>NW_012105586.1:1108999-1113920 GCF_000951045.1 Mandrillus leucophaeus
CCAGGATGGTCTCGATCTCCTGACCTTGTGATCCGCCCGTCTCGGCCTCCCAAAGTGCTGGGATTACAGGCTTGAGCCACCGCACCCGGCCTATTTTTATTTTTTTATTATTATTTTTTGAGATGGAGTTTTGATCTTGTCGCCCAGGCTAAAGTGCAATGGCTCAATCTCGGTTCACCGCAACCTCTGCCTCCTGGGTTCAAGCAATTCTCCTGCCTCAGCCTTCCGAGAAGCTGGATTAAAGGCATGCACCACCACCCCTGGCTAAGTTTGTATTTTTAGTAGAGATGGGGGTTTCTCCTTGTTGGTCAGGCTGGTCTCGAACTCCCGACCTCCAGTGATCTGTCCACCTTGGCCTCCCAAAGTGCGGGGATTACAGGCGTGAGCCACCGCGCCCAGCCATAAGTGTTTATGTTTTCAATGCAGAATTATATCATATAGTGTTAAAAATAAAAGGTCTTACAACTGATCCAACTTCTCAAAAATGGAAGCTTTGATAAGGAAAAATTTAATTTCTTCGATTTCTATGAAAATTCATGGCTCGTTCGGTTTTAAAATTAATTTGGCCAATACTGCCATGACTTTAGTCTCTCTGTTTAGGAAGTAGTGATAAATTATACAGCTTTCTCTTTATTTTAGGGTCACAGAAAATCCTCTACTGGACAGCACACATGCAGGATCTGTGAGTCTGGACACTAATTCAAAGTCCACCCCGCTTGACCTACCAGCAATGCACTTAAAATAAAACAAAAAAAGTCTGCTCTCCTTTATAGGAGATAACAGCAGAACATAGGTTTGAAGCAGTCACACTGTGCCAGAAATTAGTTTCTTCACAACTCAGAGAAGAGAGGGAAGGTATCATACTAAACCTCTACTGAGCCTTGGGTTCCCCAAACTAACAGCCATGTTGTATTTTACATGAATGGATTCATTGCCGCTACTGTAAGTTACAAGGCATCCTTTTGCGGCACTAGTACAAAACAAATAGAGAATATGGTCCCTACCCTAGGGCAGCTTGCTGAAGTCCCTTCCAAGATCTGCCAGCTCTAAATCACTGCTCATCACAAAACAATGACGTGGAGCTTCACACAAGTACAGAAAACAAAGGAAAACAGGCTACCAAATAACTACAACCATAGAACCAGCTAAAATAGAATAATTACAAAGTGAATGGGAAGAATATAAACAGTGTCCTGATGAGTGCCACAGGGCGGCATGGCTAGAGCACTAAGAAACAACTAAAGCTAACAAACCAGCCTGGCATGGAACCGAGAGGAAGGGTTGTTCTTTCTCAGTTAAGCTTTTTTTTTCTTTTTTTCTTTGATACAGAGTCTCGCCCTGTCCCCCAGGCTGGAGTGCAGTGGCACAAGCTCGGCTCACTGCAGGCTCCGCCTCCCGGGTTCACACCATTCTCCTGCCTCAGCCTCCCCAGTAGCTGGGACTACAGGCGCCCGCCACCACGCCCAGCTAATTTTTTGTATATTTAGTAGAGACGGGGTTTCACCGTGTTGGCCAGGATGGTCTCGATCTCCTGACCTCGTGATTCGCTGGTCTCGGCCTCCCAAAGTGCTGGGATTACAGGCATGAGCTACCGTGCCTGGCCTCAGTTAAGTTTTATATTGGTGGTGCATCACATCAGCAATGACTCGTAATAAAAAATAATCATGGGGTGAACTTGATGTATGCTCAGCATCAGAAGACCCAACGATCTTTGCCCATTAGCAGTTTAGCCACATGTACGCATAGACTATATCACATACATATACTTAGTCTAAATCATATATACCAAGCTAACAGAAAAAGAATAGCAATTTCAAACATTTTGCTAGCACATAACTTTGCAAAAGAAAAATAATTTCCCTTTATAAACAAGGGCTTTCAGAATCCAAGTATCAAATGAAATACTTCTAGCATTTAAAGAGTTTTTTAGACACATACAATTACATTCAATGAAGTTATGAGTGAGCTACAAAATGGAAAATTAAGAACTCACATTGATAAAACCTCAAACACATCTCAGAATAAATTCAAGCTTTTTAGCTTAACACCTACGTCTTTGTCAACTTTTTACTACGGAAGGGCCCATTAAACACTTATGTAATGAAATTCAATGTTCTATGCTAAATGCAGAGAATTTTATAGTACACTGCATGATTTATAGTTACATTATCATCTTTTTTCCATAATGCTTACATTATTTCACAATTATAATCATTATTAAGCTATTAATGCAAAGCACAACAGTTCTTCAAATTAAGTCACGTTTTGCTGTAAGTAGCTAAGGCTGCCTTCCTGCACCAAACAAAGAAGCGACTCTTGAAATACGGGGTGGAATTTCTTTTTTTTTTTTTTTCTGTTTCCTCTTCTTTTTGAGACGTTGTTTGGCTCTTGTTGCTCAGGCTGGAGTGCAATGGCGATCTCAATCTCGGCTCACCACAACCTCCTCCTCCAGGGTTCAAGTGATTCTCCTGTCTCAGCTTTCCGAGTAGCTAGGATTACAGGCAAGTGGCACCACGCCCGTCTATTTTTTTGTATTTTTAGTACAAAAAAATGTACTAAATGTTGAATATGTTTAACATGTTGGTCAGGCTGGTCTCGAACTCCCGACTTCAGGTGATCCACCCGCCTCAGCCTCCCAAAGTGCTGGGATTACAGGCGTGAGCCGCGGCACCCAGCCGGAATTTCTTTATCCAACATAGGACCGATGCGCTTGGCAGATTTGCAATAGATGATCAGGAGCCACATGCTTACTGGACAAGACGAATTCCTCGTGGTTCCTGTTGTGCTCGTTGCCCTCCCAGTCCAGCCTCTTCCGCAGCAACTGGCATTGCTCCAGCTCCTGCACCAGCACCTGGGCCGCTCTCCTACACGAGCCCGCCGATAGGTACCGGGCGATGAGGAAGCACAGCCCCGAGTCCGCGAGAGGCACTGGGCGCTGGGCGGACAAGGGCTCTGCCATGGCCGGGCACCGGGCGGGAGGCGGGAGCGAGTGATCCAGCGAAGCTTGCAGGCCCCGCCGAGGTCTGACCGGCTGGCGTTCCTCTCCTCAGGCGGGCGCCAGTGCGGCCTTCCATTTCCATTTTTAGCTATACTTTTGTTGCAGAGACACATAATAGTGTCATCAACATAAGATTTTTTTTGGCCGGGCTCGGTGGCTCATGCCTGTAATCCTACCACTTTGGGAGGCTGAGGCGGGCGGACCACGAGGTCAGGAGTTCGCGACCAGGCTGACCAACATGGTGAAACCCCGTTTGTACTAAAAATACAAAAATATTAGCTGGGCGTGGTGACGGGCGCCTGTAGTCCCAGCTACTCAGGAGGCTGAGACAGAAGAATCGCTTGAACCCGGGAGGCAGTGGTTGCAGTGAGCCAAGATCAAGACACCGCACTCCAACCTGGGCGACAGAGCTAGACGTCGTCTCAAAAAAAAGAAACAAACAAACAAAAAGATATTTTTCATCATATATGATTTTTAAAATGAATATGGAAGGGCAACTAATTGCAGATTTCCAGATTCTGTTGGGTGCATTTAAAAGAGTAATGTAATCATTTATTTTAAAAGGTCAACATTTACACTATGCTGGGTGTAAAGTTGTATCTTGTGCAACTATTTGAACTTGTGCTGAGGATTTTTTTTTTTTTTTTTTTCGGAGACGGAGTCTTACTCTCTCGCCTAGCCTGAAGTGCAATGATCGCCTAGTCTGGAGGCATGATCTCGGTTCACTGCAACCTATTCAAGCTATTCTTCTGCCTCAGCCTCCCGAGTAGCTGGGACTACAGGTGCCTGCCACCACTCCTGGCTAATTTTTTTGTAGTTTTAGTAGAGATGGGGTTTCACCGTATTGGCCAGGCTGGTCTCCAACTCCTGACCTTGTGATCCACCTGCCTTGGCCTCCCAAAGTGCTGGGATTACAGGTGTGAGCCACCACACCTGGCCGTGCTGAGGAATTTTAAATCTAAGTTTTAAAGTGTGCAAAGAGGGTATATAATTTTTCAAGATTATTTTTAAATATATGTAAGCAAAATAAAAATTTGAAGCCCACTGGGGTAGAGAATGACTGTGACACAGTTTCATTATATGTTAATTTTCATACAATACTTATGAATTAGTTATCACAGCCAAATCCTGCCATAATCCTATAAATGAAGTCCAAAAAATCCAATTGTTTAAGATATTAGGTAGCACTATTTGAAGTTGACGGAATGGAAACAGGAGCGGGGGGAATAATGGTAGCCAACTTCCAATCGGATTTTGCTGGGTTAATGTTCCTTTTTCCATAGAGAAAACTGAGGCATGTATGGAGATGTTGCTACCTTCTCAAGTCCATGGAGGAGCCAGGATTTGGCTCCAGAGTCTGTGCTCTTAATTCCTGCACAATGCAGACCTAGAGGGTATAAAATAGTGCAGTTCATCTGGATGCTAAATGCAAATTAGTATAGCTACTAATGAGATTGGTTATTGTTCCATATGTTTATCCACCATATGCATTTTCTCTTTGAAAGGTCTGCTCATATCTTTTGTCCATTTTGTTCCTAGGTTGTCTTTTTATTATTGATTTGTCAAAATTTAATACATATCTATATTCTTTATATGCTGCCACTTATTTGTGGTTATGTGTATGCAAATATACCCCCAATTTATGGCTTGTTTTTCATTTTCTTTATGGTATCTTTTGATGAACAGAAATTGTTAATTTTAATGTAGCTCAAAGTGCCAAGTTTTTCTTTTTTTTTTTTTTTTTTTTGAGACGGAGTCTCGCTCTGTCACCCAGGCTGGAGTACAGTGGCCAGATCTCAGCTCACTGCAAGCTCTGCCTCCCAGGTTTATGCCATTCTCCTGCCTCAGCCTCCCGAGTAGCTGGGACTACAGGCGCCTGCCACCTCGCCCGGCTAGTTTTTTGTATTTTTAGTAGAGACGGGG
>NW_012105586.1:1114925-1121145 GCF_000951045.1 Mandrillus leucophaeus
TTTTTTTTTTTTTTTTTCCCCTAGAGATGAAGGTCTCACTGTGTTGCCCAAGCTGGTCTGGAATGCCTGGCTTCAAGTGATACTCCCACCTCTGCTTCCCAAAGTGTTGGGATTACAGATGTGACCTACTGCATCCGGCCAATTTTCTTTTTTAGCATTATTCTCACTTGGCATTAATATCAAAGTTTTATTTGCCTTATAGAATAAATTGGGGAATGTTTCCTCCAATAATCTGTTCTTTGAAAGTTTGTTAGAATTCCGTTGTGAATATCCCTGGGATTGGTATATGCACTTTCAGTCAAATTTTAACTATTAATTCAACCTTCAATTTCTTTAATGTTTATATGATGGTTCAAATTTTCTATTTTCCCTTTAGTCAGTTTTGGTAAATGACATTTTCTACTATCTTGTCTATTTCATCTATGTTTTCCAATGTATTACCATAATGTTTATAGTATATGCTTATCTTTTTGTCTCAGCTAATGCCAGATCTTGTTTATTTGGGCAATGTCTTTTTTATTTCTCTCCATTCCTCTTGCCAGAGGTTTCTAAATTGTTATCATCAGAAGAACCAACACCTGATTTTCTCAAAGAACCAACATTTGGCTTTGTTGATACTAATTGCCAGGCACTATTCTGAGTGTTTACACATATTAACTAATTTCATGTGGTGTGTATAATGCTTTCTCATTGGAATTTCCTTATCTTTCATATTTTCCATCTCCTTGTCTCTGTTTTGCCTTCTGGATAATGTCTTCAGATCTGTCTCTTAGTTTACTCATCTCTCTCTAATTTGATGCTTAACAAGTATATTGAGTTTCAATGATTATAGTTTTCAATTCTAAAAGTTCTATGTGGTTTCTTTCCAATCTGCCTGATCAATTTTTATGGTCTCTTGGTCTTTGTTCAGTTTTTAGTTACATATTTTTTTTCTGTAAACACTTCATACTTTATATTTTATATCTGACAGTTCCAGTAACAGAAATTCATATGATTCTAAATCTGTATTTAGATAATTCTGTTGATCTCACTCAGCGAAGCTTGTTTCCTGGCGTGTTTGGTAATTTTTTTTATTGTGAATTTTTTATTGTGTGTGTGTTTTTTTAATTGGTTGAACATAATCTGTAGGGATCCTGGGAGCATAGATTGGTGATGCTTTATTCCAGAGAGAATTTGTGTTTGCTTTTTTCAAGAGCCAGAGGCTGTTACCACACTAGATACATTTAAGCTCTCTTGAAAGAATCAGGGCTTAAGGCAAGAGTCTCAGATTTAGCTTCCCCATCTCACAGAGAGCTCTAGGCTTAGTGTGCGGATTCCAGGGCTGGTACTCACACTGTCTCCTCTGGTTACATTTGGTGACTGTTCCCAATCTACTGTCAATTTAGTATTTTCCTCCCATCCCCCCACCAACCTTAGAGAGCCTTTATTTTCATCTAAGCCTAGCAGTGCATAAAACTATGTTTATTGTAATTTTCTTAAGACCTAGTTATATTACAGAGGAGGAACCTTCAGAGGAACTGATATGCCATACTTCTTGAAAAGAAATTGAGTTCATTTTTAATCTTTGGATCATATCAAGGAGAAAGTCTGAATTATGTATTCTTGTGTGAATTATGTGTTGTTATGTCTTAAACACCTCTTTAACACCTGTTAAGAGTCAGAGACTACACCAGCAACAGTATCTAGCTAGAATGTAATACAATTGTTTTGTTTGCATTATCTTTATCCTATGGTTTCATTCTATTATGGCAAGTGATACTGGTTTTCCACTTACTATAGAGATAGGAAGTTTCCTTTAAGGAGGAAGTAATATATATATGTACAAACTAATTTAATGCCTGGCCCATTTATATACATATACATATGTGTGTGTATATATACATATATGTATGTACATGTGTATATATACACATATACGTATATGTGTATATATGCATACATGTGTATATAGATGTGTATATGTATATACCTACATATGTGTATAGATGTATATGTGTATATATGTATATGTTTATATATGTATATATGTATATACAGATATAAATGGGCCGGGCATGTTGGCTCACACCTGTAATCCCAGCACTTCAGGAGGCTAAGGTAGGTAGATAGCTTGAGCCCAGGAGTTTGAGACCAGCCTGGGCAACATGGCAAAACCTCGTCTCTACAAAAATACAAAAATTAACTGGATGTGGTGGTGTGTGCCTGTGGTCCCAGCTACTCTGGAGGCTAAGGTGAGAGGATCGCTTGAACTCAGGAGACAGAGACTGCAGTGAACTGAGATCTTGCTGCTGCACTCCAGCCTGGGTGCCAGAGTGAGACTCTGCCTCAAAAAAAAAAAAAAAAGATACAATTTAAATAAATTGTTAAATAAAAAATAGTACAGGTTGTCATCAACTATTGCAAAAGTCCTATGAGAATGGGGGCTGGGAAACACTGGTCTGTATCTTCCCAATTCCCAGGCTCCATGTCCTTGGTCAAAACTTCCCTTTGCAGTCCAGCCCCAGTGCCCCCTCCCTTCTCTGAGTGATGAAAGAAAGCATTGTGGCCAGTGCCTCTCAGCCTGCCTCCTGCTAATCATCCCTTTGTCATGTGCCCTGCACCCCAATTCACCCCAAGACGGAAGCAAGCTCCTAGATGGAGGACAAATGAAAAGCCAAATCCAGTCCCTATAGGGGAAGTGCTCCCTTTCTCCTCTGTCTCCCCCGAGACCTTGCCTCCCCATGTCTCTTCATGAAACCTTATCTCCCCATGTGCTGTGGTTTAAATGTGTCCCCCCAGATTCTCTTGTTAGAAACTTAATCCCCAATACAACAAGGTTGGAAGACAGCACTTGGTGGAAGGTGTTTAGGTCATGAGCGCTCTGTTCTTGTGAATAAATGAGTGCCGTTTTAAATACTTGAAAAGGGGTGTTTGCTCTCTCACTCTCTCTTACCCTTCCACCCTCCACCCTGTGAGGACACTGCATTCTGCCCTTTGGACAGCAGCCGCCAGATGCCCGCACCTTGATCTTGGACTTCCCAGATTCTAGAACCGTAAGAAAATAAATGTCTGTTTTTTGTAAGTTAAGCAGTCTCAAGTGTTCTGTTTTAGCAGCACAAAATGAACTAATATACCGTTTCGCCCCTTGTGCCCTTGTACACTTATGTGTCCTTATGAAACCTCATCTCCTAACATGACCTTATGTCCTCATGTCTCCCCGCATGACCTTGTCTTCTCAAGTCTCCCTGTGAGACCTTGGCTCCCCATGTATCTTCATGTGACCTTGTCTGCCCATGTATCCATGTATCCCCACAGGACCTTGTCTCCCCATGTCTCCCCATGTGACCTTGTATTTTCATGAAATCTTTTTTTTTTTTTGAGATGGAGGCTTGCTCTTGTCACCCATGCTGGAGTGCAATGGCAAGATCTCGACTCACTGCAACCTCTGCCTCCTGGGTTCAAGCAATTCTCTTGCCTCAGCCTCCTGAGTAGCTGGGATTGCAGACACATGCCACCACGCCCAGCTAATTTTTGTATGTTTAGTAGAGATGGGGTTCCACCATGTTGGCCAGGCTGGTCTCGAACTCCTGACCTCATGATCCACGCACCTCTGCCTCCCAAAGTGCTGAGATTACAGGTGTGAGCTACCGTGCCTGGCCTGTATTTTCATGAAATTTTATCTCCTCATGTCTCCCCATGAGACCTTGTGTCCCCATGAAACTTTGCCTTATGCCTTACTCATAGTTGGTGCCCATGTGGCAGTTGGTCTGCTCTGGTGTGGGAACTGTGACATGAGTTGACATAATCAGATGAGTGGATGGGGTTGTGGGGAGCAGCTAACCAGCAGGCCAGGCACCACTGCATACCAGCAAATGAGTTGTTGCTTCCAGACAAGTCAACAAGTTGAGTGGAGGCGCTAATGCCCTGAGCAGCCTGGCTCTTGTCCTTTCATTTGTTTGTCTCATAAACAAACTCTGAAATTGTGTTTCTTGGAAAGTGGAGTATAAACCCATCCCCATTTCCCAGTGCTCAGAGCCAAAAAGCCATCAGCACTGACCATCGTGCTGAACTTCTGGTGCGGATTTAGGGGAGTAAGGCTCTCACCTCCTCCTGCTTGCTAAGGTCTCATCAGTAGCCCTTCTTTTAATCAGGGAAGCAGCATCTATAGAAGTATATGGGAATGAGAAGAGGGTCTATGCTGAAAATGAAGTGCTTTCCTGGCTCATGCTTTTGCCTTTTGGAAACTAATGATTTATTTGCAAGATGTCCTTCTTTTCCATTTTAAGTTCATTCTTGGGACCTGGAGAAAGAACTGTGGGGATTAGCTTCTGTCTAGAACTTGCTATTGTCCAACAATTTTACTTGCTTAGATTTTCTTTCCTTTTTTAAGTCAATGGTTATTTTTGAATGAATCTATTTTAACAAATATTTACTGAACAGCCTCTCTGGCATGGAGTTTAAGAGCGTGGCAGTGGAGTCAGACTGGCTGGTACCAGATCCCACCTGTGCCACCTGCTAACTTATGACCATCGGCACATTAACTTCTCTGATGCTGACTTATCCACTGAATGGGGATAGTGCTGGTACCTGCCACATAACAGAGGGTGATGGTGATCGAATGAGATCATTCCTGTGAAGGAATTAGTACACTGCCTAGCACATGCGAGGCACTCAATGATGGAAGAGGGGAAGGAGGAAGATGGCACATGTCATGCACCATGATAGATTCTGGGGACACCCACATCAATGAGAAACAGACCTTGCTCACAGGGGTCCATAAAACATCCGTCGGATGCAGCAGTCCGTGATGGAAGAGAGTGGATTGGCCCAGGGATGGTAGAGGGAGAAATCCATTTACTGGCCATATGTTCATGTTGGGCATGTCTTCCAGAAAAGCATTGCCAGCCTCCTGGGAGAGGAGAGGCATGACCTGGGTTTGGCCATTGGGAGACGTTGCTGAGCCTTCCCAGCTCAGCGCATTCTCTTTGCAGAGTGTCTGGTCCTCAGTGGGGGTTCTCTACTGCTCCATGCCTTAAGCCTCACCTGGCTGCTGTGCTCCTGCAGGACAGGCTTTGGTTTTCCAGTCCTACCTGTGGCCAGGTGGCTAAGTGTCTCTACTTCAGAGATGAAGTACTAAGAAGGCCCTGTTCCCACACAGCTTATGCCACTTCCTTTGATGCAACTATTTCAGTTTTAAAACCATCATTGTGTTCTCTATCTTGCCAACTTTTCTGTCCATGTGGTAGGCAACCTCCAAGATGGTGCCCGGTAATTCCAGGCTCCTGGTGCTCATGCCCTTGCATAGTGCCACACTGTATGAGGCGTGGTCTACGTGATCATTAGCATATGGCAAAAATGATAGTATGTCACTGCTGGGTTCTGTCTCTCTCTCTCCACCCCTCCTTCTCTCATCATTTGCTTCGGGGAAGCCTGCACCCATGTCATGAGCGTCCCCAGAGAGAAAACCACATGGCAAGGAAGAGGCCTTCTGCCGACAGGAAAATGAGCGAACTTAAAGTCAAGTCTTCCGGGCCGGGCGCGGTGGCTCACGCCTGTAATCCCAGCACTTTGGGAGGCCCAGGCGGGTGGATCACAAGGTCAGGAGATTGAGACCATCCTGGCTAACACAGTGAAAGCCTGTCTCTACTAAAAATACAAAAAATTAGCCGGGTGTGGTGGTGGGCGCCTGTAGTCCCAGCTACCCAGGAGGCTGAGGCAGGAGAATGGTGTGAACCCGGGAGGCGGAGCTTGCAGTGAGCTGAGATCGCACCACGGCACTCCAGCCTGGGCAATAGAGCGAGACTCCGTCTCCAAAAAAAAAATAAATAAATAAAGTCTTCCAGCCTCAATTGAGCTTTGAGCTGACTGTAGCCCTGGCTGATCTCTTCACTGCAACCTCCTAAGAGTCCCTCCCCTCTCATCACCCAACACATCCACTCTCAGATTCCTGACTCTCAGAAACTGTGAGACAATACATATTTACTGTGGCTTGAAGCTGCTAAATTTTGGGATCCTTTGTTACAGATAACTAATACAGTGCATGTCTCAATTGTTGCTGTACTCTGAAGGGGATTAAAGGGCATTATTGCTGGGCACACTGGCTCATGTCTGTAATCCTAGCACTTTGGGAGGCTGAGGTGGGCGGATCACGAGGTCAGGAGATCGAGACTATCCTGGCTAACACAGTGAGACCCTGTCTCTATTACAAATACAAAAAATTTGCCGGGCGTGGTGGTGGGCA
>NW_012105586.1:1124475-1127009 GCF_000951045.1 Mandrillus leucophaeus
AGCTTCTTCTCTTTCTTTCTTTCTTTTTTTTTTTTTAAATCTAATGAGAGGGAAATGCGCCGGGCGTTTGGAAATAGAATTCTTCTTTTTCAGGTCAGGACCTAGGTTGAGATTTGCCTGGTTGGAGCAGAGCCCTGTTTCCTCTAATATGAAGTAATAAATGCATTCACTCACTCGGCAGCAAGTTTTCGAGCACATACCAGGCTGCTCAGTATCGAGACGAGCCGGGCACTCACTCTGTGGGGACACCAGGAATGCTAAGGACTTCCCAGGGGCAGCTGGGGAGGTGGGTGCCAGTGGGGGCATAGGTAGGAGTGAGGCCAGGTGTCACTGAAGTAGGGTTGAAGAATGGACCTGATGGTGCAAGTGAGTGTCCTAACGGTGCCAGGGGAGTGGAAACTTCAGACAGAGGCGGGGTCATGAGCCACGACACTCAGCCGGCTGTCAGGAGCTGGCCCTGGGCAATTTAGGTCATCGCTGGGCCTGAGCCACCATCCTCCCAGCCTTCTAGTCTGACTCCCTGCTTCTCCTCAGACCCCCACTCCACACCAGCCTCACCCAGCAGCTAGCTGGGTTCCTTAAAAAATATTAATTCTGGGCCGGGCATGGTGGCTCACGCCTATAATTCCAGCACTTTGGGAGTCCGAGGCAGGCGGATCACGAGGTCAAGAAATCGAGACCATCCTGGCCAACATGGTGAAACCCTGTCTCTACTAAAAATAAGAAAATTAGCTGGGCATGGTGGTGCGTGCTACTCTCAGCTACTTGGGAGGCTGAGGCAGGAGAATTGCTTGAACCTGGGAGGTGGAGGTTGCAGTGAGCCAAGATCGCGCCACTGAACTTCAGCCCGGCTCTTTCTGCACACAGCCAGAGCAAGACTGTGTCTCAGAAAAAAAAAAAAAAAAACAATAAAAATTAATCCTGGCCAGGTGCAGCGGCTCACATCTGTAATCCTAGCACTTTGGGAGGCCAAGGCATGAGGACTGCTTGAGGCCAAGAGTTGAAGACCAACCTGGCCAACATAGCAAGACCCCTTCTCTTTTGTAAAAAATAAATAAATAAGAAAAAAATTAATTCTATCAAGCCCATCCCTCATGCAAAGCTCCCCCAGTGGTTTCCCAGCTTACCAGTCTCAGAGGCTACCACAGTCTGCCCCACAGAGATCTCCTGCACAGCCCTCTGACAGCCTCTCATGCCTTCTGCCTTCCAGAACACGCTGGCCACCTTTCGAATTCTGGAACTTTCCAAGGCTTAGGGCTACAGGACTTACGGTTCCTTCTACCAGGGCCTGCCTCTCGGGCGTGGACCCTGAACACTCTGCCTCGCCATCCTGAAATTTCTCATAATTTTTGAGTGGGGTCTCACATTTAGTTTTGCATTGGACCCTGCGAATGGGTAGCGAGCCCTGCCTCTACCTAGAACGTGCTACTTTTTGTGGGCCCGGCTCCTTCAGTCAGCCAGGTCTTCTCTGCTCACATGTCACCTCCTCTGAAGGGCCTTCCCTGGTCATCTGTCTGAAGGAGCCCCACTGGTCTCCCTCCATCCCAGAACCACTTTCTTCTCCTCACGTCACCATCCCACCCAAAGTGATCCCATCCTTCAGCTCTCTCCCTGTCTGCTGTCTGCCCTGTTTCATACCTACCTGCTTGCAGTGATGTCCCCGACTCAGAGCCCAGAGCCGGTGGCCGCATCAGCACTTGGTGCCCGTGAGTGGCATGAAGAGGACAGGCCTTGGGAGGAGGGTGGGTGGTGGGTCCGATGGGGCAGGGGAGGCCTGGGGGCTCAGAAAGGAGTGGTCAAGGGGCTGGTGGGCTTTCTGCTTGCGCCCTGTGGAGTAGTTGCCCTCTCTGAGTGCAGGCAGCAGTCATTTCATTGGTCTGTAGTAGGACCCTGTTCACTTGCAGTGCAGGATCATTGTGTTTCTCCCTGTGGGTCACTCAGCAGGGTTTCCTTCCAGGAGGCCCAGAGCCATCGCTAGAACAATCGCCCACTATCCACCTAGAGATCAGTTAGCACCAGCCTCAGAGACTCGGGAGGAGGAAGGTCAGGGTAATTTTGTTTTTGTTTTTGTTTTTTGAGACAGTTTCTTTCACTCTGTCACCCAGGCTGGAGTGCAGCAGAGCGATCATGGCTCACCGCAACCTCAACTGCCTGGGCTCAGGTGATCTTCCTGCCTCAGCCTCCTGAGTAGCTGGGACTACAGGTGCACACCACCTCACCAGGCAAATTTTTAATTTTTTTGTAGAGATGGAACCCTTGCTAGGTTACCCGGTATGGACTCGAACTTCTGGCCTCAAGCAATCCCCCCACCTCAGCCTCCCAAAGCGCTGGGATTACAGGCCTGAGCTACCATGCTCAGCCTTTTTGACTGCTGTTTGGTTGGTGGGTTTTGTTTATCTTTGATGATCTGAGCTTCTTTTTCCACGAACGGATAATAGAGTCAGGCTGTTTTCTCTTCTTTTTTTTTTTTGAGACGGAGTCTGGCTCTCTCGCCCAGGCTGGAGTGCACTGGCCGGATCTCAGCTCACTGCAAG
>NW_012105586.1:1128349-1130912 GCF_000951045.1 Mandrillus leucophaeus
CACTCCAGCCTGCATGACAGAGCAAGACTCCGTCTCAAAAAACAAAAAAAGAGTGCTATTGATTGGCTCCCTACAATTTCAACAGATGATGAGATCAGAGGTGTAACACCTGGTCGACTACCCCTAGTCTGGATGAAAACAGTGCTGACTATTTGATTATCCATCCTGCAGTTGGAATCCTCTGCAGTCACTTCCTCCCGCCTGATCATAGGCAAGCCATGTCAGCACTCTAAGCCTCAGGCTCTCCATTTAGCGAATGGAGGTGATAATACCTACCTCATGAAATTGTTGTAAGGATCAAATGAAATAACGTGTGTAAAAAATGTAAAGGTGAAAGTTCCCTCACGTGTGAGCTATTAACATGAATATCTGCAGTCTCCTATCATGAACTCACAGAAGGTGCTGGGGGACACACCCCTTCATCACCCCACCCCACCCCACCTATCATTCATCCTTCCGGAAGGTGGGGATCTCTGGTTGTGCAAGCTAAGCGGGATGTGCTTATAAAATAGTGAAGGGTGTCATGGCTCACGCCTGTAATCCCAGCACTTTGGAAGGCTGAGGTGGGCGGATCCCCTGACGTCTGGAGTTCAAGACCAGCCTGACCAACATGGCGAAACCCTGTCTCTACTAAAAATACAAAAATTAGTTGGGCGTGGTGGCGGGCGCCTGTAATCCCGAGGTTGAGGCAGGAGAATCGCTTGAACCCAGGAGGCGAAGGTTGTAGTGAGCTGAGATCATGCCATCGCACTCTAGCCTGGGCGACAAGAGTGAAACTCCATCTCAACGAAAACAAAATAAAATAGTGAATACATATTTACGTGTTGAAAATCACCCCAAATCTCAGTTTCATTTGTGCAAACCACCAAATGATCCCATACATTGGACGTGAGTGTGCACAGACAATAAGCTCTCCTCTCTGACTTGGTTGGAGGACATCTGAGACAACTGGTCCCCGTCAGAGTGGATCTTTTTTTTTTTTTTTTTAATTTCCAGGGAGAATAGAGTCTGCTTATTTTATCAAGAGCTGTTCCCAAGTGATGCGTCCCTAACAGACATTCAGGCGCTGGAAAGCAAGCATAATGCCCCAGTATTAAGTTTACTCGGCTAATTTTACATCTCTGGGCATCCATCATGTACTTAGCTCCAAATTATACGTTTGGTCTGGGTTTTTCTTAGGCCTCATCTGCACAGCAGGTAAATAAAACAGTCCTGTGGAGGAACCATAAAAAGATTTGTAAAGGCTCAGTGTTTCTGGCCTCAGCCAGGGCTGCAAGTCGTCTGTCCAGGGGAGCTGTCATCCAGGGACTGTGCAGTTGGCAATTCTAGGACTGTAAGACCACCCAGGATAAATAACAGCCCAGGTTACTGGAGGCCACCAGCCCAAGAGGTCCTCAGCCTGGACCTCTCCTGGCTAAATCGTTTGCCATCAAAACCAGTCTGTTCCTCCTGCAGTCTCTGGAAATGATCACTCTGGGACATTTGCAGTGACTGTCCTGGCCACGAGACGGCAGCAGGGTAACATTCCGCCGTAGGTGCCAGGCCAGGAAGAAATGGTTTGGCATTTTCCTTTCTGTCCCCCAGCATGATGCCTGGAGACAGGACAAATATAGCGTAAACAATAGTCAAAGGCTGCAATTTGAGTGCCACAGCCTCGGAAGCCAGCTTCTTCTCTTTCTTTCTTTCTTTCTTTTTTTTTAAATCTAATGAGAGGGAAATGCGCCGGGCGTTTGGAAATAGAATTCTTCTTTTTCAGGTCAGGACCTAGGTTGAGATTTGCCTGGTTGGAGCAGAGCCCTGTTTCCTCTAATATGAAGTAATAAATGCATTCACTCACTCGGCAGCAAGTTTTCGAGCACATACCAGGCTGCTCAGTATCGAGACGAGCCGGGCACTCACTCTGTGGGGACACCAGGAATGCTAAGGACTTCCCAGGGGCAGCTGGGGAGGTGGGTGCCAGTGGGGGCATAGGTAGGAGTGAGGCCAGGTGTCACTGAAGTAGGGTTGAAGAATGGACCTGATGGTGCAAGTGAGTGTCCTAACGGTGCCAGGGGAGTGGAAACTTCAGACAGAGGCGGGGTCATGAGCCACGACACTCAGCCGGCTGTCAGGAGCTGGCCCTGGGCAATTTAGGTCATCGCTGGGCCTGAGCCACCATCCTCCCAGCCTTCTAGTCTGACTCCCTGCTTCTCCTCAGACCCCCACTCCACACCAGCCTCACCCAGCAGCTAGCTGGGTTCCTTAAAAAATATTAATTCTGGGCCGGGCATGGTGGCTCACGCCTATAATTCCAGCACTTTGGGAGTCCGAGGCAGGCGGATCACGAGGTCAAGAAATCGAGACCATCCTGGCCAACATGGTGAAACCCTGTCTCTACTAAAAATAAGAAAATTAGCTGGGCATGGTGGTGCGTGCTACTCTCAGCTACTTGGGAGGCTGAGGCAGGAGAATTGCTTGAACCTGGGAGGTGGAGGTTGCAGTGAGCCAAGATCGCGCCACTGAACTTCAGCCCGGCTCTTTCTGCACACAGCCAGAGCAAGACTGTGTCTCAGAAAAAAAAAAA
>NW_012105586.1:1132787-1134399 GCF_000951045.1 Mandrillus leucophaeus
AGCCAGGATGGTCTCGATCTCCTGACCTCGTGATCCGCCCGTCTCGGCCTCCCAAAGTGCTGGGATTACAGGCTTGAGCCACTGCGCCCGGCCCTGTTTTCTCTTCTTTTAAAATCTTTGCTCAGCCTTAGAGTGCAGGCCCAGGCAAGGCAGCTCCCCTGGACCACGCCAGCATTGCTCTGCTCTGTGTCCCATTACCTGGCATGACCTTTTGGGCCGGATAACTGGGGGGAGGGAATTCTCCTCTGACGTCAGCGGTTGATCTGACTGTGTCCCTAAGCCAGAGAAGAAACAGGCTGGCATTTTCTCTCCAACTGGGAGCCTCTCAGACCCCATCCTGGCGACAAAGGAAGGGCTGTCCATCCAGGCAGGGCTGTTTATAGCTTCTGCGCGCTCGGCAGCTTGATGCAAGTTAAGTCAGGCTTGAGTTATTGACTCAATGTTTGCCTGTGCATCTTCAGGTTAGAGTTATCCTGCAGCAGAGCCCTTGAAGGACATCCGGAACCGCACAGCTGCTGCCTCTGTGCCTGTGTTTTGCTAACGGATGAAGTTTCTTCTGAAATTTCTCCAGTCTGAAAAAAAATGACTGAAGGCTTTTGAGGGCAAATGGCTCAAATGGTACCGTATGCTTTGTACTGTTCAGTTAAGGATGTGCCTTTCTTCTTAGGATTGTTGTTGCTGGTTGTTGATTTACCCAGGACTAGAAGATAGGACTGTCTCCCTCTTGGAGAGATGGAGCCTCTTATTTAATTCATTCAAGAAATCCTTAATGATCCTTCACTCGGGAATAATCAGAGTGTGAGGTTCGCTTTGTGGGGAAATGAAACAGAATAAAAATTGCTGTTGAGGTGGGCACAGTGGCTTACACTTATAATCCCAGCCCTTTGGGAGGCTTGGGTGGGAGGATCACTTGAGGCCAGGAGTTCAAGACCAGCCTGGGTAATATAGCAAGACCTCATCTGTTGTTTCAGTGTCAGACACTGACGTTGGTATAATATGTGTGTGAGCTTACCGTGTCCTTCAGCCATTCTCTGGGGGCATTATTATGATTCCCATTTGACAGCTGAGGAATCTGAGGGCTAGATTCCTAGATTCCATGGCTTCCTGAGTGCGAACTTATGTGAGGAGTCACCCGGTGAATACACAGACAGTTGGACCATGGGTCCAACTCCAGGGTCCAGGCTCATCCACCACCACCCCATCATGCCCTGCAGGTTCTTTCCTGAGTCGGGAAGAAAGAAAATGACCCAAACTCATGGGCTTTGCCTGCAACCTCACAACGGGTCAGCCAGCCCCTGTGAAAACTAACCACCTTCCACTACCTCTCTTGTCTGTGATCTTTGGAGGAATTGCCCCATTTGCTGTGTCTAGCAGGAAAACCTGGCATTGGACACTTTTTCAGGTATATTGCTGGCTGGACTGCCACATAGAACTGTGCAGGTTATATACCGTACACCTCCAGGGGGCACCACTCATGGAAACTACTATCTCCTGCAGTCACGCAATGGCTAATTGCACGCTTACTGTATGCAGTGGTCCTCAGTTAAGATTCCTTGCCTTGGCCGGGCACGGTGGTTCAAGCCTGTAATCCCAGCACTTTGGGAGGCCGAGA
>NW_012105586.1:1135264-1135607 GCF_000951045.1 Mandrillus leucophaeus
AAAAAAAAAAAAAAAAAAAAAAGAAGGGGCTGCAGTTTTCTGGGACTGGAGAATTAGCTTCCAAGCTCACTCATATGGCTTTTGGAGGAGGCCTCAGTTTCTTGTTGACTGTTGACAGGAGACCACAGTTCTTTGTCAGATGGGCATCCTCACAGACTTAGTGTCTTCACCACATGGCAGTTGACTTTCCCCAGAGAGACTTGAGAGACAGAGAGAGAGAAGCCAAGCTGGAAGTTCCAGTCTTTTTGTAACCTGATATCAGAATTGGCATACCATACGCTGTTGGTCATGGGGAACACCCTAGCACAGTGTGGGAGGGGATTCCACACGGGTGTGAATACCA
>NW_012105586.1:1135801-1136134 GCF_000951045.1 Mandrillus leucophaeus
CATCTCAAAAAAAAAAAAAAAAAGATTCCTTGCCTTAATGAGGTCAGTCAAAATAAAGGGGCTGAGAGGGTAAAATCAACTGGAGGTAGGAGGGAAATTATCAAGGATGGGCACCACCTGGCCAGAAAGGGCTCAATGCCAACAATAGAAAAGAAAATGGTTTGCTCAAACTTTTATTAGCTATTGCTGTAGAACAAAGGAAACTAGAGTTTAGCAGCTTGAAATCACAAACATTTATGATCTCGTAGGTTTTGTGGGTCAAGAATCCGGGAGTGGCTGGGCGTGCTAGCTCACGCCTGTAATCCCAGCGCTTTGGGAGGCCAAGGCAGGTGT
>NW_012105586.1:1140354-1145388 GCF_000951045.1 Mandrillus leucophaeus
GAATATTCCGAGGACTCATTTTTGCAGGGAAAGTAATGGAAAAGGTGGTTCGGGCTATAAAAATTCCAATTTGCAGTTACCTTTCCAGGAACACATCTCATCCCTGAAGCGAGGGCATGTATATCCCAGATGAGATAAGAAGTCACCTCCTTCCCTTTCTGCTCATCCATTCCTTCATCATCGGACAATGGGTATGTTTTAGCAAAAACTATCCCCTCACAAGTTCTTTTCTGAGAGTCTCAGTAAGGTGTTTTCTCATCTAAGATATATACCTGTTTTCCAGGCAGCAATCCCCCCGCCACCCCAATATGCATTATCATTCTGTGCAGAGGCCTTCCTCCTTAAATTCTACACTTAGGAGTATTGAAAGTCACCGCAATTCTGAGGCAAGTGTCACCCATCAACAGCTCCCGAATAACTAAGCAGGAGTGGGAAATGGAGCGTCACAACGCGAGAGTCATTTTCTGCCCTTACAGGAGCTCGTGATTAAGCTGAGGAAACAGCCCTGATTTACCCTGTTTGTATGTATGTCTTGCATTTGCAGGTGAAGGGTAGACCAGACACCCAGAAGGACTCTATTTTGCAGGGCCTGAAAACAGGATGGGAAACTGGTAATTAGGTGTCACTTCCAATGAGGCATTCCCCCTCACCTCCTCTCATCCTTTCCTGCGATAAAATCCACCCTCTGCTGAGGTCATTCGCTCCCTAAGGAATCAGACGGCTAGCCTCCTGTTAGACACTGGACAGTTTCCAAATTCAGTGTCTCCAATCTGATTTGAGTGGCTCTAAGTGCTTCCCTTTAAACCCAGAGATGATTAACAGCATTTCCCTGATGAGCCAACCATGTCCGGATTACAGTTGGACTGTTGGAACCGAGAACTCACACCCATGGAACCAGCCTCTGCAGTGGGGACAGTCTTGTGGGACTGAGCCCTGGGGTCCTCAGAATTGTACCTGCCAGCCGGGCGTGGTGGCTCATGCCTGTAATCCCAGTACTTTGGGAGGCCAAGGTGGGCAGATCACCTGAGGTCAGGAGTTCGAGACCAGCCTGGCCAACATGGCGAAAACCCCACCTCTACTAAAATACAAAAATTAGCCAGGCATGGTGGCACGCGCCTGAGGCAGGAGAATCACTTGAACCCGAGAAGCGGAGGTTGCAGTGAGCCGGGGCAGCGCCACTGCACTCCAGCCTGGACGACAGAGGGAGACTCCGTCTCAAAACGATGACGACGACTAAAAGAATTGTACCTTCCATTACCTTCCTTTCCTCCCAATACTTGGTCCAGGGCTGATTAAGGGCTCTGTGTGCACACAGGAAGTGCTCAATAAATGCTTACAGACTGACGTGGTTCTTCACACACATAACTTGCTCATTTTGCTTAATCTATTCCTTTTCTTGGGTGATTTCAGGCTTGCCATGCCCCACTTATTTCCCTTCTGCCACTCAGTCCCCACCAAGGCCTGCTCTACCTTGTTCATCAAAGGTCTCACCTGTAAACTGCTAGGACATGTGTTCATGTCTGAGGGATAGGATGGGGTCTGTTAAAGAAAATCATTCATGACAATTGTTAAAGCGGTGAGGCAGGCTTTACTCCGGACTATCAAGACAGGTATAGGGATTGCTGTGATGGGGTTTTGCAGTAGTGGAGAAAGATTGGCTTAATTCCCAGTACAAAGAAAAGTGAGCATTTATAGCCAAAGAATTGGGGGAGCAGGGGAAGACAGGAAAAGTGTTGAGAAGAGAAGACAGCAAGCGTAGTGAGATGACAATGGAAACATGTCTTGGGGATGGAACCAACAACGCTCAACTTCAGAGGAACAGTGAGTGTACCATTCTCTGACCTGCTGGGTGGTAAGTAACTGTGGACTTATTTCATTTGTTGACCTAACCCGGCCACTTATTAGACAGAAGATCCCCTAGGGAGGAACCTTAGGCATCATTGAGCCCAACAGCCTTATTTTAGAAACGAGACAGAAGACAAGAGCGGTGAGTGATGTGCTCAAAATGACAAGTGAGTTAGACGCTGCACTGGCCCCAGAATGCCGACCTGCTGACTCATAATTCTGGGCTTTGTCATCTGCCCAGAGCTGTACAGATGGTGACAACCATCGGTGTGCTGGGGTCAACTCCTGCCCCTCCTACAAGTCAATCATTAGATGTCCAGGAATTTTGCAAGGCGGTTGATAAACACAGATATTATTAAAAATTAAATTATATAAACTTACAACTAAGTGAATTATATTAAAAAGGAAAGTAATCATGGATGTTCATAGCAGCACTACTTACAATAGCCAAAAGGTGGAAACAACTCAAAGGGCCAGCAACAGATGGATAAACAAAATGTGGTCTATCCATACAATGGAATATTATTCAGCTATAAAAAGAAATGAAGTACTGGGGTCAGGCACTGCGGCTTAGGACTATAATCCCAGCACTTTCGGAGGCCAAGGCAGGAGGATCACTTGAGTTTAAGACCAGCCTGGAGTTCAAGACCAGCCTGGAGTTCAAGACCAGCCTGGACAACATAGCAAGATCCTGTCTCTACAGAAAATTAAAGAAAAAAAATAAGTTGGGCATGGTGGTGTATACCTATAGTCTCAGCTACCTATGCTGAGGAGAAAGGATTGCTTGAGGCCAGGAGGTTGCTGAGGCTGCAGTGAGCCACTATCATGCCATTGCACTCCAGCCTGGGCAACAGAGCAAGACCCTATCTCTAAATCAAAAGAAATGAAGCAGTGATACATACTATAATATGGATGAACTTCGGAAACATTATGCTCAGTGAAAAAAGACAGACACAAAAGGTCACGTATTATATAATTCTATTTATACAAAGTATTTAGAATAAGCAAATTGATAGAGACAGAAATCAGCTTAGTGGTTGCCAGAGGAAAGGGGATTGGGAATGACTGCTTACTGAGTAGGCAGTTTCTGTTTGGGATGATGAAAAAGTTCTGGAACTAAATAGTGGTGATGGTTGTACAACACTGAATATATTTAACAATACTGAATTGTACACAATAAAATGATTAGAATGGGGCCACGCATGGTGGCTCACACCTATAATCCCAGCACTTTGGGAGGCTGAGGTGGGCGGATCACCTGAGGTCAGGAGTTTGATTGAGACCAGCCTGGCCAACATGGTGAAATCCTGTCTCTACTAAAAATACAAAAATTAGCTGGGCGTGGTGGCATGCATCTGTAATCCCAGCTACTCGGGAGGCTGAGGCAGGAGAATCACTTGAACCCTGGAGGCAGAGGTTGCAGTGAGCTGGGATCACACCAATGCACTCTAGTCTGGGTGACAGAAACACTCCATCTCAAAAAAAAAAAAGGAATGATTAGAATGGAAAAAAATAGAAAAGGTAACATATACTCAAAACCCATCTTGTCCTAATCATTTTACTACTTTTAGTATTGCCTGTGCTTTTGTGATTATTGATATCTGTGTATCTGTATGGTAGAAATTCTATGAATAGAATAGAATAGAATAGAATAGAATAGAATAGAATAGAATAGAATAGAATAGAATAGAATAGAAAAGAGCAAAATAAAAATCCACATCTATTCCCAGCTCCATGTTCAGTGACAGCATCTTGGCAGCTTGAAACCAGCTGTGGTGGGAGTATTTACACCACAGCAATTGGAAAGCACTACATATCAGGAATGAACACATTGTTTTTTAAAAAACCATGTGCAGTTAAGAAAGGGATGGAGAAAATATGGCCAGGCCCAGTGGCTCACGCCTGTAATCCCAGCACTTTGGGAGGCTGAAGTGTGTAGATCACTTGAGGTCAGGAGTTCGAGACTAGCCTGGCGAACATAGTGAAACCCTGTTTTTACTAAAAATACAAAAATTAGCCAGGTGTGGCGGCACATGCCTGTAATCCCAGCTACTCAGGAGGCTGAGGCATGAGAATCGCTTGAGCCTGGGAGGCAGAGGTTGCAGTGAGCCAAGATCGCACTGCCACACTTCCTCCTGGGCCACAGAGTAAGACTCTGTCTCAAAAAAAAAGAAAAGAAACAGATGAAGAAAATATTAATAATGCAGGTTAAACTGAAAAGTGTGTTGTATCCGTAACTGTTACATTGTGATTAGCAAAACAATTGAGGAAATATTCTAGTATTTGAAAACTGTTACCTAATTTAGCAAAGAAATTGTTTGTATTATTAACGAGGTTCTCACATGTATCTTTGTTTATTTCACTCAACGAATGCACATGAAGAAACTAATCAATGTTCATGCTGGAATTGTCCTTAGTAGTCAATGATGTAAGCATCTTCCTTGCTGAATCAGTTAGCGATCAAGCAGCGATTTGTAGTCCAATTTTGGCACGACCTGGTTTAATAGCAACCATAGGCTGACTACAGATCAAGAGTTCAGCAAAAAATTAGCAAGAATATTCTGTGCGAATCGGTTGGCTATATGGGATTTATTCTTTATGCAATAAAGAATAGTGTATAATTTATTATTACTTATAAATTATTGCATACATCCTCTACATCAGCAAAAAACTGATACTTTTTTATGTATACATATAATATACATTTTTTTTTCCAGGAGAATCAGGAAACATTTAAAAGTGCATGGCTGGTTACAACACATTTCCAGGCATGATGGGGTCCAACTTAAAAAATGGGTAATGTCTATCAAAGTTTTCCTCAAATGCAACAACCCCATTAGAACTATCATAAATTGGCTGAACGAGGTGGCTCACACCTGTAGTCCCAGCACTTACGATAATTTAGAATATTCCAACAATAATTTATCATAAATTATTTTCAGGACCCAGAAACAAAATGTTGGCAGCATAGAGAGTAAGGGCAACTGGCATGCAGGTTCCATTTATCTCTATCTGCCAGTGGAAACAAATTCATTCTCTCCACCCAGAGGAGCACTCTGCAGGGTATTTTCTTTTTTGTTTTCAAGACAGAGTCTTCCTCTGTGGCTCAGGCTGGAGTGCAGTGGCACCATCTCGGCTCACTGCAACCTCTGCCCCCTGGGGTTTAGTGATTCTCCTGCCTCAGCCTCT
>NW_012105586.1:1145714-1147505 GCF_000951045.1 Mandrillus leucophaeus
AGTATTATTCAGCTTTAAAAATGAATGAAGTATCAATACATGCAACAACATAGATCAACCTAAAAAGCATTATGCTAAGTAGAATGGAAGGATTTCTACAAAAGCATCAGTTCAAAGTGCCTCCACATTGCTCATCCAATTTTTCAAGCCACCCCAGGAAGAGAACTTCTCAGTAGAAATCAGGTGTGTCAGGCCGGGTGCGGTGACTCAGGCCCGTATTCCTAGCACTTCGGGAGGCTGAGATGGGAGCCTTGCTTGAGGCCAGGAGTTTGGGACCAGCCTGGTCAACACAGCAAGACCCCCATCTCTAAATAAAAGAAAAAAGTTTAAAAACAAATACAAAAAATCAGGTGTGTCGAACTCTTCTGCTCTTGTATATTTGAACGAAGGATGAGTGTGTCATAGCCTTCAGAGGCACAGGAGAAAACAGGCCTTACATTTGCAAAGCATTTTAGAATTTCCCAGGAGCTCCGCAGATTATCCAGTCTAAGCATTGCAGCAAAGTTGAGAAAAGGGTGCTGTTGGAATATTCCACATGGGGTGAGGAAACCAGGGCCTGGAGGGAGACACTGTTTCATCTCTCTTCATATAACTTCAGGAGGAGTCAGATTTGAATTCCAGCCAGAAGACAAGCAAGGCCCAACTGATAAAAGCGGGAGGGAGTTGCATTTACAACTTTTTTTTTTTGAGACGGAGTCTCTTTCTGTCTGGAGTGCAGTGGCGCGGTCTCAGCTCACTGCAAACTCTGCCTCCTGGGTTCACGCCATTCTCCTGTCTCAGCCTCCCGAGTAGCTGGGACTACAGTCTCCCTCCACCAACTCCAGCTATTTTTTTTTTTTTTTTTTTGTATTTTTTGGTAGAGGACGGAGTTTCACCGTGTTGGCCAGGATGGTCTCAATCTCCTGACCTCGTGATCCGCCCGCCTCGGCCTCCCAGAGTGCTGGGATTACAGGTGTGAGCCACCGCGCCCCGTCTGCCCTTACAAGTTTCTAATAATCGCGATGCCCGGAGATGAAGAGGGTCGCTTCAGGGAGGAACAGTTACAGCTGTTAGTAACAACTGCATAGCTAGAAAAGAAAGTAAGAAAGCGTAGGCTGCACGCATCAGGCTTCCTGGTAACTGGTAGACAGGTAGAGGGAGGGAGGCACGAGCAGGGAGGTGCTGGGGAGACCTGATTAATACCATCCCTCGTCCCTACCAGGGCTCAGATCAATGGAGAAATAACAGAACTGTTAGCGGACAGAGGACTGAAGCATTCTTTTTATTACCAAGAAAGCTGACCGTGAAAACGATGTCATTGAAATCTGAAAGTGGGTATACATTCTGCAATGGAAACAGACAGCTGTACCTGCCCAGGTATAGGCAGAGTGGGGCCAGCGTGGGCCTCCCCACTCCTAAGGTGGAGCTGCCTCTGTAAACCCCCAGATGAGAGAATAAGCCCCAAAAGGAACAGAGAGAGGAGGGGCCGGGCTAGGCACGTTCAGTTTCTCCAAGCTACCCTTCTTCCCACAGGAGGAATGGGTGCCAAGGCCAAGAGCAGCTCCCTCACTAGCAGGAAACATCACCCCCAACAGAAACATCAGCTCTTTGGGGGTTTTGGCTGGCATGGCCTTGGTGGGGGGGTTGGGGGGAGCGGGTTGCACAACCTGTTTCTAAATGAGCCTTGTATTTCTGTCTAACTTAGCACAGCACGACGTGCAATCTCATAAACAGGAACTACAGAGAAACAAGTCCCCTTTCATGCCTGCAGCCCCAGAGCTGAGCAGTGATTGTGGCTTTGCCTTCTCCTTC
>NW_012105586.1:1148520-1150776 GCF_000951045.1 Mandrillus leucophaeus
CTGCACTCCAGCCTGGCGACGAAGCGAGACTCTGTCTCAAACAACAACAACAACAACAACAACAATGACAACAAAAACAGGTCTGGCCTTTTCTGAGCACCTGTAATGGGCCAGGTGCTGGGACAGGGTCTGATGAGAAGAGCGAGTCACAGTCTCTGCAGTCTGCCCTGACAGGGCTCACGATTTTGTGCAGGAGACGGACACATAAACAAATCTCTATAGCTCAGCGAGGCTAGAGGCGCATTAGAGGTCAGTACCAAGCACTACGGGAACACAGATAGGTGACAATGGAGAAGAAGTTATTTAAATCTGAAAGTAAGCGCATATTCTGCAATGGAAACACACAGATGTACCTGCCCGGGTATAGGCAGAGTGGGGCCAGCGTGGGCCTCCCCACTGCTAAGGTGGAGCCACCTTTGCAAACCCCCAGGTGGGAGAACAAGCCTCCGAAGGAAGAGAAAAGAGGTCGGGTTAGACACATTCAGTTTCTCTCTCCTCTCTCCCTGGTTCTCTTCTCTCCAATTTGCTTAATTCTGCACAGCTGTTCCCAGGCTCCAACCCTCTCACTCTCCACATGCCCTGAAGTCTCACCCCACGCACCTTTTCTGACCTTTCCTGTTCTGTTCTATCCCAGGCAGGCAAGAGGGGGTTAGAATCACAGCACGGTGAAGGCACAGAGGTGAGCAGGAGACAGGGTGGCCAGAGATGAAGGTAGAAAGACCCCGTCCTCATGAGGGCACATCTGGACACTGAAATCTTTGATCAGTGTTTGGACTCACTTTAAGGGTGAAGCTGAGTCAGGAGAAGTTTTTCCTTTGGTTTGAATATCTTTTTCTGGATTATCAGGTTCCACTTAGAGATATGCTTGGTTAATATTTATTCTATTTTCTTTCTGTGTGTGTCTATAAAATGAGATTAGAACTATACCCCATGTAAGGTTTTGTAAACCGTTTTCACTTAGTTGTATGACTTTTTATATCACTAAATAGTCTTCTAAAACAACATTTCCTTTTTTATTTTTAAATTTTGAGATGGGGTCTCACTGTGTCATCCAGGCTAGAATACAGTTGGAATGATCACAGCTCAT
Organism: Mandrillus leucophaeus; assembly: GCF_000951045.1. Lineage (NCBI taxonomy): Eukaryota > Metazoa > Chordata > Mammalia > Primates > Cercopithecidae > Mandrillus > Mandrillus leucophaeus. Next base: position 1,149,608 of record NW_012105586.1, read on the forward strand.
TATAGCCCGGACCTCCCCAGGCTGAAGTGATCCTCCCACCTCAGTCTCCCAAGCTCCCAAGTAGCTAGGGCTAAAGGAGTGCGCCACCATGCCTGGCTAATTTTTGTATTTTTAGTAGAGACGGGGGTTCACCATATTGTCCAGGCTGATCTCGAACTCCTGGGCTCCACTGATTCTCCCACCTTGGCCTCCCAAAGTGCTGGGATCACTTACAGGTGTGAGCCACCACACCCGGCCATAAATAACATAAACCAATAGGATTGCTGGCCGAGTGCGGTGGCTCACACCTGTAATCCCAGCACTTTGGGAGGCTGAAGCAGGTGGATCACGAGGTCAAGAGATCAAGACCATCCTGGCCAACATGGTGAAACCCCATCTTTACTAGAAATACAAAAAATTAGCTCGGTTTGGTGGCATGTACCTGTAGTCCCAGCTACTCAGGAGGCTGAGGCAGGAGAATCGCTTGAACCCGGGAGGCAGAGGTTGTAGTAGCATGATCTCAGCTCACTGCAACCTCTGCCTCCCGGGTTCAAGCGATTCTCCTGCCTCAGCCTCCTGAGTAGCTGAGACTACAGGCACACACAACCATGTCCGGCTAATTTTTGTATTTTTGGTAGAGACGGAGTTTCACCATGTTGGCCAGGATGGTCTCGATCTCTTGACCTCGTGATCCACACGCCTGGGAGACAGAGGTTGCAGTGAGCCGAGATCGTGCCACTGCATTCCAGTCTGGGCGACAAAGCGAGACTCCATCTCAAAAAAAAGAAAAAAAAGAAAAAAAAAGAAAGCACTTCGTAGGCATCGTTGGGTGAACGAGATCGCAGCTTTTAAAATGCTTGTACACACTGCTTCTTGGCCCTTTGGCAAAGGTTAAGTGTAAAATGCTTGTGCATAGCCAGGGATTTTTTTCATCAGACCCTGGGATGGCTGCAAAAAAAGGTCAAAAACTTAGGCCAGGCGCGGTGGCTCACACCTGTAATCTCAGCACTTTGGGAGGCTGAGGCCGGCAGATCACAAGGTCAGGAGATTGAGACAATCCTGGCTAAGACAGTGAAACCCTGTCTCTACTAAAAATACAAAAAATTAGCTGGGCGTGGTGGTGGGCGCCTGTAGTCCCAGCTACTCGGGAGACTGAGGCAGGAGAATGGCGTGAACCCAGGAGGCGGAGG
>NW_012105586.1:1151791-1153581 GCF_000951045.1 Mandrillus leucophaeus
AGCTGGGACTACAGGCATGCACCACCATGCCCAGCTAATTTTTGTATTTTCAGTAGAAACTGAGTTTCACCATATTGGTCAGGCTGGTCTTGAACTCCTGACCTCGTGATCCACTCGCTTTGGACTCCCAAAGTGCTGCGATTACAGGCGTGAGCCACCGCGTCCGGCCTAGTAGTTTGTTTTTTAACTGAACATTTTCAAGCCTCAAGTTCTCCTTTCATCAAAGGGAGATGACAATACCTTCCCTAGCTACCCTGAAAGTTTTTTTTTAAATGAAAATAAAATGACTAATAAATAAAAATTCCTTGACAAAAGGCATGAGAGACTCTATGAAGGTCAAGTCTAGTCTAGTAAACTCTTGCTTGGCCAGGATACCTGACTACTCGGCTGGACATAAGTTGACCTTACTTGGTTCAGGAAGTGCTTGAGGCTCTCCTAAGCCTTCCTCATTGTCACCGTGAGCGTGGGTGGAATCGGGGGTCAGTTAGGGACAGTGATTAAGAGCTGATGACGGTGTCTAAAAATGTGACCCCATCCCTCTCCAGCCTTTCCTCTGCTTTGTTTATCTTCGTTGCCTTTATTGCTCTGTGACATCATCTAACAAATGTATTTGCCTTGTGAATGTCATTTCATGGCAAAGGCTGCTGGTTACCCACCCAAATCCATTCTCCCTTTTTCCTTGGCTCTTGACTAAACCCCTTTTAAAGTAGGATGGGTCCACAGGCCTAGGTTCTCACCTACATAAAGGAAACAGAAACAATGGCTGCCCCTCCCAGACCCAGGCTTCGGCATGGTAGGTGTGGCCTCTCCGAATTCCCTTCCACCTTCCCGTAGCTACATAAGGATGTGGCAGCAGCCCAGCCTCCCCTAAGCCGGTGAAGACAGTGTCCTAGGTGCTTAGAAGAGCAATGATGTGCAAGGGACCAGGGTATTCCACATAACCATGTGGCTAGAGCAAGATTGTCCATCAGTCTGGGACATACAACTTGAATTACTACTCAAGAAAGATATTCAGGCCGGGTGCTGGGGCTCACGCCTGTTATCACAGCACTTTAGGAGGCCAAGGCAGGCAGATCACTTGAGGGCAGGAGCTCAAGACCAGCCTGGCCAACATGGCAAAAGCCTGTATCTACAAAAAATACAAAAAGTAGCCAGGCATGGTGGTGCTCACCTGTAATCCCAGCTACTCAGGAGACTGAGGCAGGAGAATCGCTTGAGCATGGAAGGTGGAGGTTGCAGTGAGCTGAGATGGTGCCATTGCATTTCAGCCTGGGCCATGGAGTGAGACTTTGTCTCAAAAAAAAAAAAAAAAAAAAAAAAAAAAAATTCACTTCTTTGCTCTTTAATAAATTTTCGGTTCTCTTTATTCCTACCCAACCTTACCCTAACTTACACATATTAATGCTTTGTGACAACTGAGACTCGGTCTTTTTCCTTCATTGCCGTGTTTCTAGTACCTAGAATAATATCTGGCTCATAGTAGGTGCTTAAACTAATATTGGCACATAAATGAATGGAGTCAGAATTCTTGTGTTTGAATCACTGACAAGCCATGTGGCCTCAACCCTGTGGATCTCAGCTTCCTCACCAGTAAAATGGTAAAAATTGGATCTACCCTTTGGATTATTGAGGAGATTAAGATAATATATTTAAAGCTCATAGAGAAATGCCTGACATATATGTGCTCAGTACTAGAGATTATTATTATCACTATCATTATTATTATTACTTTGAGACGGAGTCTCGCTCTGTCACCCAGGCTGGAGTGAAGTGGTGCGATCTTGACTCAC
>NW_012105586.1:1156356-1165330 GCF_000951045.1 Mandrillus leucophaeus
TCAGCTGTCAAATTTTTATTGATCCAAAATAAAATGTAAAATTCCAGGCTCTGAGGCCCTACCTCTAATCAGTCAGTCCATGTGATCAACAGCCCCCTAATAACCTCCCATCATTAGATAACCCTATGCGGTAGGCCCCAACGGCAGCAAAAGGAGCACAGGAAACTTGTCTTTGGGTTTGAAATGTCAGGTATCCTTAGGACTACTCAGCTGTGAACGGGTGAGTGACCAGCCACCCACCAGCGGTTTTTGTAAAATGGGCACAAAGATGCGGGCCGACCAGCCCCCGACACAGCTGCTCTGAGGCTCACTTGAGAGCATGAGTGTGAGGGGTCTCTGCAGTGTTGCATATGGCTGTGACAGTGCTCAGGTCACCATCGTTATTATCAGGAGGGGAGATCATGAGCAAGGAGGGGACGTCCCGAGGCCACCTTCTGCGGTATTTGCGGGGTTAAACAGATCATCACAGAGCAGCATCACAGAGACCTGCGCCTCCAGAGCCTTCCAAGGCAATCCTGACCTCAAATGCTTTGTCTACCGATCATTCCACATGGCAGAAGCATTTGCTTGTCACGCATGCGCTCATTCATTCATTTGGCAAAGATGCCTTGAGCACCTGCCCTGTGTGGTGTCCTATGCTGGGTTCCTGGATATAAACACGGAGAAGACACAGTCTTTGTTCAGGAGGACCTGTTCTTTCTCATACTAGAGCCGAGTAATAATCCAGGAAAGGACAGAAATATGTTATCAATAGATACCACACTGCATGCAAGGGACAGTAACACAACGGAGGAAAGATACAAGGGAGGAAGCAATTTGGCTGTACCTGGGAAGGTCAAGGCCTTACGGAGGAATGCAAGGCATTTTTGAGAGTGAGCAGGGGCCTGCCAAGTGGACTGGCAGGGAACCCTGTGTGCCGGGGTAGAGAAGCATGAAGCTGCATGGCCGTATGCTCCGAGATCTGATTCGGAAAATACGGTCTGCTATGTCAAGATGTGGCTTTCTCCAATCATCCTGGCCCAGACATCCCTGACTCCTCCAAATGCCTGTGACATTTATTAACCCACAGTACTTGTTTGGCAGTTACTGTACAGAACAAGTCCTTGCTGTGTGTGGCCTGTCTCTTCAAGGAGGTTGTGAGTCACCTGAGAACTGAGGCTGTCTACTCTATCTTTGTCTCCTGGGGACCCAGTTGAATGCCTTCCTTTGGAATATTAAGAAGGCAAGAGAAGTTTTTTTGCTGGAGGTATCCAAATGGATGAGAATGTTCCCACCTTCAGATGGTACTAGGTATTGAGAATCCCACAGGTGCTATGCCAAATGCTAATTTGTATATTACCTCATTGAATCTTCACAATAACCCTATGAGGTAGATACGGTGAGTCCCCGTTTTGCAGATGAAAGGTTTATGGCGATGACTTCACTTGCAGAAGAACAGCAGCTCAGAAAGGATGGAACCGGGATCTGAATACGGGCTAACTGGCTCAAGGGCCAATGTTTTTAGCTCTGACTCTACCCAAATGTACAGCTTCTATTTTGATATACTTAATAACACTATTTGAATTCGAGTTTTAGAGACCAAAACCTAAGTCCCAACTCTAATAAAACAGTGGTTATTTCTTCTTGTGGCTGCCTCTTGAGCCCTGAGCTCCTCGAGCATGAGGCTACACCTGTGCCCTCTCTGTGCTCCATACCTAGCATAGCACTTATTATCCTGGAATGGAGAATAAAGGGGACCAGGGAATTGTTCAGGGTAATTCTAGAAGGACTTCCTGGAGGAGGCCAAATTTCCTTAAGCAAACTGGGAACATGATGAGAGGCAAGCCAGGAAGAGGGTATGCATAAAGGCGCAAAGGTGGACGTGATGACATCATTGATGGGGTGCCGCATGCTTTTGATGAAGAGGAACTAGATATGTGTTTGGGGGAGCCCCAAACTCCCAGGCTACTTCAGGGGTACAGTTGGAGTGCTTTGTGCTCCCCATGCAAATCTCGTTCCTTCCAGGGGAAAGAAACCAAGACCATCTTTGGAGGGATGAAGTTCCTTGCTCTACCAGAAACGATGAATGAGCTTCTCTAGGTAAGATGCTGCTGAGAAACTGGTAGCCTAGTTGACAGGCATCATTTACAGGTGACAATTAGTTAATTAATCAATTCTTGAGTGTTCTGGGGCTGATTCTAGGAACTGGGATGAAGCATTGAGCCTGATCTGGCACAGTGGTTCACATCTGTAATCTCAGTACTTTGGGAGACTGAGGCAGGAGGATAACTTGAGCCCAGGAGTTTGAGACCAGCCTGGGCAACACAGTGAGATCCCCATCTCTACAAAAAGTAAAACAAACAAACAAACAAACAAACAAACAAAAAACTAGCCAGGTGTGGTAGCATGTGCCTGTAGTACCAGCTACTTGGAAGGCTGAGGTGGGAGGATCTCTTGAGCCTGGGAGGTTGGGACTGCAGTGAGCCATGACTGCCCCACTGCACTTCAGTCTGGGCGATAGAGTAAGAACCTATCTAAATAAATAAATAAATACATAAATAAATAAAAAGAAAAGAAAAGATAAAAAGATTGGCCCTTATAAATATTCCATTTTAGTGGTGGAAGGTAGTGTGAATAAGTAACCAAACCAGCAAGCTGGGTAATGCCAGGGAGTAATAAACATGTTGAAGCCAGGAAAAGAAGGGAAGCCACTTAGGGAGACAAGGGAGAGTGACTGGAGAAAGATAGGAGTGAATGCCACTTTGGGGAGGTGACATTTGGGCTGAGAACGCCCAAATGACCAAATGGCACCAACCATGCCAGGAGCTGGGAAGGAAGCACTGCCAGTGGAGGGCACAGCAAAGGGCAAAGGTCTGGTGGTGGAAACAAACATGAGGAATTAGGTGTATGAAAAGCCTAGAGTGTGGTGAACCAAGAGAAGAGGGGTCCCAAATCAGGGGGTTAGGGGAAGGAACATGGAGCCAGGTCATGCAGGATCTGGTGGGCTCTTGTTCCAAGCTCCTTTAGTGTATCAGTTAGCTATTGCCGTGTAACAAATTACCCTTTTTTAGCAGTTTCATACAAAACACATTTCAAAGCTCACTGTTTCAGGAGTCTGGGCAGGCTTTCTCTGGATCCCCTCCTTCAGGGAGTGTCACAGGTCGCAGTCAAGGTATAGGCTGGGCTGTAGTCTGTCTGGGTTCAACTGGGGAAGGCCCCACTTCAAGCTCCCGTGGTTGTTGGCAGGATTCAGCTTCTCAGGGGGCTGTCGATCTGAGCACCCCCAACCCTGTTCCTCACCATGAGGGTCTCTCCAACAGAATAGCTTTCCTCATCAAATTGTGCAGGAGACAAATTGTTCAGGGAGATTACATAGTCTGCCGGCAAGACAGAACCTGAACACAGAACTGACCTGCATTGCCTCTGCCATATTCTATTTGTTAGAAGCAAGTCATAGGTCCTATCTCCACTCAAGGAATAGCTGGCGGTGGGGATCATTGGGGGTCATCTTAGAAGGCTGCCTGCCACTCACAGGAAGTCACTGGAGGTGTGTAAGAAGGGAGGTGACTTGGCCGGGCGCGGTGGCTCAAGCCTGTAATCCCAGCACTTTGGGAGGCCGAGATGGGCGGATCAGGAGGTCAGGAGATCGAGACCACCCTGGCTAACACGGTGAAACCCCGTCTCTACTAAAAAATACAAAAAACTAGCCGGGCGAAGTGGCGGTTGCCTGTAGTCCCAGCTACTCGGGAGGCTGAGGCAGGAGAATGGCGTGAATCTGAGAGGAGGAGCTTGCAGTGAGCTGAGATCCGGTCACTGCACTCCAGCCTGGGTGACAGAGCAAGACTCCGTCTCAAAAAAAAAAAAAAAAAAAAAAAAAAAGAAGGGAGGTGACTTGATCTGATGTGTATTTTCAAAGGGTCACTTTGGCTTCCTTAAATATTGTGTGGGTGGGGGATGGGCGAGAGTGGGAGCCAGCTGGCCAGCCAGGGGCTGCTGTAAAAGATGATGCCGGTTTGGGCTCAGGAGGTAGTGGTGGAGATGCAGAGAAGCAGAGCCAAAGGGGGTTTGCCAGTGGATCCAGAGAGGGTCACGTAACGAGGAACTGGGGATGACTCCCCGGCTTCCCAGGGCTTGCAACTCCTACCTATAGGAGGATGGCACTTTGGATTCTTGTTTTTCTCCTCCTGGGACAGGGCGAAACTCTCTCCACCCTTCTTCAACCCTACTCAAGGTCACACATTTTCTGGATGGCCGGCCAGCATTAGGAGCCCCGGTCGTGAGTAGAGAACAGATGTCTCCTTGTGCCAGGCTGAGGGACTGACCCTGTGTCCTCCGTCTCATTAGCCTGCCCATGCTCAGACCAACCAAGCCAGCAGGCCAGAGGGAGGGAAGCCGCTCCCCTATAACTGTGATCACAGAGTCAGCCAGAGCTGGAGAGGGCTCGGGGGTATAGGGGTGTGTGTCTGTCTCAAATGGGCTACACTTGGAGCAGAGAGTGGTTCAGGGCAGGGAGAGTTACTACAACTGACCCTAAAATGTTAGGGCATCACTAGTTAGTATATTCCAGAGAAATAAACACGTAAGTTCTTTATCTGAAGAATATCCGTCTACATGAAACCTTTATTTGCTCCATGTGGATAAATAGATCATCATGCAGTTACCATTTATTGTGTTTCCACTACATGTCAGTTTCACTGCTAAGCCCTTGACAGACACCTCATTTCATCTTCATAACAACCCAGTGAAGTAGACATTAGTATTATCCCATTTCCTAGATGGGAAAACTGAGGCTTAGAAAAGTTAAGTAACTTGCCCAAGATCTGTCTAATTTCAAACCCATGTGCCCAACGGCTACCACCATCCTGGCTCCCATTTACGCTGGTGGAAGATTCATTTCCTGCTGCCAGAGGCGAAACTAGAGGCGGGAGTTTTTCTTCTAAAACGTGGGTCCAGGCTTGCTCCAGAGAGTGAACTGCGTTGAGAGAAGCGCTCAGTTTTGAGCAGTGCAGGCAGCAGGTGGTGCCCCCTAGCGGTGGTAGCTAAAAAGGGCAGCGGCCGTACGACCGGAACACAGAGTTGGAGTTGCTTGGGTTCAGCCAGTTAACGGGCTGGTGACAAAGACACAGCTGTGTCCGTGGAGCAGGGAGCCTGTTCCGTCGAGGCAGGCTGCCCCAAGTCAAGGGCTAGAGCGTGTCTCCTTTCCTGGGGCCCATGGGATGTCGTCACGCTCCCTGGCCAGGTCAGCCAGGTGCTGCTCAGAGGTGAAACATGCCAGTAACGCAAATGACATCACCAAACACCAGCCATACTCTTATCATTCAAACCTGGTATTTGCACTTCAACTTCTACACGTAAAATACTGGCAGCATCTTGTTTATAACTCGAGGCATAGGATTTTGGCTAATATAAATGTCAGTCTGGTGACCAAAGGGGGATATTCTTATTATTGAATTTTTCTTGCTTACAGCAACCGGGCATCGCAGGGTGGGATTTCCTGGGTACCGCCTTGCACATAGCTTCCCAAGGCCCAGCCTCATGGGGAATTGGACAAGGATGGAGAGTGAGACATGACGTGCTCTGTAGCTCAGAGAACACAGAGAGGAGTGAGGATTCCGCTGGGGGAGGGGAGGCGGTTGGGGAAGGCATGACATCAGGTTTTTAAATCATAGGGATACCTTGGGTATTTGCCACACTCCTGCTTTGAGCCTGTTGAATAGGAATTACAAGGTGTGCTGACTCTGAGAATACATACGGAAACAGAGCTGACAAACAGAATCTCCCAAGCTTCCTCTCTGTTACCTGCAATGTTTGTTACCTGCAGTGTTCACTGTCAAGGATAAGAGACTCCCTTCCTGGGGAGGGGGTGAGTGGGTGAATTGGTGAGCGGCGCAGGTGAGGACTTAGAATGCCTGTGTTCTATTTCCAGCGCCTGTCACTGACTCATATTGTGACCTTGCTGAGGTCATGGCTCTGTTTTATTTGTCGGGGGAAAAAATTAGAGGTGGCGAAGCTTGCATTTCCCCCAAGGGATGAGAGCTCTGGAATCTGAGATACCTCCCTGCTCCCCACAAAGCCCAACCACGTCTAGTTCTGCTGATATTAATGAAAAGAATGCTTACATTTGGATCCAAGGAACTTTGGGGGACACTCGTGGAAACAAGTCGTTCCTGCCATGGCAAGATTTGTGGCCACTTTTATCTGCAATATTTCTCCAGAGACCTTTCAAATCATGTTCCCATACAAATGCTTCTCCATGTGGCCGTCACGTTGTCTGTGGAAAGGAAGAAGAAAGGTATTTTTTCCTCAGTTTCAGGATGAGGAAATCAAGGCTAGGAGTGGTATTTCTCAACAGGTTTGTTACCGAGAGCCCCTCTTAATATTTTACTACCATGCATTCCCCTGTTTTGCAAGCCGTTGTCAACTAAATACTTGCATTTATTAAGTAGAAACTCATCTTTTTCTTTTTCTTTTTTTTTTTTTTGAGACGGAGTCTCGCTCTGTCGCCCAGGCTGGAGTGCAGTGGCCGGATCTCAGCTCACTGCAAACTCCGCCTCCCGGGTTCACACCATTCTCCTGCCTCAGCCTCCCGAGTAGCTGGGACTACAGGCGCCCACCACCCCGCCCGGCTAGTTTTTTTTGGTATTTTTTAGTAGACACGGGGTTTCACCGTGTTAGCCAGGGTGGTCTCGATCTCCTGACCTCGTGATCCACCCGTCTCGGCCTCCTAAAGTGCTGGGATTACAGGCTTGAGCCACCGCGCCCGGCCATCTTTGTTTTTCTTAAAGTCACCTATGAATGCCAGTTCTGCACAAAAGGACTAGCGCTATCATTAAGTTCACTGCCAAGAATTGCAGAATTTAATGCAAGAGACCTCCTCAAAGATAAAGGCCTAATTTTCACCAGACTTTTGTAAATTTTGAAAAGACCTCCTCTTCATACTATCTGGGGACCCGGGCTGAGAAGTCCCCAGAGAGATCAAGTGGCTTGTGAAAGATTCTGTGGCTAATGGTAGGGCCAGGACAGACCCGGGGTCTTGATTCATATAGGCCAGTGCTCCAGCCAACCAGACCACTTGGCAGAGAGGGCTCGTGTATCTGTACTCAGACATACAGATACACGGCATGCACATGCAAGATGGCAGCCCAGCCAAATGCAGGTGTCGTGAAACAATGATGCTAAGGGCTCAAACCAGTAATAGGTTCCCCTCAGTACAGGAGGGAGCAGCCAAAGCCAAGCCTGAGATTGGCAGAGTGCAACAGTTCGGTTCAGGCTGCTTTTGCAGAGTTGCAAGGGTGGGAGATGTGTTTATTCTGCCACCTGCCTGCACTTTGTGTGACTCTTCTGTAATTTATGCATCATTTACGTAGGCAGAAGCATTTTCATCCACTCTGGGAGCATTCAGACCACTCCCCCGGGCACCTGCCTCTTTAAGAGCATGAGACCGGGGTGGGGAAGCTGAGCCCTTGAAGCTGGGGATGGCAACGGCAAATTGGGCACCCTGGGAGAGTGGAGACAGAGATGGAGAACTCAGGGAGGTCTGGCTTAGTGGCCTGGAATGTAAGTAGGAGAAGAGCTGCAGGACTCCAGGTGCCTCAAAGCTTCCCCCTGGGTCTCCCCCGCCTCTTCCCCAGGGCTCCTGCAAATATGCTCATCTGTTGAGTCCTTGGCTCCATCCCAGTGGATCAGTGCTTTCATCCCATGGCTCAGAGGCATAAAGTCGGCCTGTACCTTTGGAAGAAGGCCGAGGGCTTAGCTTTATGGCTTCAGAATCCGAGGCTCCACCAATCCCCAGCACGGCCAGGGGCCAGGGCAGGGTCTCTGGGGGCCCGCTGCCCAACAGCTGTTCCCTGGGTTATTTTGGTCTAGTGGGAGTCTGTCAATTCCAGGGCATTTGGACCAAAATAGCCAACAGCAGGACAATCTCTTGGTAGCTCTGTGGGGACCCCTCCCCATACAGAAGTTTCTAGAATGAGAAGGAAAGGAGTTTGGCATGGGGGTGGTGAAGAGGGAATTTTCCTGCCGTGTCGGAGGCTGATATCAGCAGTTCCTCACTGTCCTTTCATCTCAGCCTTGGCACGTTCCCAACCACCTCCCTAGGCTATCCAAGGTGGGGTTTTGAGGGGGAGAGAGGAAAAGATAATTTTTGAACTTTGTTATTGACTTCTTGGTCCTCCCTCAAAGCTGGTGAGATATATATTACCCTTTCCCATTTCACAAATGGCGCTACCAGGTTCAGAGAGGCAGAGGCACTGGTCTGAGGCCACACAGCTTGGAAGCCAGACCTGGTGACTCCAGGCCTCAGAGCCTCAGATGCTGGATCTGTCAGACCCGCAGTTGATCCTTGCGTGGATGCCAGTTCCATCCAGAAGTTCGGGGCCAGCATGAAAGTGCTGACTGGCCCTGGCCTTCCTTTAGGCCACAGCGGGGGGCCCTGGCAACCACCTGCCTCACTCACCCTCCGGCCTAAGATAGTTCAAGTGCAGGTGGGGGAGGGAAAAGGGAAGACCAGCCACTATCTCTCTCCTTGGAACCCCGCCCAAATTCAGACCAGCAGCCCCTGGCGCGGCACCCGAGAGACTGCGGGGATTGCCCCCGGAGTAGAGTCAGAGTGACCTAGGTCCCACTCCCTTTGGCGACATGGGGTGGCGTGCAGGGAGCGTGCTTTGGCACCAGGCGGGCGCGAGGGGGCGGGGCGCACGCCCGGGACACGCCTTAAGGAAACCGCTCCTGGGCTTGGTAACTGAACTTAGACGTCAAGTGCAGCCGGCCCAGTGCGCGCGGCGTCTTACTTCCCGATCTCGGAAATCAGCTGCCAGGGTGGGGCCGCGTTTTGGCTACGGCCACTCGGCCCCCGCTACCGCTCCTGCCTCTTCCAAGGGATTTTTCTAGCGGGTTAATTTCCTGTCCGGGGAAATCCTTTGGTGAGTCCCTCGCCCCTCCCTCCCCGCCCCTCCCCTCTCCGTCCCTACTGTCCGGGCTCCCCCAGTCCTTCTGC
>NW_012105586.1:1165693-1175487 GCF_000951045.1 Mandrillus leucophaeus
CACCGTGGACTGCAGCGACCGCGGGCTGCCCAGCGTGCCCGACCCCTTCCCCCTGGACGTGCGCAAGCTGCTGGTGGCCGGCAACCGCATCCAGCAGATCCCCGAGGACTTCTTCATCTTCTACGGCGACCTGGTCTACCTGGACTTCAGGAACAACTCGCTGCGCTCGCTGGAGGAGGGCACGTTCAGCGGCTCGGCCAAGCTCGTATTCCTCGACCTCAGCTACAACAACCTGACCCAGCTGGGCGCCGGCGCCTTCCGCTCGGCCGGGAGGCTGGTGAAGCTTAGTCTGGCTAACAACAACCTGGCGGGCGTGCACGAAGCCGCCTTCGAGACCCTGGAGTCGCTGCAGGTGCTGGAGCTCAACGACAACAACCTGCGCAGCCTCAGCGTGGCTGCCCTGGCCGCGCTGCCCGCGCTGCGCTCCCTGCGTCTGGACGGGAACCCCTGGCTCTGCGACTGTGACTTCGCCCACCTCTTCTCCTGGATCCAGGAAAACGCATCCAAACTGCCCAAAGGTGAGCCGGGCCGGCTGGGCTGGGGGAGGGAAGGGGCCAGGGAGAGGCCACCCCAGACCCCAGTCTGGGTGCGAGGAGCCTTAGGTTGAGTTTGGAAGAGGAGACTTGGGGGATCCTGAACTTTTCCTGGGTCTCCGCTGAGGAAGTGGGTGGAGAGGGACACATCTGGAATTCTTTGGAGTTTCTGAACCCCGAGGCTGGACTTCTTCTCCTGTTTCTCCAGTAACTCACTTTCCCAAGTTAGGAAACTTCCCGTTTCGGGATGCCCCGGATCATCTCCCTGGGCTTTGGGTCCTAGGACTGGCGGGTGTGGATTACTTGTAGGTCTCTGGTAAGCAGAACGCAGCCTACTGTATGGGAAAAGGCCCTATTCTCAGTACCGTGCATGGGGAGTCAGCCAGTTCCACGGGCTTTGCAGCAGCCTCCCGAGCCTAACCTGGCCTCTCAGCTTCTCAGCTCCAGTTTGCTCTTCTGTCTAATATGGGTGAGGAAGATTTCTGATGAGGAATAATGGCAGCCCATTAAGAGCCAATGATGCAGTAATGATTTGTAGTTCTCTGTGGCTTTTCAGCCAGATGTGAAAAAACTGAACCAAAATGGAGTGGGCTGGTGCCCCCTTTGCTTTCCTGGTGCACCCTTCCAATGGCAGCATGGGCATACATACCCGCTTGGCAGACGGGAACACCAGGGCAGAGGGAGTTAAGGGGCTCCATTAAGGCCCACAGGAAGGGAGCAGGGGTGGAGCTGAGAAGGAGGGGACCCCAGCATCCACAGGGATGAGTACCCAGAGTGAGGTGGCAGGTGGGTGTCCTTCCCCCAAGTGGATTCCAGCCTTCCACTTGTGACCCGGTGAGCACCAGTGCCCGCAGTGACCTCTCAGAGCTGAACTCTGTCTCCCATCTTGCTCCCAAGATTTCAGCAGAATTGGAACCGCAGCTGCAAGGCACACATCATCAAAGGTGACATACATGCAGATTTAGCTTCAGAATATCTTTTTTTCCTCCATTTATGGAGAAATCGAGGATGCTGTCTCTCTCTCTGAACGCCTGCATTCATATCTTCATTGCCAACTGTCATCAAACATACCCCACGCTTCGGGGCGCTCACTCCTCAGCCAGCAAAGGCAGGCCCCTGAGCCAGCACTTTCAGCCCAGGCTGGCTGAAATTCCGAAAACGATCTGGCCTGCAGGGTGCAGAGTCCCCACCTTTAAACTGTGTCCTCACCCACTTGTCTGGCTCCCCAGACCCTCCCCACCAGTAGACTCGGTCCTGGAGACAGGAGTGACCGGATGAAGAGCTCACGGTGGGACGGGGTGCACCTCCCTTCGGCTTGCTCCCGCCTTTCGTTTTCAGTGGGGTTGGCACCATTCACCCCTGTTGTTGGTTGGGTTGGTTTATTGGCTCCAGTTGTCTTCCAAGTGAAGGCAAGGTGTTATGAAGTCGGGAGCTGTGGGTTTGTCTCAGTTCTGCTGTGGTGGCTGTGACCTTGAACGGGCCACTTGTCCCATCTGGGCCTCAGTTTCCTCATCTCTAGAATACTTGAGTTGACCTCTAAGATCTCCAAAGAGCCCTGGATTTGGAGTCTGAAGACATGGGTTTAAGTCCTGGCCTAAAATCTGGGGGACTCTGGGTGGGTCACTCCAGTTTTTTTTTTTTTTTTTTTTTAGACAGAGTCTCGGTCTGTCACTCAGGTTAGAGTGCAGTGGCACGATCTCGGCTCACTGCAAGCTCTGCCTCCTGGGTTCGAGCCATTCTCCTGCCTCAGCCTCCTGAGTAGCTGGGACTACAGGCGTCTGCCACAATGCCCAGCTAATTTTTTGTATTTTCAGTAGAGACAGGGTTTCACTATGTTAGCCAGATGGTCTCGATCTCCTGACCTTGTGATCCACCCACCTCGGCCTCCCAAAGTGCTGGGATTACGGGCGTGAGCCACCGTGCCCGGCCAGGTCACTCCACTTTTTTAAGCTTCACCTTCCCTTTGAGTGAAATCAGGATATGGGTAATGCTGTGTAGTCCATCCAACCCAGTGGTTGTCGGGATCCAAACAAGGTGATGTGGGTGAGAGTAACAAGAGCAATCGAAGCAAAATGTTCCTCCTCCTGCTCTCTGTGATGTGGGGAAGAAACTGGACTAAGATGGGAAAGACTGGAGGAAGGATGGACAGGTTCAGAGCAAGGAGCTGTGTCCAGGGCCCTGGGAACAGGGGTTGGGGGTGTGGCTTTGTCTCAGCCAGTAGGGAGAGGATGGACGCAGCTCCAGAGCACCTCGCAGGGTGCAGTGTCACGAGCAGCTCTGGTCTCACTGCCACTGTCCATGCTGTGTGGCCCGAGAGTGTCTCCTAAACTGTGAGCCAGATGCAGGGTGGGTGGTGGAGGTCCCAGCACATACCTTGAAGTGAGACCCACATTCAGGTTTGGACTCAGGTTTATAATCCTAGGCAAGTCCCTGACCTCTCCAAGCCTCAGTTTCTCTGCATCTGGATTCAGAATGTGGTAACGGTGTCCTCTGCCATGCTTGCTGTGAGATTTAAATGAGATCATCTCTGTAAAGGACACTGTCTTGCTTAGCATGCTGTAGGTGCTCAATAGGTGTTCATCGCCCCCTCCCACCTCCTCCTGCATTTGTGCTTTTTCTACTTTTCACAGAGACAGCTCAGAGCCCAGACCGGCGCCAAGCTGCTTGCCTTCAAATCCTGCCTCTACTTCTTACTGATTGTGTGATCTTTTTGTACCCGTTTCCTCATCTGTAAAATGGGGCTGATACAGTACCCACCTTCTAGGCTTGTTAGGAGGGTTAAAAGGGCATTATTTATAAAGGACCGAGAACAGTGCTTGGCTTACAGTGTGTACTATATCAGTGTTTTAATTGGCGCTGTTGTTATTATCCTGTTTTGACTAAAGAAGTGATGTAGTTTGCCTTAGATCACACAGAGAGTTAAACCCGGAGCTGGGGGTACACCAGGATCTCCTGGCTCAAAGCACCTCCTCCCTGAGGACCACCCACTTCCTGCCAGAGAAAACCAGGCTCCATTAGGGTACAAGTTCCAGGGCTTTCTAGGCAGGCCTTTTGCCTCTTCCAGGGGAGGAAATTGAAGGAAGGAGCAAAGAGGAGCCTGCCCTTGCTTTCCCTTGCCTCCCTGCCCCCTTGTCCCCCAGATAAACAAGACAGAGCCCAGAGCATTCTCCCTGTGACCTTGTCTAGCTGTGACAGATGCAGACATTGTGCTGTCTGCCAGGTGAGCCTCCCCCTGTGGCCACAGGGCTGACGGGGAGCACTCAGCCCCAGAGCATGCAGCAGAGGGGAAGAAGAAAAGGCTGTCAAGGCCCAGTGGTACCCTCCGTCCAGGCCCTTCCATGGTCCAGGAGCTGGGGGAATCTGAGTCTGAGGACTGAGGAGGAACTGCCTTGCTGGTGGGAGGAGGGCCAACGGATGCCAGAATACCCAGCAGCCAATCAGCAAAAACCAAAACACAACAATGCAACAAACCAAAACACCCAAGATGCCCAATTAATAGTGAATTTCAGATAAATCACAAATAATATTTTAGTATAAGTAGGTCCCATGTAATATTTGGGACGTATCCAAAACGTTATTTATTGTTTTTCTGAAATTTAACATGAACTGGGGATCCTGCATTTTATCTGGCAACCCTACCACCCTATCTTATGGGTACAAGCCGCCTTGTAGTTTACAAGTGCTGTCTCTTTTAATACAACAGCAGTGCCTAGCAGGTACCTTTACCTACGGCTCACCCAACAGGAAACCAAAAGAGGTACAAAGAAGTGAAGAGGTTTGCACAGGTTACATAGTGGCTGAGGTGAGCTTGAATTCAGGAGTATTGAACCCACACCCAGTTCTTTCTGATACGCATAGAAAACGAGAATGAGGCCAGGCGCAGTGGCTCATGCCTGTAATCCCAACACTTTGGGAGGCCTAGGCGGGCAGACCACTTGAGGTCAGGAGTTCGAAACCAGCCTGGTCTACATGATGAGGCCCCCGTCTCTACTAAAAAAATACAAAAAAAGTTAGCTGGGAATGGTGGTGGGCACGTATAATCCCAGCTACTCGGGAGGCTGAGGCAGGAGAATTGCTTGAACCTGGGAGGTGGAGGTTGCAGTGAGTGAGCCAAGATTGTGCCACTGCACTCCAGCCTGGGTGGCAGAGTGAGACTCTGTCTCAAAAAAAAAAAAAAAAAAAAAAGAAGGAAAATGAGAGTATCCCCAGCACGCCCCGCCCCCAACATCACTGATCCGTTTGGGTGACAGTGGCCTAGTCTGGTGGTTCTCCTGTGAGACAGTGGGGTGGGTTCCAGGCAGTTTAGGACAGTGTATCGCCAAAAGGACAGTGATGATCTCCTTTTGTTTTTTTTTTTGAGATAGAGTTTTACTGTTGTTGCCCAGGCTGGAGTGCAGTGGTATAATCTCGGCTCACTGCAACCTCCGCCTCCCAGGTTCCAGCGATTCTCCTGCCTCAGCCTCCTGAGTAGCTGGGATTACAGGCATGCGTCACCACACCCGGCTAATTTTGTATTTTTAGTAGAGACGGGGTTTCACCATGTTGGTCAGGTTGGTCTCGAGCTCCTGACCTCAGGTGATCGCGCCTCAGCCTCCCAAAGTGCTGGGATTACAGGCGTGAGCCACCATGCCCGGCTGATCTCTTTTTAAGTATTAGAAAGGGCTCCAGATCTGGAAGCCAAGGCAGAGCGGGAGAGTGAGGAGGGCTCAGAGGAGACCAGGAAGCAGTGCAAGGACACTGTCTTCACCTGGCAGCGATCTTCAAAGCCTTTCACGTCATCCCATCGTCTTCTCTGCATAGCAGCCCAGCCAAGTGGGCAGGAGATAAAGACACAAAAGGAGCACCATGGTGTTTCTCAAAGCATCACCCGAGAACCACCTGCATGAGAATCTCCAGGGGGGCTTGTGTGAAGTACAGATTGATTCACAGGCCCCTAGATCTACGACTGAATGAGGGCTTGGGGGTAGGGGGCTGAGGCCTGGGGATCTGCATTTTAGCAAGCTCCACACCTCCAGGGGATTCCTATGCATGCGAGAGCTGGGGCTTTTCGCTGGCTCTGTGGTGCAGTAACTCACTCACTGTGGGACTGTGTATAAGTTGCCTGTCCTCTGTGCCTTAGATTTTTCTCTTATAAACAAAGAGTGTAGGTAGGAAGACCATAAGGCTCCTTCCAAGTCTGAAGTTCTACAGTTTTAGGGAAGGGGAAATTGACCTGCTTTTAAAAGTTAGGAAGTCGAGGCCCCCAGGGGAGGTGACCTCCAAAGCCCCCTCTGCGGGAGTTCAGGGGGCCGTAGTCTCTGTGCATTTGGGAGGGCAGAGCTCTTGGGTGCACTGGGGCTCTGGGCTCATGGGCCTGAAATGCTGTCACAGTGTGGAAGGACTTTACACATGCTGTCCCTAGCCCTGGTCCTGGGCCATAGGGAGAAAATACCGCTGGGTTTGAGAAACCGAGGCCAGTGGGCATGAGGCTTGGTAGGGGTCATTGGACTCTGGGCTTGGCTTTGGAGGGGCACAGAGCAGCTGACACAGCCCACAGCATGCCTGGGAGTGTATCACAGGAGGAGCACTTGCAGGTGTCAA
The DNA here is from genome assembly GCF_000951045.1 of Mandrillus leucophaeus. Lineage (NCBI taxonomy): Eukaryota > Metazoa > Chordata > Mammalia > Primates > Cercopithecidae > Mandrillus > Mandrillus leucophaeus. The sequence goes on from NW_012105586.1 coordinate 1,171,807, forward strand.
AGTGGGAGGCTGCATTCACCCAGGCACCCTCTGGCACCTCCCTTTCTAGCCGCAGCCACGTGTAGCCTGAAGGTCACAGCCTACAGCACTAGGAAAGAGATTTGAGCTGATTCTCTCGCTGTATGACCTTGATGCACGGAGGTGTAGGGAGGGCAAGGCTGGGAGGAAGGATGGACTGGGGCGGAATTAAACAGAACCACATGTCATGCCTTGGGTCTGTGGTGAACCCTGGCTCCTGGGTGGAGACAGCTTCCCAGAAAAGATCCACTAAAGAGCGTCTGGAGCATCTGAGCGTTCAGAGGCTTGGGTGCCCCATGGGGCAGACCCTGAAGGCACCATCCTGTCTAGGAAGGGCATCATGGCAGGCAGGTCACATCATTTAACCCCATCAGCTTACCAGGCCTGACTTGGGGCTTGCTGGGGGAGCCGCTCCCCATCTCCCCGAAGCTCCACTTCTGTTTTCTGATGTCAGACCCTGTGAGGGCCTGGGTTGGTCAGAGGAATGAGGAGTTCTTGTCATACTGACAGCATAAATGGTATTTCAGCCTGAGGGACAAACCCGGTGCTTGCCTGAAGGTCACACTGGTCCTTTCTCCCGGTGACTCTATTTCTTTTTCTTCTTTGAGAAAATAAAAGCAGCTTTATGTTCCTGTTGATAAAAATAACAGGCTCCTGTTATTAAACTGGGGAAATGCCAAAAGTATCATGAAGAAAATAAAAGGTATCCAGAATCCCCTTGCTATTAAAGTTTTGCTACATTTTATTCTAGTTGTATTCTTACAGATACGTATATTTAAACAGATTGATATGATACTATACATTCGCAAAATGATTTTTTTCTGTTACTGAATTGGGAGCATTTCCTGTCATTACAGTTGTCGGAGGATTTAACTTGAAATGGCCTTGAGAATAGGTCATTTTATAGATTTATGAATTGGACCCATCCCCTGTTGTTAGAAGTGTGGGTTTGTTTCCTTTTATTTTGTGTATGTAGACAGTGCTGAGCTGAATATCCTTACACATGGAAAGTCTGTGGAAACCTCTGGTTATTTTATTTGGGATGGAAACACAGGGTGAAAGTCTATGCTTTTTTTAATTTTTTTGAGACGGAGCCTCGCTCTGCTGCCTAGGCTGGAGTGCAGTGGCGCGATCTCAGCTCACTGCAACCTCCACCTCCCGGGTTCAAGCTCTTCTACTGCCTCAGCCTCCACAGTAGCTGGGATTACAGGTGTCCGTCACCATGCCCGGCTGATTTTTGTATTTTTAGTAGAGACGGGGTTTTACCATGTTGGCAAAGCTGATCTCGAGCCCCTGACTTCAGGTGATCTGCCCACCTTGGCCTCCCAAAGTGCTGGTATTACAGGCGTGAGCCACTGAGCCTAGCCAAGTCTATCCTTTTTTTTAAACCCCTGAATGCCTTAATGGTGCCAGCTGCCTGGCACCATTAGCAGAGAGTACAGGCGCAGCCACACCTTTCCCATTGTTTGTGTTTGTTTGTTTTGAGATGGAATTTCGCTGTGTCACCCAGGCTGGAGTGCAGTGGCATGATCTCAGCTCACTGCAACCTCCTCCACCTTCAGGTTCAAGTGATTCTCCTGCCTCAGCCTCCCAAGTAGCTGGGATGACAGGCGCATGCCACCACACCCGGCTAATTTTTGTATTTTTAGTAGAGATGGGGTTTCACAGTATTGGCCAGGCTTGTCTCAAACTCCTGTCCTCAGGTGATCCACCCACCTCGGCCTGGCAAAGTGCTGGGATTACAGGTGTGAGCCACCGTGCCTGGCCCCCAACATTTTTTATTCTCATTTTTAAAAAATGTTTTTCAATTTGCTGGGCAAAGTGACAACATCTCCTTATTGCTTTAATTTGCGTTATTTGCTTACCGGTCAAGTGAACATTTTGCGTGTGTTTATACCTGAGAGAGCCGTGTTCCTGGGCAGAGACTTACTGAGGTCTCAGTTTTCATGCAAGTGAAAACTGTCCTGCTGTTGATGAGTCGGTGCATGTCCTGTGTGCCACAGTCCACTGCATGTTTAACTTGTCTCTTAGAGTTGAGTCACTGGGGTGTCACCTTTCTCACCATTATCAGTGTCCAGGAGCCAGGTGCCAGCTCTTATGGGCACTGTGGTCTGGCCTTCTGGTGCCAAGCCAACTGCAAGCTTTACCTAAGGCAACCTCACCGAGGGGTCTGCCTTAGTTGCTCCCTGGACAGCCCCCACAGGGTCATCCTACTCTGGCCTCAAAAACCAGATCTTTCTGAAAATGTTCCACTCATCCAGTTACTCTATCAATGAACTCAAAGGGACCCCTTTTTGCTAAACAACGTAAGACAGTGGATAGATAGCCCCAGAGGAACCCAGGAGGGGATTTGGTTTGGAGAGGACAGTATCACCAGTAGGTACAGCAGGCAAGTTCCAGCCGACTCAGTTACCCAAAGTGTTAAGCCCTTTAAGCCAAGTGGCTGTGTGGTTCCTGCTGTCCTAGCATCTTGTGGTCTGGAACATGGTTTGCAGGGATGAGGTGCTTGCCCGGCCTTATCAACCTTCGGGTTGGTGCGGGCTGTGAAAATGTATCAGGGCCAGGCGTGGCGGCTCAAGCCTGTAATCCCAGCACTTTGGGAGGCCGAGGCGGGCGGATTGCCTGAAGTCAGGAGTTCAAGACCAGCCTGGCCAAGATGGTGAAACCCCATCTCTACTAAAAATACAAAAAACTAGCCGGACACAGTGGTACACACCTGTAATCCCAGCTACTTGGGAGGCTGAGGCAGGAGAATTGCTTGAACCTGGGAGTCAGAGGTTGCAGTGAGCTGAGATCATGCTACTGCACTCCAGCCTGGGCGACTGAGTGAGATTCTGTCTCAACAAACAAACAAACAAACAAACAAACAAAAAACCAAAAGCATCAGGACCTCCAGCCTGCTGCTGTCAGCCGCACCCTGCGTAGCAGACTAGGAGGGTCTCAGTGGGGCTGTGGGAGTGAGCGAACCGAGGAATGCACATTCCTAAGGGTCATCCAGGGACAGGCCCAAATCAGTGGCCTTTGTTTTTGTTTTCAGCAAATACCCCTCGGTGACTTCAGTCAGCAAAGCATATCCGGATTGCCTTCAGCCAAGGCATGGCCCAGAATGCACATTCTCAGGGTTTCTTTCCGAGATTGGGTTGTTGTGATCTTGGTCAAATCCCTGGTAGCCTCCTGCTATGCAGGAGGGAGGGAGCGGCTACTCTGCCCCCATCTGCGGGAGGGGTGCTAGGAGGGGAGAGGAGTCCTGGAGAGGCGCTGCGATGTTCTTCCCTCCTCTGCTAGGCACAGCGGGCGTGGCCGATGGACAGAGTTCAGGATGCCGAGGCCACAGGTCTCAGTTTAACCCCAGCTGAATTGGACAGCTTTGCTTATCAATTCACAGAAACAGAAACCAATGTCATCTGGAGTAAGCAAATAGGAGAGTTACCCTTAAAGACGCAGGTTTGGCCAGGAGCCCTTGGTCCTCAACAGTCAAGCCCCAGGAAGTCGTGGGAGCAGAACTGGGGCACAGGAAACACAGCACCCCCTTTCCTCGCTGCAATGCTTGTCTCTGCTTCTCATACTGTTTTTTCTTTTTTTGTTCCTCTTTTCTTTTCTTCTTTCTTTCTTTCTTCTTTTCTTTTTTCTTTCTTCCTTTATTTCCTTTCGTTTCTTTTCCCC
>NW_012105586.1:1177187-1178476 GCF_000951045.1 Mandrillus leucophaeus
TCCCACTGGCCACCAGTGGTAGATCCCTGCTCTAGGTGACCAAGAAGGCCCCTGTTCGTTCTGATGTAAGCTGAGCTGGGGCCTCTTGTGCCAGCCTCCTGCAGGGCACAGGATGAAAGAGTCTGAGGCTCCCAGCAAAGGTCCCCTGGGTGGGTTCCTGTGGCAATGTCCCACCACCCCAGGACATCTCTTTCAAATCAGGAGGTGCAAGAATACGTTCCTGTCTTCATATGAAAAAATACCTTCCTCCTTGCGTTATTGGAAAGAATAGCATTGCTTTTTCATAAGACCCCAATGAGATGATGTGTGCTTTTAGATGTTACCATCATAAGTGATCATCTACATCAGAAGTAAAAGTTGAGGTGGTCGCCTGGAGGGGGCAGAGGGCTTAGAGCCGAGGGTCAGGACATCCTTGTTGACTTGACAGGTCACCTAACTTCCCTGGGTGTTTGTTCCCTTGCCTGTCATCCTGAGGGTTGTCGAGAGGATCGAGGAAACACAGATGTGAAAAATCTTTAGAAGAGAATGGAGGAGCGCTTGCAAATGAGGAGGGCTCGAGTTAGCCCAGTAAAATGACAGTGGTTTATAGACCGTTCCTCATCTCCCCTTCCAAGTCACATGGCAAGCCACAGAATAACAACAGGGCAGCCAGACAAGGAGAGAGGGTGATGGTCCAGGCCACAAGAACTGCTTACTGATGGAAAACCCCGGCTCCAGCGTTCATTTGTGTGTGCACGAGTCAGAGGGAGGAGGCGGTGAGGCGGTGAGGAACACTCTTGGCCAATGCCTCTTGCCCTCTTGGCCAGGGAGCAGCAAGGCTGGGGAAGCAAGAGGGGGCAGGTATGGGAGCCCCGAGGTCAGGGGAAAGAAGTAAGTTCCCTAGAAAACTGACCAGAGGGATAGACAGCCTAGTGTCAATAGTGATTTTCTCTGGGTGAAAAGGTGGTTTTATTTTATTTTTTAAAATAATTAATAGACTTTGGCTGGGTACGGTGGCTCACACCTGTAATCCCAGCACTTTGGGAGGCTGAGGTGGGCAGATCACCTGAGGTCAGGAGATCGAGAGCAGCCTGGCTAACACGGTGAAACCCCGTCTCTACTAAAAATACAAAAAAACAATAAAAAATTAGCTGGGTGTGGCAGCATGCACCTGTAGTTCCAGCTGCTGGGGAGGCTGAGGCAGCAGAATGGCGTGAACCCGGGAGGCGGAGGTTGCAGTGAGCTAAGATCGCGCCACTGCACTCCAGCCTGGGTAACAGAGCAAGATTCTGTCTCAAAATAAATAAATA
>NW_012105586.1:1178526-1180024 GCF_000951045.1 Mandrillus leucophaeus
GAAGTCGTGGGAGCAGAACTGGGGCACAGGAAACACAGCACCCCCTTTCCTCGCTGCTATGCTTGTCTCTGCTTCTCATACTGTTTTTTCTTTTTTTGTTCCTCTTTTCTTTTCTTCTTTCTTTCTTTCTTCTTTTCTTTTTTCTTTCTTCCTTTATTTCCTTTCGTTTCTTTTCCCCCCCTCCCTTTTTCTTTCTCTCTCTCCTTCTCTCTTTCTTTTCTTTTTCTTTCTTTTCCCCCTTCCCCTTCCCCTCCCTCCTTCCTTCCTTCCTTTCTTTTTCGTTCATTCTTTCTTTCTTTCTCTTTTTCCCCCTCCCTTTCCCTCTCCTCCCCTCCCCCTCTCCTCTGTCTTTTGACAGAGTCTCGCTCTGTTGCCCAGGCTGGAGTACAGTGGCACGATCTCAGCTCACTGTAACCTCTGCCTCTCGGGTTCAAGCGATTCTCGTGCCTCAACCTCCTGAGTAGCTGGGATTACAGGTGTGTACACTACCACACCCAGCTTTTTTTTGTATTTTTAGTAGAGACGGGGTTTTGTCACATTGGCCAGGCTGGTCTCAAACTCCTGGCCTCAAGTAAAGTATCCCCCTTAGCCTCCCAAAGTGCTGGGATTACAGGCGTGAGCCACTGTGCCCAGCCTCATGCTGTTTTCTTATTTTTCTCTCTGCGTATTGATGGGCTTTCTCTGTTTTCCTATCCGTGTGGCAAAAAATATGTACTGTGGTTACCATGGGTCTGGGGCAGGGCTGGGCAGCCACCCCCAGGCGTCCATGACTGTCTGTGCTTCCAGTGAGCTGTCTGATGGCAGATAAGTCCCCTGATGTTCCTGGTCCTCAGTGTCCCCTGGTCAAATGTAGGTGATAGCATCTCTCCTTTGACCTCAAATGATAGTCATATAAAGAAGCTTTTGAGCGATTTCCTCCATCACCACATATAGAAGCTGTTATTATTTTGTCTTTGTTTAAAGCATAGAAGTGTAGCCAAATAGACCAGATACGTATACAGACTTACAAAACCCACTGAACTAAGGAATTGCCTGTCAAATCCCAAACGTGTGACAACCCACGCAGACAGCAGGATCTGGGAAAGCACGTCCTCCCAGCGGCTCTCGGCTGGCTCTCGCGCTGCGGAGGCTGCCAATCAGGAGTCCCCTGGCGTCCCATCTTCTCCATCCTCCCAGCTGGATATGTGGTAAATGTCAAGGTCAGGTAGTCAGGACATCGAGGGAGCTATGGGCCATTCAAGATGAAGGGGCCGCTTCTCAAAGGCCAATAGAAACCGAACAGACAAGGACCGTGGTCCCAATCCTGGCTCCAACGTTAGCTCCCAGTGGGATCTAAGAGTCACGTGCTTCTCTCGGCTTCATCCTTCTCACCTCCCAGAGAGTGGATTTTCCCAGATAAGGAGTGAAGGAGTGAGACCCCAGATGCCCCTGGGTCTGCTGGGTGAGGTTAGCAGGAGAAGCAGCTGGTTGGAGTCAGCAGAGAATATAGGTATATAAA
>NW_012105586.1:1184366-1230074 GCF_000951045.1 Mandrillus leucophaeus
GGGAGGCTGAGGCAGAAGAATAGCGTGAACCCGGGAGGTGGAGCTTGCAGTGAGCTGAGATCGCGCCACTGCATTCCAGCCTGGGTGACAGAGCGAGACTCCGTCTCAAAAAACAAACAAACAAACACAAAAATGAGCCGGGCATGGTGGCGCACACCTGTAATCCCAGCTGCTAGGGAGGCTGAGGCAGGACAATTGCTTGAACCCGGGAATTGGAAGTTGCGGTGAGCCAAGATCGCGCCACTGCACTCCAGACTGGGAAATAGAGCAAGACTCCATCTCAAAACAAACAAACAAAAAACCCCCCAAAAAACAAAAAAATCCAAAAATTATCTGGGCATGGTGGCGCGCACTTGTAATCCCAGCTGGTAGGGAGGCTGAGGCAGGAGAATCGCTTGAATCCAGTAGTTGGAAGTTGGAGTGAGCCGAGATCACACTACTGCACCTCAGCCTGGGCAACAGAGTGAGATTCCGTTTCTAAATAAATAAATAAATAATAGACTTTGTTAAGAGCAATTTGAGGTTTATGGAAAATTAAGCAGACAGTAAAGATTTCCCTTTACTCCTGACCCTGCAGTTTCCCCTATTTTAACATCTTACATTAATATGTCACCTCTGTACCGTAAACACCTAAGTACTATCTATAGTATATATACTCTATATATATGCTGTATATATTCATATATATATTACTATGCCACATACTATTTAGTATATACTAATACATATGCGTATATATATTAGTATGCCACATCCGTACCATATATTGCATAAACCAATGTGACCGTGATTATTCACTGAAGCCCACAGCAAGTTTACATGAGGGTCCACTCTGTGTTGCATATTCCATGGGTTTTGACAAGTGGATTATGTCATGTCATCCTTCCCAATCATAGAATCACAGAGAATAGTTTTACTGCCCCTAAAAATCTCTGTGTCCCGCTCATTCATTCCTCTCCCCTCCCTCCTCAACCCCTGGTGACCACTGATCTTTTCCCCGCCTCTAGCTTTGCCTTTTCCAGAATGTCGTATCATTTAAAATTTCTCTTTCGTATGCTTTCTGGTGTTCACTTTATAACCTTTTGTTTTAGTATAACACCGTAAACCAAAAGGTATCTGAGACAGGTCTCAGTGAATTTGGAAAGTGTATTTTAGCAAGGTTCAGGATGTGTCTGTGACACAGCCTCAGGATGTCCTGACGACATGGGCCTAAGGTGGTCGGGGCACAGCTTGGTTTTATACATTTTAGGAAGACATGACACATCAGTCAATATATGTTAGATGTACACTGGTTCGGTCCGGAAAGGTGGGACAATTCGAAGTGGGGAGGGGGCCTCCAGGTCATAGGTAAGTAAGAGACAAACAGTTTCATTCTTTCAAGTTTCTGATTAGTCTTTTGCTGAATGCGCAATTTATACGAATAGTCACTTATGCCACAGTCTGTCTGAGTGAAAGAGTAGGTTAAAGGAAGCAATCAGATGGGCATTTGTCTCATATGAACAGATGACTCTGAGCTCTGCCTGCCCTTTGTCCACAGAGAATTTCGTTGTGGGCAAATTGTGAGGGAGGTATGTAGCTTTTTTCTTTTCTTTTTAAATCTTGTAGCTTTTTTTTTTTTTTTTTTAGAGTCTCACTCTGTCGCCTAGGCTGGAGTGCAGTGGCATGATCTCGGCTCCCTGCAACCTGTGCCTCCCGGGTTCAAGTGATTCTCCTGCTTCAGCTTCCCAAGTAGCCAGGATTATAGGCATGTGCTACCATGCCTGGCTAATTTTTGTATTTTTAGTAGAGACGGGGTTTCTCCACGCTGGCCAGGCTGATCTCCAACTCCTGCCCTCAGGTAATCCGCCTGCTTCGGCCTCCCAAAGTGCTGGGATTACAGGCATGAGCCACCGAGCCCGGCCAATCTTTGTAGCTATTTTATTTAGGAACAGAATGGGAGGCAGGTTCGCCCTATACAGTTCCCAGCTTGACTTTTCCCTTTGGCTTAGTGATTTGGGTGAGATTTATTTTTCTTTCACAGTACACATACGGAAAGCGTGCATACCTCCTGCAGGCAACCTCCCGTGGGTCGCACTGCGGTCTGGAAGGCCGCACACAGCTCCAGTCCTGCTGCCTCTCTGCCTTACATAACTGCCCGCTCTCCTTATCTCTTCAGGCTGGGGCCGTAAGACCACCCCGCCCACTGGCCTGAGCCCTGCGGTACCGCAGTATCCCTGTTGACTTTCTAAATCCAGTACACACCTTTGTAACCAGCCCCTTTGTTAGACTCTGTTCAAATAATCCTGTTTGAGTGGGCCATGCCGGGATCCTGACAGAGGAAGCAAATTCCTGTAGATTTCTGAGCAAGGAGCAACGGAAAAGGATGCTCTGGGTTGAATTGTGTCTCCCTGTCACCCCCAAGTTCATACATGGAAGTCTTAACCCTAAATACTTCAGAATGTGACCTGATCCTATTTCTGTTGTTCAGAAATAGGATCGTCCAGCCAGGCGCGGTGGCTCATGCCTGTGATCCCAGCACTTTGGGAGGCGGAGGTGGGTGGATCACTTGAGGTCACGAGTTTGAGACCAGCCTGGCCAACATGGTGAAACCCCATCTCTACTAAAAGTACAAAAATTAGCCGGGTGTGGTGGTGGGCACCTGTAATCCCGGCTGCTTGGGAGGTTGGAGGCAGGAGAATTGCTTGAACTTGGGAGGCGGAGGTTGCATAGTGAGCTGAGATCATGCCACTGCACTCCAGCCTGGGCGACAGAGTGAGACTAGTGAGACTCTGTCTCAAACAAACAAACAAAAAACGCAATAGGATCATCGTTGCAGATGTTAGTCTGAACTCAGTATGACTGGGTTCAGTCCTTATAAAAAGGGGCAATTTGGACTGACATAGCGACAGACACGCACACCGGGAGAATGCCATGTGAAGAGGAAGGCAGGGGTGGAGGTGTTGTACCTACAAACTAAGGAAAGCCGGAGATTCCCAGCAAACCACTGGAGCCAGTGGGGAGGCCGAGAACAGATTCTTCCTACAGCCCTTGGAGGGAACTAGCGCTGCCGATGCCTTCATCTCAGATGTTCAACCTGCAGAATTCTGAGACAAGCATTTCTGTTGTATACGCCACCCAGTTGGTGGTATTGCATTGCAGCCACCCCAGGAGACACCTGCAGGGTATAATGCTAACAGCTCACGAGTCAGAGGCAGGGAGTGGTTTACAGCCTCCAGAATGGGTCCAGCCCTCAGGGTTTGTTTGTTTGTTTGTTTGTTTTTTGAGACAGAGTCTTGCTTCGTCACCCAGGCTGGAGTGCAGTGGCACAATTTTGGCTCACTGCAACCTCCGCCTCCCAGGTTCAAGGGATTCTCCTGCCTCAGCCTTCCGAATAGCTGAGACTATAGGCGCGCACCACCACACCTGGCTAATTTTTATATTTTTAGTAGAGACATGGTGTCACCATGTTCGGGCTGGTCTTGAACTCCTGATCTTGTGATCTGCCCACGTCGGCCTCCCAAAGTGCTGGGATTACAGATGTGAGCCACCATGCCCTGCCTCTCAGCCCTCAGATTTTATAATATCCAAATAAGTTGCTTTCCTTGGTTTGCATGTGGGGAAATAAGCACTAAAACACAAACTGGGCCCTTTTTTTATTTTTATTTTTTGGTTGGGGGTCCTCTCTGCTTCCTGCCCCGGAGCAGGCTCCTCCCCTGGCTTCATTTTGTCAATTATCTGCTCGATTCCAGGCGCTGAGCTGAAAACTCTTGAGCTGCGCGGCCTGATAGAAATAGAATGCAAGCTGCAGAGATAATTCCAGATGCTCCAGCAGCCGTATTTAAAACAGAAAAATGAGCAGATGAGATGATCTTGGATATTTTATTTAATCCAGCATATCCAAAATGTCTTTTTGTGTGTATATGTGATGGAGTTTTGCACTCTTGTTGCCCAGGCTGGAGTGCAGTGGTGCAATCTCGTCTCATGGCAACCTCTGCCTCCAGGCTTCAAGCGATTCTCCTGCCTCAGCCTCCTGAGTAGCTGGGATTACAGGCAAGTGCCACCACACCCAGCTAATTTTGTAGTTTTAGTAGAGACGGGGTTTCTCTGTATTGGTCAGGCTGGTCTCAGGTGATCTGCCCTTCTCGGCCTCCCAAAGTGCTGGGATTACAGGCATCAGCCACCATGCTCGGCCCAAAATGTCATTTCAACTTGTAATCAATAGAAAAATTAATCATGAGCTATTTTTCCTTTTTTTTCATATGAAGTCTTCAGAATCACTCCAGTTTATGTGGAGCAATTCCCCCAGAGAGGAAGCCAAGGTGCAAACAGGTTAATGTAAGTTGGTCACCAGCCAAGAAGTGGCAGAGCTGAGGTGTGACTCCAGGATCTTTGTTGCTAACCATTTTGTGGCCCCTGAAATCTCACATCAGAAACTAGAGTCTCTTAGCCATGAGCTCCCACTCTTGCTTCAGGCTAAGAACCAAACTCAGTGAGTCTTCCTGAGTTAGAACCTTGACTTGGAGGGAGGTAAATCAAAGGTAACTTGACCATATTAGTGGAAACCAGAGTGGATTAAACACGTGTTAAAAACAAATTTGACTTCTACCTTCTCTTGTGAGAGCTTTTTCTGGAGCAGTGACCCCTCCCTGCTTGTCAGGTATCAAGTCAGGTTCCTCCTCGGCTCAGAGCTCTCCAGGGGCTCCCGTATCGTGAAGAGCAGAAGTAAAAGTCCTTCCAGCGGCTCACAAGGCCTCCTGTGATCTGTCCTCCTCCTAGTTCCTTTCTGATCAAATTTCTTGCTCTTCTCCCTTCATTCATGCTGGCCTGGGCACCTCAGATTCCTTGTCATTCCTGAAGCTCATCAGGTGCTTCCTTACCTCAGGACCTTTGCACCTGCTACTTCCTCTGCCAGGATGACCTCCCTCTGGGTGTCAGCATGACTAGGCCCCTCCCTCCTCTCAGACCCTTTCTCAAATGCCACCTTATCCCTGAGCCGCAGCCCCATTCCACCCTGTACCCCACTGCCTCTGGCTCTCCTTCCCTGTCCCCCTGCTCCTCTTCCTGTTGCACCAGTCCCTATGGGTCATATTATACATTTTACTCATTTACCCATCATCTGTTTCACTTAGTTATAGCCACAAGAGCATGGCCTTGTCTGTTCTGTTCAGTGTTTTAGCCACAGTGCTAGGACCGCGCTTGCAGGTGTTCCATACGTATGCGTTGAAGGGATGAATGACATGGTGGGTGGATGCTGAGCCAAGGCAAAGGGAGGAGAAATGGAGAGGAATAGGCCTCCAGAACTGTCCCTTGCTGAGAGAAGCCAGTATGGTCAACTGATTCTTGCTGGAGTGTTAGCAACTTGAGGCTTAACCAGAGATAAATGCAGTAAAGACAGAAGGGGGCTGAGTGAGGTGACTCACGCCTGTAATCCCAGCACTTGGGAGCCTGAGGCGGGAGGATTGCTTGAGCCCAGGAGTTTGAGACCAGCCTAGGAAACATAGTGAAACCCCATCTCTACAAAAAAAATTTTAAAAAAATAGCTAGGTTTGGTGGCACACACCTGTAGTCCCAGCTACTTGGGAAGCTGAGGCAAGAGGATCACTTGAGGCCAGGATTGTTTGAGGTTACAGTGAGCTAGGATCTTGCCACTGCACCCCAGCCTGGGTGACAGAACGAGACTCTCTCTTTCTCTTTCTCTCTCTCCATTATATATATATAATATATGTATATATAATCATATGTAATTTATACATATGATATATATAATGTATATATTATATTATATATTATATTATATATAATATTATATATATATCTGATAAGCGCTGTCGATCATTGAGGCATGAGTTGGTATAGACTCTCAGACATGGTGATGCTTGGATAGGGGTGTTCGGAGAGTAGGAAGGTTGAGGCCCCCAGACCCCTTCTAATCACAATTTGTAAGCCATTACCTGGGTTTCCTGTTCATTAGAAAATGTCAGACACTCTTTGTATTCGGAGAGTAAGACTGTGCTGATACAGGAAAATTGATGTTCAACTCTCGAGTAGAGACTTGGAAGAACATAATGCCTGTCTACAGGCGCCTGAGGGGCTGTCACTGAACACCGGAGACTTGTTCTGACCTCAGAAGATGGACCCATGATTGGGAGCTACAGGGAAACAGAACTCGATGTACCATAATGAGAACTGTCTAACCGCATTAGGGCTCTGAAAATGGGCTGCCTTTGGGAGGTAATGAGGTTGCCATCACTAGGGGCATTCGAGCAGAGTCCAGATGACCACTATTTAGTGGTGCTGCAAGGAGCATCACGTATCAGGTGGGATTTCTGCCCAGGGTGCTTGAGTCCTGTGATTCTTTCTGGGGTTCCTATTCTGGTTCTGCTGGCCAAAGGAGTAGGTCTTGAAGGAGAGTCCAGAGTGCTTATAAACCAGTGACTGTGCCTCCTTTGATACCCAGAGCAGTCACTCCTCTTCCCTCCCTCCCCGTCTCCACCACGTTCCTTTCTGAACCTAAATAGACAGAGCCCTTAAGCCTGCAGCAGAGGACATGCAAAGCTCCAGCCTCTTGCACGTCTCAGGTCTCATTCTGCTCACACCGGATCCTTGTCCGAAATTGGATCACCCACCAGCAACCAGAATCGGCTTCTAAATATGTATCACGTACATCTAGTTTATGTTCAGCTACCCTTGAGCCAGAATACTGACCTTCTACAGCTCTTCCTGTGGACCCGTGCAGCCTGGGCTCCCAGACACGATGGGGCTGTCCCACCGTGTATGTCACCAGCTCGTCCTCATTCTTTCCTTCATGAATATTTGTCTTGCTTCTGCTCCATGCTTCAGAGAGACCGGTTCCAGGATCTTTGTCCCTGATTCTTCTGTGGTCTCAAATCGCATAGCAGAAACTTGTATCCCCACCCCCGTGTGTCCATGGCTCCTGCTTTAGGCTGAGAGCCAAACTTAGCTTCCCTGCTTCAGAACCTGGCCTCGTAGGGGCTAAACCAAAGGTGACCTGAACATATAAGCAGAAACCAGAGCAGACCAAACACCTGCCGAAAGCAAATTTAAGTCCAGCTGCCTAGGACATAGCAAGGCTGACCGTGGCTCTGCCCTCATGGAGCCAGCATTCCAGAAGACACATGCGTAGACTGTAGGGTCACGTAACCTGCCTTTCTTCATTTTCAGGTAGGAAACCACAGCTCAGAGAGACCAAGTGACTTGCACAAAGTTACACAGCGAACTAGTGAGAAGCCGAGGCAAGAGCCAAGCCCCCCAGTTCCTGGTTCAGCACTGCTCCCCTCATATTGCATGGCACCCCTTAGAGGGGGATAGATACATCACAGTGGCTAGGAACACAGACTTTTGATTTCGATCCACCATCGTTTAAATTCAGTGCCTTTATTTACCAGCTGTGTGAGCCTGGGCAAACTGCTTCACCGCTATGTGCTTCAGTTTTCTTACATATAAAAAGTGGACAAAAATAGTCACAAGGCCGGGTGCAGTGGCTCACGCCTGTAATCCCAGCACTTTGGAAACCAAAGTTTGGGAGGCCGAGGTGGGCGGATTACGAGGTCAGGAGATCGAGACCATCCTGGCTAACACAGTGAAACCCCGTGTCTAATAAAAATACAAAAAAATTAGCCCGGCGTAGTGGCTAGCGCCTATAGTCCCAGCTACTTGGGAGGCTGAGGCAGGAGAATGGCGTGAACCCAGGAGGCGGAGCTTGCAGTGAGCCGAGATTGCGCCACTGCACTCCAGCCTGGGCAACAGAGCGAGACTCCATCTCAAAAAAAAAAAAATTCACAAATCTACCATGAGGGCCAGAGAGAGAATCCCTGTAAAAAGCCTACCACATTATATAGCAAGGAAGAAATGAATAAATAAATAAATAAATAAAGTCTAGCACAGTGCCTGGCACACAGAGCACGTCAATGCCACTGTTATTGTCACTGCAGTCAGTCAGTGTTAACACTCAAAGGACCCAGTTCCTGAGGCTCACACTGAGCCACAGATGTGTCTCAATGACGAACTGCTGAACATGGGTGGAACTGAGAGTGCGGACACCTGGCTCCTGGGCTCAGCTCTGCCACTGACTCACTGTGTGACCTAGGGGTACGTGTGAGTTTCTTATTACTGCTGGAACAAACGACCACGTTGTAGGGCTTATAATGACACAAATCTGTTATCTTCCAGTTCTGGAGGTCAGATGTCCAAAATGCGTCTTTTTTTTTTCTTTTTTTATTTTGAGATGGAGTCTCCCTCTGTTGCCCAGGCTGGAGTGCAGTGGCGCCATCTCAGCTCACTGCAACCTCTGCCTCCTGGGTTCAAGTGATTCTCCTGCCTCAACTTCCCGATTAGCTGGGATTACAGGAGCGCGCCACCACGCCTAGCTAATTTTTGTATTTTTAGTAGATACGGGGTTTCACCATGTTGGGCAGGCTGGTCTCGAAGTCCTGACCTTGTGGGCCACCCACCTCAGCCTCCCAAAATGCAGGGATTACAGGCATGAGCCACCGTGCCCAGCCCAAAATGTGTCTTACAGGCTAAAATCACGATGTCTGTGTCGTTTTGCCTTTCCAGGTTACAGGGTGCCGGCACCCCCCGGCTCTTGGGCACCTCCCCGTGACCTCTCTTTACATCGGCATATCTCTTTCTCCCACTCTGATCCTCCTGCCTCCCTCTTATAAGGACCCTCGTGATTCTATCAGGACTGCCTGCAAATCCAGGATCATCCCCCAATCCCAAGAACCTTAATCTAATCACATTGGCAAAGCCTCTTCTGCCTTGCAAGGCAGCATATTCACAGATTCTGAGGATTAGCATGTAGACGACTTAGAGGGTCGGTCAGTATCTCCTCCAGGGAAGTGACCTCACTGCTGTGTCCCCACCTGTGACAGTAGAAGGTCAGATAATGGCGAAGTCTCCTCCACCTGTGTAGGCTCATTTCTCATGAAACCTCCCCTTGTCCACCCCTAAGGCCCCACCTCGAGGTCACTTCCCCTACCACAACTCTGGCCCTGGTGACAGCAGTTGCTGCAGTATTGAACCCCGCTAAAGACCACCAGGTGCAGATATCTGCTGCTGGGAACCTAGGTCTACCATGGCCCTTGCTGCTAGAAAAATTATACATACAGAAACAAAACAAAAAAAAAAGCACCTTGATTTCCGACTTGCCAGGAAAATCGGAATTACTTTTATTGGTAAATTGTTTTGCAGCTATTTGAAGCATAGAGAGCACTTCGTGAGCTGAGGCTGAGATGCTGGCATTCACAGGAAGATATCCCTGGAATAACTCACACACAGCACAGACACAGAGGGAGAATCCCCATCCCAGGGAGAGCGTGGCTCCCAGGGAACTCCCAAGAGACACAGGCCTCACGTGGTCAGAGGTTAGGCCTGGGTCAGAGGAGAGAGGGGAGTGGCAGAGCAGAGATGCGTTACATCTTTGTGATACAATTGTGAACGCTATGTTATGTTGGCTTGAGATCTGCTGGGTCTACAGAGGAGCCAGTCAAACAGGTCCTGGATGAGTAAGAGAAGAATTCATAGAGTTTCAGGGCTGGGTAATAGTATGTTTTTTAAAAGTGCCCCCCCGCTTTTTTTTTTTTTTTGAGATGAAGTCTCGCTCTGTCGACCAGGCTGGAGTGCAGTGGTGCGATCTCTGCTCACTGCAACCTCCACCTTTCAGGTTCAAGCGATTCTCCTGCCTCAGCCTCCCGAACAGCTGGGATTACAGGCACCTGCCACCACCACGCCCGGCTAATTTTTGTATTTTTAGTAGAGATGGGGTTTCGCCATGTTGGCCAGGCTGGTCTTAAACTCCTGACTTCAGGTGATCCACCTGCCTCAGCCTCCCAAAGTGCTGGGATTATAAGCGTGAGCCACTGCACCCGGCCAAAAGTGCTTTTTTTAAGAATGAAAATTTTCTCTATTTTCTACATTATATTTTTCCTCCTATTAAATGTAAAAACAACATATTGTCTATCCATGAAATGGATTATTGTGCAGTCTTAAAAAGCAAGGGAATTCTGACATGCACTACAACATGGATGAACCTTGGGACATTATTCTACGTGAAATTAATCACAAAAGGACAAATATTGTATGATTTCACTTCTATGCAGTACCTAGAATAGTCAAACTCATAGAAGAGAAAGTAGAATAATATTTGCCTGTGCCTGGGAGGAGGGGGAATGGGGAGTTAGCGTTTAATGTGGACAGACTTTCAGTTTGGGAAGATGGAAGGAGTTCTGGAGGTGGATGGTGGTGATGATCGCACAACGATGTGAATGTAACAACGCTAGAGAAACTCTCCACCTGAAAATGGCTAAGATTTGGCTGGGCGCTGGGGCTCACGCCTGTAATCCCAGCACTTTAGGAGGCTGAGGCGGGTGGATCACCTGAGGTCAGGAGTTCGAGACCAGCCTGGCCAGCATGATGAAACCCCGTCTCTGCTAAAAATACAAAAATTAGCTGGGCATGGTGGCACACACCTGTAATCTCAGCTACTCTGGAGGCTGAGGCAGGAGAATCACTTGAACCTGGGAGGCAGAGGTTGCAGTGAGCCGAGATGTCACCACTGCACTCCAGCCTGAGTGACAGAGCGAGACTCCGTCTAAAAAAAAAAAAAAAAAGAAAATAGCTAAGATTTAAATATATCATCTTAGCCATTTTCAAGTGGACAGTTTGTTTCTCTAGCATGAAGCTACCTTCACATTGTTGTGTTATAAATTTTACCACAATTAAAATTATTTTGGGGGCCGGGCATGGTGGCTCATGTCTATAATCCCAGCACTTTGAGAGGCAGAGGCGGGCAGTTCACAAGGTCAGGAGATCGAGACCATCCTGGTTAACACGGTGAAAGCCTGTCTCTACTAAAAATACAAAAAATTAGCCGGGCGTGGTGGCAGGTGCCTGTAGTCCCAGCTACTCGGGAAGCTGAGGCAGGAGAATGGCGTGAACCCGGGAGGCGGAGCTTGCAGTGAGCCAAGATTGCACCACTGCACTCCAGCCTGGGCGACAGAGCAAGACTGTCTCAAAAAAAAAAAAAAAAATTGGTTCGGCCAACCTGGGCAACGTGGCTAAACCCTGTCTCTACAAATAAATACAAAAAATTAGCCAGGAGTGGGGTCACACATGACTGTCATCCCAGTCACTCAGGAGGCTGAGGTGGGAGGATCACCTGAGCCCAAGAGGTCGAGGCTGCAGTGAGCTGAGATTATGCCACTGCACTCCAGCCTGGGCGACAGACTAAGACCCTGTCTAAAAAATGAAAAATAAAAATTTTTGAACTGGATTTTAAAAATACCCCAAGGCAGGGCATCTCACACTCAGCACAGCTGCTGTGTGAGTGAGGCTGGCTACTTCTGTGTTGTGGGTGCTGTCTTGTGCAGTATGGGATGTTCCATGGCATCCTTGTCTTCCACCTTCCAGATGCTACTGGTGCCCCACCCAGGGTGACAACCAAAAATGTCTCCAGACATCGACAAATCCCCCTGATGGGCAAGATCACCCCCAGCGGAGAACCAATGCCCTGAAGGGTTGTTGGGCAAAGGGGTTAAATGGTAACTGGGAAGTACTCATTGTAGTTCCTGATAAATAGCAGGAGTTTCTAGAAATGTTACTTCCCATTAGGATGCCTGCTTGACAGTGTCATGGGAGGGGACACACACCTCTGCATATCCTGAGACACACAACACGTCTCTGCTTCCAGCGTGCCGGTGAGCCCACCATTACAGATGAACTTGGGACAATGGAGACTTTAGAAGGGCAGGCCTGGGAGGGAGCCACAGTGGGTGCCTGACCATCCAGAGGCCGTGTGGAGCTCTGAGCACCATGACAGCCTATGGGAGGTACGAGACTCATGGACCATTCCTGGATTTCCTCACACTGCCTAACCAGAAGGTTCTCTCTAACCAGATCATATGTAGTCACCAGACACAGGTTAGTTCCTTAGTACTCAGCCTAGGGCTCAACTCTTAGGAAGTGTTTATTTTGGATGATGGAGCAGGTGGGGGTAGGGGTGGATGTGGGGAGGTGATGGGAGCAGCAGTGGCAGGGATGATCGAGATGACAGGGGTGATGGTGACATCAGTGAGAATAGTGGAAACTCTTGCTTCCTTCTCAAGAGTATAATTATCTATAAGGCCGGGCACAGTGGCTCATGCCTGTAATCTCAGCACTTTAGGAGGTCGAGGCAGGCAGATCACTTGAGGTCAGGAGTTCAAGACCAGCCTGACCAACATGGTGAAACCCCGTCTCTACTAAAAATACAAAAATTAGCCAGGCATGGTGGCAGGTGCCTGTAATTCCAGCTACTCAGGAGGCTGAGGCAGGAGAATCACTTTAACCCGAGAGGCAGAGGTTATGGTGAGCCAAGGTTGTACCAATGCATGCCAGCCTGGGTGACAGAGCGAGACTCTGTCTCAAAAACAAAGAAAATTCTGTGATCATCCTCTGCTCGTTTCTTACCAGAGGAAGGACAGATTACAAAAATCACATAAACGGTCAGTCGGTTTTCCTCGCTTATGTGTGTGACTGATGTCAGGGTTTTAAGATGAGGGGTGGGACTCAGGCTAGCGTGTGGCATTCAGACACAGGTCACACCCCTGGTTGCAGGGTCCCCGTTACTGCACTGCCCCTTCTACAGGACACACTCTGTGGAGCCAGGACAAGCCAGGGTGAACCCTTGACCCAAAGCTGCAGATGCAGCTTCCTCTTAGCAAAATCAGCTTATTACTCAATCAGACGAAGTGTCTGCGGTGGAGGCGAGACGGGAGTTTAATCGGGAATTTTTGCCCTATGCCACTGTCGATATTTAATGAAAGTGGTGGTGGAGAACACAGGTCAGCACTATCAGAAATTAGAGCTGGTGTTCCTGGCACCCGTGTCCCCAGGAGAGGAGCAAGCCCTGCGGTCCCCTCTCAGCTGCCTCCTTACGAATAATATTTTTCTGCGGCTTGAAGCAGCTGCAGCAGCGACTGTAGCACGTGCAGCTTCCCCAGATGCTCAGGGCGAATTAAGGACCTGGTGCCTGGGCAGAGCACTACACAGGGAGTCAGGAGACCTGGGTTCCAGTCTAGACTCCAAGTGACCTTAGACAAATTGCCCAAGTTCTCTGGGCCTCTCATCTGTAAAATAAGGGAGAGGAGTAGGGAGGGAGGGGAAGTGAGAGATACCAAAGGTGGCTTCAGATCCTCTGTGATACTGTGAAACCAAGGCTGGCTGTGGCCTGAAAGGCCAAAAAGCCGCTGTTATTTCCTGGGCCTTTGGGATTGGAGTTCCTGGAGGCTGGCAGGGAGGGCAGGGGAAGGTATTCTACCAGCATAGGCTGGGCTCTCTTAGCCAGGGAGGGAAGGCAGAAGAGAGTGACGGGGAGTAGTAAGCTCTTGCCAAGAGCAGAGGGACCAATGCCCAGTGGTCCCTGGAGAACCTTCCATGTTGGTCCTTCCTCTAGGCCATGGGAGGAAGAACCTGCCTTCCCTGAAGTTGTAGCTACAGTAATGGTTGCAGGATATTTTATTGTGTAGATGAGCCACGATTTACTCAGCCCCGGGAGGTTTCCAGTTTTCTCTCCTAGAAGCAATGCTGCTGTGAACAGCCTTGCCCACATTCTTCATGATTTCCCCAAGACACATTCCCACAAGTTGAAGTTTGTGGAAATGGGTGGGGTTGGATGGGCTGGATCCACCGTATTTCTCTCCAATTCCCCCTTTGCACGACGGCCTCTCACCTTGGGAAGACTTGCAAAGCTCATGTCACAGCTCCTGGGCAGGCAGTTCACAGAAGGACACATCCAAGTTTCCACTAAGCACGTAATACAACGTTCAGCTCTCCTGATAATCAGATAAATGCAAACCATATCAACAATATACCCTTTCATGGCTTATCAGATTGATAAAGATGAAAGAGTGACAAAATCCAGTGTTGGCACAAGTTCAAGGACTCACCCACAACCTTCAACTTGTGGGAATGTATCTTAGGGAAATAATTAATAATGTGTTCAGCCAGGCGCGGTGGCTCATGCCTGTAATCCCAGCACTTTGGGAGGCCGAGGCGGGCGGATCACGAGGTCAGGAGTTCAAGACCAGCCTGGCCAACATGGTAAAACCCCGTCTCTACTAAATATACAAAAATTAGCCAGGCATGGTGGCAAGTGCCTGTAATTCCAGCTGCTCGGGAGCTGAGGCAGGAGAATTGCTTGAACCCGGGAGGCGGAGGTTGCAGTGAGCTGAGATCCCACCACCACTGCACTCCAGCCTAGGTGACAGAGCAGGACTCCGTCTCAGAAAAAAGAAAAAAAATGTGTACAAGGCTGTTCATAGCAGCATTAGTTCTAAGAGAGAAAACTGGAAACATCCTGGGGTTGGGTGAGTAAATCATGGCTCATCTACACAGTAAAATACCCTGCAGCCATTAAAAATGATATCTTATAATTATATTTGTTGAATGGAAAGATGTTCCCAGTATGGTTATCCGACAGAGTGGTGGAGTATATTTCTACTTGGTAGTTTTATGTACATACATACACACAGCACACACACACACACACAGTCTAGAAAGGTATAAGCCAAGTGTCAACTGTTTTTTTTTTAAATTCTACCTTCTCTTTGATTATTTTTATTGTCTCAGTATATATATGAGCTTTGCCTAATAAGTGGAGTTAGGAAAACAAAAATATATTTTTAATGACAAAAAGTGCTTACCAGAGCCTGTTGTTAATCTGAGTTACGCAGTTCCCAGGGGGCCAGATGAGGGGAAAGGCCCTGAGAGATCCTCTGGCTGCAGGCCTGTTTGTTGGCAAGGGGCCGGTCTGGTGCAAGAGATTAATCTCAATCTAACATCCGCTGTGTCACTGTCTATTTCTGGAGAATGGCAGCTCCTCACCCTCTCCAGCTCAGGTGTCAGCTGCTGGGGAGAAGGCATCACTCAAGGGGAGGGAGTCCAGACAGGTGGTGACAGGCAGGCCACCGAGCCGCCCTGTACAAGGGAGATGCCTGTCTCTTCTGAATGTGCCCTGGAAGAGAAGGAAGTCGTGGTTATAAGGGGAGGGTGCTGCGGACCCTGTTCTGTCTAGGCCAGAATGAGATGGAGCCCACTTTGGTTTCAGTGGGTTGGAGGTAGACCCATCACAAGACGAAAGCTAGGAAGTCAACCTGCCCATTGTGGGGAGGTGAGAGCCGCATGACTCCCGCTGCCTGCCGAAGCCCTCGTGCCACCACGCACGTGGTTTTATAGAACAGCAGGACCCAGTTAAATGATCTGTGGCTGTGGGACAAAGGCTGACAGTTACGACAGGAGCCCAATTCGTTCTTGAATTCCATTGTCCTAGAATCCATCGGTTGGGTGTCTTGAGCATAAACAGAAGCCAACTCTGTCTAATGTAGGGAGGGAAGGAATTTGTTGCAGGGATGTCAGATAGTTCACAGAACTGAAGAGAAGCCTGGAGAGGCAGGCTCAGAAGAGAATGGGGTAGCTCTGCAGGTGGAGAACGCAGAACGAATGGACAGTTTCTCCAGGCGGGGCTGCTGGCTGAACTGAACGGGTTCCAGCCTTCTATTCAGTCAATCCACCCAAGACTCAGTGTCCTGGGACAGACAGACTCTGGCTCAGTGTGGGTTGGGTACCAACCTCTATGCCAGGAGAGGGCCACACATTTTAAGAAAGTTAAGCTAGGTGCAGTGGCTCACACCTGTAATCCCAGCACTTTAGGAGGTTGAGGCAGGTGGATCACTTGAGTCTGGGAGTTCAAGACCAGCCTGGGCAACATGGCGAAATCGTCTCTACTAAAAATATAAAAATTAGCCCGGTGTGGTGGCACATGCCTGTAGCCCCAGTTACTTGAGAGGCTGAGGTGGGAAGATTGGTTGAACCCAGGAGGTGGAGGTTGCAGTGAGCCATGACCATGCCGCTGCATTCCAGCCTGGGTGATAGAATGAGACCCTGTCTCAAAAAAAAGAAAAAGGAAGGAAGAAAGAAAGAGAGAGAGAGAGAGAGAAAGAAAGATGGAAGGGAGGGAGGGAGGGAGGCAGGGAGGGAGGAAGGAAGGAAGCTAGCTGCACCAAGACATATTTAATGGGTGAGAAGTGATTGCCCCAAAAGAAGCTGGGGATTTGCCTCAGGAGAGATGAAGGGGGAGAAGCCAGGGGGCAACAGGTGGCTATGAAATATGTGATACCTATAGTGGGTTGAACTGCATCCCCTGAAAAGGCTTGTCCAAGTCCTAAGCCTTGGCGCCTGTGAATGTGACCTGTGTTTGGAAAAAGGGTCTTTGCAAATGCAATTACATGAAGGATCTGGAGATGAGGGCATCCTGGATTGAGGGTAGGACTGTCCCAAATCCAGTGGCAGATGTCCTTGTAAGGGAAAGGCAGAGGGAGACTTGCAAATTGGAGACTCGGAGCAGAGGCTGTGTGGAGACAGAGGGAGAGGCAGGCATAAGCCAAAAGATGTCAAGAACCACCAGAAGAGTTTGAGACCAGCCTGGCCAACGTGATGAAACCCCATCTCTACTAAAAATACAAAAATTAGCTGGGTGTGGTGGCGGGCACCTGTAATCCCACCTACTCGGGAGGCTGAGGCAGGAGAATCTCTTGAACCCGGGAGGCAAACTGCACTCCAGCCTAGGGACACAGCGAGACTCCATCTCAAAAAAAAAAAAAAAAGAGGAACCACCAGAAGCTGGAGGAGTCCAGGAAGGATTCTCCCCAGAGCCTTCGGAGGGAGCCCAGCCTGGCTGACACCTTGATTTCAGAATCCTGGCCTCTAAAACTATGAGATAATAAATTTGTTTTAAGCCCCTCAGTTTGTGGTAATTTGTAACAGCAGCCCAAAAAACAAACACAGCATTCAACCCTCCTAGAATTACCTTTTAGTGCTCTTTACCCTGAGTACTCCAGGCTCAGGCCACCAATGGAGGTAGCATGGGCCCCAAACCAGGTTGACAAGACATTGTGCAGCTTTGGCATCATTATAGGACCCTCTGGGTCTTAGTGTCCTGGCAATAACTTGTGCAAGCGTTCTTCTTCTTCTTCTCTTTTTTTAAGACGAGGTTTTGCTTTTGTTGCCTAGGCTGGAGTACAATGGCGCGATCTCGGCTCATCACAACCCCTGCCTCTCGGGTTCAAGCGATTCTCCTGTCTCAGCCACCTGAGTAGTTGGGATTACAGGCATGCGCCATCATGCCTGGCTAATTTTGTATTTTTGGTAGAGACGGGGTTTCTGTATGTTGGTCAGGCTGGTCTTGAACTCCCGACCTCAAGTGATCCGCCTGCCTCAGCCTCCCAAAGTGCTGGGATTACAGGTGTGAGCCACTGTGCCCCGCCTGTGCAAGCATTCTTAAGGCAACAGGAAAGGGTACTGGCTGACTGCATAGGCACTAGGGTGAGATCACCTGATTCTAGATCGTGGCTCTTCCAGTTATCTTAGCTGGATAACCTCAAGCAGGTAACATAACTGTTCAGTTTGCTTATCTGCGAACCAGGATCATCCCAGGACCAGCCGCAGAATTTGTTCTGTAGACGAAAGGCGTGCAGGCAATGCAGGGTGCTTAGAAGAATATCTGGCCTATGGTGAGGCTGCAAGAGAGGCTGGCTGATGCATCTGCACTCTGTTTCCAAAGATCAATGAGAATTCCCGCCTCCCAAGAGAGGAAAGCATGAAAACACACACAGCTTCTGTCTCCCCCAGAGAGTTGCAAGTTACCTGCTGGTGAATTTGGGGGAAAGAACTTTTGTCCTGGAAGGCAGGGGCCTGTGCCGGTCCAGCACCATCGGCCACTGGGGATCCACCCGTCTGATAGGGGAGCTGGCTTCAGAACTCCTTTGTGGCCACACATCTAAGCCATGTTCTCTGATCCTGTCTTTATTCATAGGTTGATTCAAAAATATCATTTACAAGTTCTAGTCCTAGGTATACAGCAGGGAACAAAACAAAATGCTGGACCTCACATAGCCGACCTGGGGGTAGGGGAGGAGCAGGGAGGCAGAAAATAAATACCTGCGCAGAGAAAACTAAAGAAGGAAGGGGGAGATGGAGGATGATGGGGTGGGGAGAGCACCTGCTTTGAATGGAGGCAGGGAGGCCTCTTTGAGAAGGTGACCGCCTAGAGTCGCCTGAAGAAAGGGAAGGAGTGAGCCAGGCAGAGCAGGCAGGTGCAGAGGCCGCGAGGGCACGGCCTCTGACGGGGTGTTTGAGGAACGGCAAGCAAGGCAGAGTGGAGGGGTTTAGCAGGGATGATACGGACTGTGGCTTTCATTTTAAGAGAGATGGGGAGCCACTGAGGGTGGTTGAGCAGAGGAATGACTAGAGGTACTTATAATAAATCTCTCTACACACACACGCGCGCGCGCGCGCGCACACGC
This sequence comes from Mandrillus leucophaeus, assembly GCF_000951045.1. NCBI lineage: Eukaryota > Metazoa > Chordata > Mammalia > Primates > Cercopithecidae > Mandrillus > Mandrillus leucophaeus. Next base: position 1,202,705 of record NW_012105586.1, read on the forward strand.
ACACGCGTGCTCGCTCCCTCTCCCCTCTCCTCCCCTCGCCTCCGCACTCCTCCCTGCTCCTCCACTCCCCGCTCCTCTCTTCCCTGTTGGTTCTGTTTCTCTGGAGCACCCTAACACGGGCACCCTCCTCATATATCTGGAGTCAGATGCAGGCTCAGTCTGCAACTTCAAAAATCTGAACAATGCTAACCACAGGGTTCTTGAGTACGTGTGTGGCCAGGTACTGTGGTGAGGGCTTTTCAGATATTCCCTTGTTTCATGTTCACAGTGTCACCTCCAGGTGGCACTCAGGGTGGCTAGGCCTGGCCCAGAGTCACACAGGCACCAGGAGGTACAGTGGCCCAGCCTGGGGTCCGTCCTAACCCTAACATGGGCAGCATCTCTCCATTCTGTTTTTCGGGGCATCCAGGAAGCCCTTCTGACAAGGGTTTCCAGAAACTGTGCTCCCTGGATGCCCCGTGGCTTCACCCAGCACTTTGGGAGGCCGAGGCAGGTGGATCACCTGAGGTCAGGAGTTCGAGACTAGCCTGGCCAATATGGTGAAACCCCATCTCTACTAAAAATACAAAAATTAGCTGGGGGTGGTGGCGTGCACCTGTAATCCCAGTTACTCGGGAGGCTGAGGCAGGAGAATTGCCTGAGCTCGGGAGGCAGAGGTTCCGGTGAGCCAAGATCACACCACGGCACTCCAGCCTGGGCTACAGAGCAAGACTCTGTCTCAAAATTAAATAAATTAATTAATAAAATTAAAAAGATACTGTGCCTCGAAGGGGCTTGTTGGGAGGGGCTGGGCCAGGCTGGTGCAGCCCTGGGTCTCGTGCCTGGGAGAATGGGAGGCACGACGCAGTGGCCAAGCTGCAGAGCCAGACCAGCTGGGGTCAGGCCCAGCTCTGGTATTTCCCTGCTGCGTGGCCCCGGGCAAGTGACTTGCCCTCTCTGTGCCTCAGTTTGGTCAGCCGTAAGATGTGGATATTTGCAGTGGCCTTCTGATCGGGTTGGCCTGAGGAATAAACAAGGCGAGTACGTTCTGTGAAGCTTCAAGTGTGCCAGGCACACACCAGGTGCTGTGAAGTATTGGCTTTCGTTCGCTATTCTTAACTTAGACAGCTGAAGGGACGGGTCGGGAAAAGAACATTCCAAGGTCAAGCAGGAACATTGCAGGGATCCCATCCTTACCTCCACATGCCGCCTGCCAGCCCACCCTTCCACTGTCCTGCTGATCCAGCCCCCAAAGCCCCCTCTGGGCTTGCCCTTGACCTCTCCTGTGGGGCTTTGCACTTTCTTTTTTCTTTTTTCTGAGACAGAGTCTTACTTGGTAGCCCAAGCTGGAGTGCAGTGGCGCGATCTCGGCTCACTGCAACCTTTGCCTCTGGGGCTCAAGAGATTCTCCTGTCTCAGCCTCCCAAGCAGCTGGGACTAGAGGCGTGTGCCACCATACCTGGTTAGTTTTTTTGGTATTTTTAGTAGAGACGGGGTTTCACCATGTTGCCCGGGGTGGTCTCGAACTCCTGAGTTCAGGCTATCCACCAGCCTCGGCTTCCCAAAGTGCTGGGATTACAGGCGTGAGCCGCTGTGCCTGACAGGGCTTTGCACTTTCTACTTTAAATGTTCTCTTTTGTGCCTGTGTCCTGATGCCTCTTCTGTAAGACCTAAGCTCCATGAGGCCAGGGCCACCTCTCTCTGTCTCTCTTCCTCCTTCTCTCCCTGCCTCCCTTCCATCCTCCCTTCCTTCCTTTTGTATCCTGAATAGCATGTAGCATGAAGCCTCACCTGTTTCGCTAAATGCATGAATTAAAGGAAGCCATTTAATAACTAAATGTCTATTTATTGACTAAAAATAGGTCTGTCTTAGAAGGTTACTATCTTAGTCTTCTCAGGCTGCCATAAGAAAACACCATAGATTGGTGGCTTAACAAGCAGGCATTTCTTTCCTCACAGTTCTGGAAGGTGGAAGTCTGAGACCAGGATACCAGCAGGGCTGGGAGAGGGTCCTCTCCATCTCTGGAGAGGGCCCTCTTCCTGGCTTGCAGATGGTCGCCTTCTTGCTGGGTCCTCACGTGGCAGAGAGAGAGAGAAAGAAAGAGACAGAGTCAGATTGGGAGAGCTCTCTGGTGTCTCTTATAAGAATACATTAGCCGGGTACAGTGGCTCACGCCTGTAATCCCAGCACTTTGGGAGGCCGAGGCGGACAGATCACGAGGTCAGGAGATCGAGACTATCCTGGCTAACATGGTGAAACCCCGTCTCTACTAAAAAAAATACAAAAAAAATTAGCCAGGCATGGTGGCGGGTGCCTGTAGTCCCAGCTACTCTGGAGGCTGAGGCAGGAGAATGGCGTGAACCCGGGAGGTGGAGCTTGCAGTGAGCCAAGATTGCGCCACTCTACTCCAGCCTGTGTGACAGAGCGAGACTCCATCTCAAAAAAAACAAAAACAAAAACAAAAAACAAACAAACAAAAAAACCCATAAGAACACTAATCCCTGGCCAGATGCGGTGTCTCACATCTGTAGTCCCAGCACTTTGGGAGGCCAAGGTGGGTGGATCATTTGAGGTCAGGAGTTTGAGACCAGTCTGGCCAACATGGTGAAACCCCGTCTCCACTAAAACTACAAAAAAAAATTAACGGGGCCTTGTGGCGCACACCTGTAATCCCAGCTACTCGGGAGGCTGAGGCAGGAGAATCGCTTGAACCCAGGAAGCAGAGGTTGTGGTGAGTCGAGATCATGCCACTGCACTCCAGAATGAGAGTCCATCTTTTGCGGGGGTGGGGAGGAAGAACACTAATCCCATCAGGACGTCCACACCCTAATTACCTAATCTCATCTAACCCTCACTGCCTCCCAGAGGCCTCACCTCCAACTACCATCACACTGGGAGCTAGGGCTTCCATATCTGCATTTTGGGGATCTAAATGTTTAGTCCATGATAGCCACCTAATGGCTGGGCCTGGTGGCTCACGCCTTTAATCTCAGAGCTTTGGGAAGCTGAGGTGGGAGGATGGCTTGAGGACAGCAGTTCGAGACCAGCCTGGGTGTATTAGTCTGTTCTCATGCTGCTAATAAAGACATACCTGAGACTGGGTAATTTATAAAGGAAAGATGTTTAATGGACTCACAGTTCCACATGGCTGGGGAGGCCTCACAATCATGGTGGAAGACGAATGAGGAGCAAACTCATGTCTTACGTGGTAGCAGGCAAGAGCACAGGTAGAGGGGAACTCCCCTTTATAAAAATGTCATGGTAGTGAGACTTATTCACTACCAGGAGAACAGTCTGAGGGAAACCTACCAACCCCATGATTCAATTATCTCCACCGTAACAGTTGGGGATTATTATAATTCAAGGTGAGATGTGGGTAAGGACGCAGCCAAACCACATCACTGGGCATATAGCGAGACCCCATCTTTAAAAAAAAATTTAAAAGTCTACATAATAGCTGCATACTTAGTAGAGCATTTCAGTCTAAAGCAGTGATCCTCAACTGAGGTGACTTTGTCCTTCCCAATCCAGGAGACATATAGCAGTGTCTGGAGACAGTTTTTTTTTTTTTTTTGAGACGGAGTTTCGCTCTTGTTATCTAGACTGGAGTGCAGTGGTATGATCTCAGCTCACTGCAGCCTCCATCTCCTGGGTTCAAGCAATTCTCCTGCCTCAGCCTCCCAGGTAGTTGGGATTACAGGCATGTGCCACCATGCCCAGCTAATTTTTGTATTTTTAGTACAGACAGGGTTTCGCCATGTTGGCCAGGGTGGTCTCGAACTCCTGACCTCAGGTAATCCACTCGCCTCGGCCTCCCAAAGTACTGGGATTACAGGCATGAGCCACTGCACCCGGACTGGAGACAGTTTTGATTGTCACACTGGGTGGGGTGTGCTGCTGGCATCTGGTGGGTGGAGGCCAGCAGGGATGCTGCTAAACATTCTACAGGACACAGGACAGGCCCTATGTCAAAAAATGATCCTGTCCCAAATGTCAGCAATGGCTAAGTTGAGAAACCTTGGTTGAAACAAGGGTCTGCTAGGGGAGAAGACGGGACCCTGGAATCTGCCTATGCCAAGTCCAGAGTTGTGCTGTTGGCCTCACAGCCTTTGTAGACAGCTTTTGTAGCAATACCCGCCTCAGCCTTGTGCTGGGCTCTGTCTGCCTGGCAGACTCTCTTTGTCCAACTCTTCGCATTTCTCTGCCCTTTGTGAGCTATGAAAGCTCATCAAGTCAGTGGATCTTATTATGAAAGCTCCACTAAGCACTGCCGTTCCAAAGTCCCCACCCCGGTGGGCTTGTGTGCACCATTTTCCAAACAAGTCCATTTCTTCTAGCCACACAGAAATGTGAGATGACATTTTCTAAAACTGTCACTTTGCAAAGATGCCAAGATAAGTCTCAAGGCACCAGAACTGACTTGGGAAGTCGTGGCTTGCAAAGGTTGGATTTAAACGGCAGGCGCCGTGGGATTACGTTGTTGGGTTGTGGTTGTTTTCCGGTTGATACCGCTTCCTGAAGATGAGGATTTCTAGAAAATTTCTCCAGCTAAATAATGATCTGTCACTTGTTTGGAGGCTGCAAATAATCTGCTGGCTTTAGAAACTGTCTGTGCTTCACACAGTCTGTTGGTGTCCATCTTATTTATTTTCGTAACGTTTTTGGCGGGGGTGGGCTGTTAGGAGGCAGGTTGATTGCTATTTTTCCATTTTTTCATTGAAGACATCAGTGTCTGCAAAAAAAAAAAAAAAAAAGCCCAGTATAACTTTGTTTTAAAGTGCTCCTGTTTTTATTTTTATTTTTGAAAAGATAAATCTCTCCTGTTTTATTCAAATACATTTAAAATTCTCAGAAGTAGGCAGAAGTTTGGCCTCTTTAAGAAAAAGAACCAGTCAAAAACAGTAATCAAGTGTAAATTGAGGAGGCCTGCAGAGCTCTGGTCCAGCTAATTCCTTGGGTATATAAAGCAGATACTGATTCCAGCAAAGAAGGGAATGGCAGAGTCTTGTTGCTAGGCAATGGTTCCCATGGGACAGAAGCATCGATGGGTTGGCTGTAGACTACATAAAAGATGGCACAGGACAGAAGGAAGGAGGATGCTCAGACACTATTCCTCCATCTTCAGTTTCTGAGATGGAGAAGAAAAGACACACAAAACCCCCCAGGGTGGTTGCAGGCTTGCTGTGTAATTAGCAGGGTTGCTTTTTGCAGGACAGAAGCCTGCTAATTAGCGAGGTGTGAAGACATCATTTCAATTTTCACATGATGCTGGAAATGGGTTAAGGGTCAGCTTTTTGAAACCTGGAAGCACTAAAAAAGAGAGTAGGTGAAGGTTTTCCTGAGAGTTGAACGAAGCCAGAGGCACGCAGTGGCTGAAGGCAGTTGAGCTTCATGTCAACATGGCGTCCTTGCATCTCTCTGGCTATTCTCACTGGGAAAAGGGCACCTTGTTAATCAAAGGATAAGAGTAAGCTTCCACAGCCAAATGGCTGAGTTCAAATCCTGGCTTCATCACTGTGAAGCTGTATTGCTAAAGTCAAGCTATGCAAATGCTCTCAGTTTTCTCATTCATGAAATGGGCATAATAACAGTACTTAACCTCATAAGATTGTTGTGAGTAAAAACGTGTGTAGCGATTAGAACAAGATCTGCACATAGTAAGTGCAACATGACCATTAGTTACTACTACTTTATTTTTCTCTCCTCTTCCAGATCAGAAACAAAAGATCTGAGCTCTTTATGCATTCTAATACCATTCATTCTCTTATTACTGAGGTTTGTAAAATCATGGTCATCATTTGAATTTGAACATAGCTTGTATTGTGTATCAGTCAGGATGATTATGCTTGGTAACAAACGGTCTTCAGCAGCTCTGTACCACATAAGCTATTTCTTTGGTTCATGTCCAAGGAGGGCTGGTAATGGGGATGGGGAAGGGTGCTCTGTTCATAATATTTATTCAGAGACCTTAACCATCAGGGGCTTCATCTCAACACATGCTGTGTTTCTCACCTAAGCTAATGCTAAATTATCCTATGTTCACTAAGCTACCCCTGGCTACATTGTGTTCCCCAAATGCTGAGCTCTTTCCTAACATTTTTTTTTTTTTTTTTTTTTTGACACAGAGTCTCACTGTGTTGTCTGGGCTAGAGTGCAGTGGCGTGATCATAGCCTCAGTCTTCCAGGCTCAAATGATCCTCCTGCCTCAGCCTCCTGAGTAGCTTGAACTACAGGTGTGTACCACCACACCTGGCTAAATTTTAAATTTTTTTGTGGAGACAGGGTCTTGCTGTGTTGCCCAGGCTGGTCTGGAACTCCTGAGCTCAAGTGAATCTCTCATCTTGGCCTCCCAGAGTGCTGGGATTGTAGACATGAGCCACCACACCCGGCCTCTTTCCCAGCTTCTTGTCTCTGCCTAGAGTGTTCTTCTCATGGCTGGTTCATCTCATCCTTTCACCCTTAACTGAAATAATACCTCCTGACCATCCCTTCTAAAGACAATTATTTGTCCCAGACTTTATCATTCTCCTCTGCTGTTTCATCCTACACATTTTACATATGTCTTGAACTATTCATTTATTGTCTAAAATGTAAGCTGCATGAAGGCTTTGTTTTGTTTCCTGCTGTATCCCCAGGACCTAGTACATGGCAAATACTCAAAAACATCGGCGGCATAAATCAATGTCTATCTTGTTGAACTAGAATTTACACTCTCTGAGGGTAGAGGACTTAGTTGCCTTGTATATCACCAACCCCTTGGCCCAGGAAAAGTACAAGTTCAAGCCTGGGCAACATGGTGAAACCCCATCTTCAATACTTCTTTTTTTTTTGAGATGGAGTCTCACTCTGTCACCCAGGCTGGAGTGCAGTGGCGCGATCTCAGCTCACTGCAACCTCCGCCTCCCAGGTTCAAGTGATTCTCGTCCCTCAGCCTCCTGAGTAGCTGGAATTAGAGCCACACACCACCATGCCTAGCTAATTTTTGTATTTTTTAGTAGAAACAGGGTTTCACCACGTTGGCCAGGCTGGTCCCGAACTCCTGACCTTAAGTGATCCATCCACCTCGGCCTCCCAAAGTGCTGAGATTACAGGCATGAGCCTCCACGCCCAGCCAGTACATCTTATTAAATGAATAAATGAGCATATGGAGAGCCACCTCTCATGGTGCCCAGTTTCTCACCTCTCAGGCAGGTCTCCCTTTTGATTCATATGAGTAGATGAAGGGTACAGAATCCACCTGTCTGTCATTCTCAAAGCTGCCTTCTACCGCACGTGGTGGCCGGTGGGATTCCCTAAAAGCGGTAGTTTAGTGATAAGGGAACCGTCCTCGGGAGGTGTCTCTAAAATGTTATAAGCCCATTATGCTGGGACACCACCAGCTGACTGGCAGCTTCTGTCACTGTCATGTGATAGCAGCCATGGCAAGAAAGCATCACTTTCCTGTGTCTGCATCACCTGCATCCCTGGCGCTTCTCTTCTTGGCTTTCTTCTCCTTTCTCTTCCTTTTGGAGACATAGTGGCTACAGGCCAGGTCTCTGGAGACAGATTGCTTGACTTGTAATCCAGGCTCAGCCACTTACTAGCTGTACAGCTTTGGGCAAGTTACATTCCCACTCTGAGCCTGTCCCCCGTCTGTAAAATGGGGATGATAATGGAACATACCCCCATGGAGTGGTTGGAAGGATTAAATGAATCGATATAGCCAGATGCTTAGAGCAGTGCCCGGCCTGTGGTAAGGTCTGCGTAGCGTGTATATGTTAGTAATTATAAAGTTCTCGCTCAGCACATACTCACTTGTGGTCTTTTTCTAGGCTGGAGGGTTTGAAACGTCTTCATGAATTAGTCAAACACTCTTCAAGTGAAATTGGGAAGACAATCCTAACATACAAAACACAGTTTTGAAGGGCTCCTCTGAGGCCAGGTGCGGTGGCTCACACCTGTCATTCCAGCACTTTGGGAGGCCGAGGTGGGCAGATCACTTGAGGCCAGGAGTTTGAGACCAGCCTGGCCAACACGGTGAAACTTCATCTCTACTAACAATACAAAAATTAGCTGGGTGTGGTGGCGCACACCTGTGATCCCAGCTACTCGGGAGGCTGAGGCACAAGAATCACTTGAACCCAGGAGGTGGAGGTTGTGGTGAGCCCTGATCGTGCCACTGCACTCCAGCCTGAGCAACAGAGCGAGACTCTGTCTCAAAAATAAATGAGTACATAAATTAAAAAAAAAAAAAAGGGCTTCTCTGGTCCTAGTGGAAGTGAGTGTCCTAGAAGTTCTCAAATCCCTTCCCATCTCCTCTTGACAACTAGAAAATAATGCTTCTTGAAGTGGGCCTCAGGATTCACACAGCATCAGAAACACCTGGTTATTAAAAATGCTTATTAAACATACAGAGTTTGGGGCCCCACCCCAGACCTACTGAATCAGATTCCCCATGGGTGGTGCCTCGGAACCTGCATTTTAACAGTCTTTAGGTGACTCCTAAGCACATGGAAGCTTCCTCCAAGCTTCCAAGTACCAAGTACTATTTGAAGGCCACCTTCAGATACATCCTTATGTTCTCCACCCCTGTCAAGGGAAAATCCTTTCAGGGTTGTGGGGTTCCCACAATGCCATGCTAACTCTCCTTTCACTTCCACTCAGAGGACAGTGAAAAGGAGGACAGTATCTAACTTGGAAAATAGCACTACCAAGTGGAGGGTCCATCCACTAATTGGCACTGACCCATCCCACGGTATCTGCCCCAACCTCCACTCGCTGCTACTAGCCGGGTCTGGATTAGGGTCTACAGAGGTCCTAAACCTGAAACAGATAATGGTGCCCTTCCATCCCCGCACTGAGTAATTCAAAATCAAAAGAGTACTAAACCTGGCTGGGCACGGTGGCTCAGGCCTGTAATTCCAGCACTTTCGGAGGCCGAGGTGGGTGGATCACCTGAGGTCAGGAGTTCAAGACCAGCCTGGCCAACATGGTGAAACGCTGTCTTTACTAAAAATACTAAAATTAGGTGTGGTGGTGCACGCCTGTAATCCCAGCTACTCGGGAGGCTGAGGCAGGAGAATCACTTGAACCGAGGAGGTGGAGGTTGAGGTGAACCGAGATCATGCCATTGCACTCCGGCCTGGGCAACAGAGACTCCATCTCATAAAAACAAAACAAAGCAAAACAAAACAAAACAGAAAGAGGCCGGGCACGGTGGCTCACACCTGTAATCCCAGAACTTTGGGAGGCCAAGGCGGGCAGATCACAAGGTCAGGAGATTGAGACCATCCTGGCGAATATGGTAAAACTCTGTCTCTACGAAAAATACCAAAAATTAGCCGGTCGTGCCGGCAGGTGCCTGTAGTCCCAGCTACTCCGGAGGCTGAGACGGGAGAATGGCGTGAACCCGGGAGGCAGAGCTTGCAGTGAGGCGAGAGCGCGCCACCGCACTCCGGCCTGGGCGACAGAGCCAGACTCCGTCTCAAAAAAAAAAAAAAAAAAAAAAACCCTGAAAATAGGTCAGTGAAGACCAGCACGTTCCAGTTTTTCCCATGGTGATCACTCTAAGGCTTTTTTTTTATAGTTTAAATTCCATTTAAATTAGTCTTTTTCCCGCCTTTATTTTTGGGAGGATGCTTGCATATTGCTAGCTTTGTAAGCACCTGCCTTGTCAACTTTTAGGCAACCTTGAGCTGCAGTCTAAACCCCTCTCTCCTCTGCCTGCCTTTTCTCAGGCCTTGATGAAATCCAGTGCTCCCTGCCCATGGAGAGCAGGAGGATATCCCTGCGCGAGCTGTCGGAGGCCAGCTTCAGCGAGTGTAGGTTCAGCCTGTCGCTCACAGACCTCTTCATCATCATCTTCTCCGGCGTGGCTGTGTCCATTGCGGCCATCATCTCCAGCTTCTTCCTGGCCACCGTGGTGCAGTGCTTCCAGAGGTGTGCACCCAACAAAGATGCAGAGGATGAAGACGAGGACGAGGATGAGTGAGCCACCTCCTCCCTCCCGCTTCTTACTCTCCAGCACCAAACCAGAAGCTCTCTCCAAGAAGAGAGGGAAATGCTGCAAATGGAAAAGCACTGGCTACTGTCCGTGAACGGAACAGAGCCTGTTCCGTGTCTTGGCCCCTGGGTACACCTGCTGGGACCACCAATCTCAGAGTTTAGAATCAACAGAGCAGAGAAGCCCAGGAAGGATGGAGGGAATTATTCCTGGAGCATAACCTGCCTCTCAGATTGAGATGTGTGTTGGGGGAGAGGATGACCCAGTCGGGCTTCATAGCTGATGACTAAAAGCCTCAGCTTTTAGATATGAAGACTGGTAGCTTTTCAATGGCAAAGACAATTTTGTGCCACTCTTTTTCTGACCTGTACTGGGAGATCATGAAGCATCTGCCTTCCTTCCAAGAAACAGCAGCTCAAACAGTGGAGATTCAAATTCGGGTCATTCACCACAAGAGCGAGAACTTTGATCTTTATATAATAGGCCTCAGCAACCTTGGGATGTTATACTGAGAACTAATAAACTCGTGTGCAATAGACACAATGTTTATTTCCCCCCAAATTTTATATGTTGAAACCTAATCCCCAATGTGATGGTATTTGGAGGTGGGGCTTTGGGGAGGTGATTTGGTTTAGATGATGTCATGAGGATGGGGCCCAAATGATGGGATTAGTGCCCTCATGAAAGGTGGCCCCAGAGAACTCCTTCACCCCTCCAACACTTGAGGATGCAGCAAGAAATCAACCGCCCATGAACCGAGAAGCAGGCCCTCACCAGAACCCAACCATGCTGGCACCCAGATCTCAGACTTCCAGCCTCCAGACCTGGGAGAAATAAATATCTGTTGTTTGTAAGCCACTCAATCTCTGGTATTCTGTTATAGTGACTGAAATGGACCCATGAAGAAGCTAAGAACTGGCCAGAGGGTGTCTGTTGTTAATTTTGGTAAGCTTGTTGGGAAAACTTTGAGTTGACATAACTCAAACCCCGATCTTTATCCTAAGCAGTAGCGACTTGTAGAGGAAGAATGAGTTGCTTTGTACCGTTGTGATGGTCTCTCTGCTCAGCATCATTTTTCCTTCTGAAGTACAGACAGGTGGTTCTCCATCACCCGCTTCCTGAGTCCCTTCCCAGCTACTCTCTATGTTGGCACAGTTCTGGACTCATCATCTCCAGATCTTTGGGTAAACTTGCCTGGAGGCCAGTATTCCACACAGCATGTTGCATTGGATCAACCAAATGGTTAAAAAAACAAACAAAACAAAACAAAACACTGGGACTTAGCCTCTGAAAAACTCCCATCAGTGGCCCTTAGGGTGTATGCGACATTGCTTTGGTGCCCAGGCTATGACAGGCAGTGTTTTCCAGGATGTGGAATGCAGCACTTTGGTTCAGACAATACGAAACAAACAAGTCTTACGCCCCAGTGCGTTAATACAAGATAGCTTGTGTTAGCAGCATTGGATGAGGCTGGGGGCTAAGACTTGGATGAGGGGCTCACACCAACTCTCGAGATATTTTTGAGAATCATTTCTGTATTGTTTCCTATCATATATTCCTGTTTCTTTCCTCCATTGCTCCCTTCCATCTTTGCCCTCATAAATAGCTGTTGAGTGCTTGCTAAGTGCCAGGTACTGGTGCAGGCACTGTGGCTATGCATTGGATAGGAAACACAGGTTCCCTGCTCTCTTGTGCTTTACATTCTTTTGGGTAGAACACACACACACACACACAAAACCAGGGAAACAAAACTACCATTGCAGGTAGAGTTAAGTATCATGAAGGAAATAAACGAGGTCCGTTGACAGAGAGTCACTGGGAGAAGACACTCCAGCGGAGGCAGTGGGGTGTGTTAGGGTTCTCCAGAGAAACAGAACCAACAGCAGACAGACAAAGAGATTTATTGTAAGGAATTGGCTCAGGAGATGATGGAGGCTGAGAAGTCCATGATCTGCAGTTGGTGAGCTGGAGACAGGAGAGCTGATGGTGTAGTCCCCGGCCAAGGGCAGGAGAAGACTCAGCTCAGCAGTCAGGTAGAAAAACAGCGGATTCTTCCTTCCTCCACCTTTTTGTTGTATTCAGGCCCTTATTGGATTAGATGAGATCTGCTTTACTCAGTCCACCTGTTCAAATGTTAATCCCATCCAAAAACACACAGACACACTTGGAAATAGTTTAACCAAATATCTGGGCACCCCATGGCCCAGTCAGGTTGACACAAAATTAACCATCACATCGTAGAAGGCCTATGATTGGGTGGCTTTTGGGCTGAGTCCTGCTTCCCCCTTCTCCTGCCTCCTAACCTCCTCCCTTCTTGCCTACTCTCCCACTCTCTTTCTCCACTCTTCTGCCCTTCGGCCTAGAGGAGGTCACCCTTCTGCTCCCCAGCATTGCAGTCTCCAGTGGAGAAGACCCCTGACTCAGGAGGGCTACCTTCTCACAGAGACCCTGGGCCAGCAGAGAAGTGAGTGGCATCTTCCAGAACTCCATGGTAACCTCAGCTCCTGTGAGAGCCCCATCTATGTTCTGTGACCCTTGGTGCACACACTGCTCCCCCTGGGAGTTTTAGATGCAAGACACACAATCTAAAGTCAGCACCTCCCCAGCCTGGCCACACATTCAGCTGAGACCTACGTGGGGTTGGAATTGCTGCCGTGGCCTGCTCCCTACCCCAGGAGCACCACTACTGAGACTTAAAGGCCTGAACCCAACTGGGTTTTGGCCCCCGCCAAGGTCATAATATGTACCTCCAAGAGTCCTGGGGACATGGTACCCTAAGCTGGGGAAATAGCACTAGACCCTTGTTCTAGTAGGTTCTAGTGGATGAATTCCCATTTAATGAGTCTGCTTTATTCCTTCTGTCTGCCTCAGGTGATTCATGCTGGTCAGCAGGTTCAGCTGTTTCCTTAGAAGGCACAAACCCTGCGTGGCACAGGGGCCAGGGTTCCTTCACGGAATAAACGAGTGAGCAGGGCAGGGGCAGTCATTTCTGCTGGCTGTACCAAAGAATTTTGGAGTGAACGTGATTCTTGGGAAGAAGAGGAGCTTTAAAAGATGTCCAGTTAAAACGGTCCTTTACTGCCTGCATATAACATTTTTATAAAACATTGAGAACACGGGGGACCTGGGAGTGGGGAGGATGTGCAGTCAGGCCCAAGAAAATAAACTGACCAGGAGCCACAGCTCAACTGGGGAAATGCCTTTTGAGACGTGACACTGCACAAACAATAGGCAATGATTTAGAGCTCTCTGACTCACCATTGGGCCTCAAGTTATTGCCGTTATTAACAGCGACAAGGCTACACACCAGTTTAGGGTCTCCCACATCTCCAAAGGTGTCATTTGGGTCTCCGCTCAAACATCACTTCCTCAGTGTCAGCCTTATCACACCACCCTGTATTATTTTCTGCACAGCTCATACCGCGATCTGATCTATGTGTGTGTGCACATGTTTATTGTTTTCCGTCCTGGACTAGAACTTGAACTCCCCAAGGGCAGAGACTTGGGCAGCTCATGTGCCCAGCATTTAGAACTGTGCCCAGCATGGTCGGGTGTGGTGGCTCACGCCTGTAATCCCAGCACTTCGGGAGGCTGAGGCAGGCGGATCATGAAGTCAGGAGATTGAGACCATCCTGGCCAACATGGTGAAACCCCATCTCTAGTAAAAATACAAAAATTAGCTGGGTGTGGTGGCTCATGCCTGTAATCCCAGCTCCTCAGGAGGCTGAGGCAGGAGAATTGCTTGAGCGGAGGTTGCAGTGAGCCGAGATTGTGCCACTGCACTCCAGCCTGGGTGACAGAGCGAGACTCTGTCTCAAAAAAAAAAAAAAAAAAAAAAAAAGAACCATACCCGGCACATAGCAGTGGGACAGCCAGCATAGGTATTGGTTGAAAGAGCAAGCAAATGGTTTGCCACACTAGCTACCCCACAAACCTGAGGTCTATGTACGCATCCTTACAACTCCAGGTAAGAACCACTATCATCCCAGTTTTGTAGATAAGGAAACTGAGGCTCAGAGAAAGTAGGTAGATTACAGGAAGCAACTGAGCCCGAAAAGACTTGTGGCTATTGGACTCCAAAGCCTGTGCTCTTGGTTCTGCTCATAGTTCATGTGTATTAGAGGCATTCTCTGTATGAGATGCTGGACCAAGCCTTTATGCGGATTTCCTCCTATAAACCACTCAAATTGTATGAGGCAGGTACCATTACTACCTAGTCTTTACGATTCCATCATTTCCATTTTGCCATTGAGAGAGCTGGTTTGGGTCTGGGAGTAACTTGCCGGGGGGATGCAGTCTGTCACTGACAGAGTGGGATTTGGCCACAGGTGCTCTGACCCCTGCATGCACTGCCTCTCTTAGCCACCTGCATTCCCTTCTTAGGTCAGCAGGTGCAGGTCTGGCAAGAGCAGCGTGGAGGGACATGTTTCTTGAGGCTGCATGCTGAGCTTCTGGGAAAGCAGCCTGCAGTTGCCATATGCACCCAAGATGACTTTATTCCAAGCCTCAAATCCAACATCTCAGATCCCCCCAGTGAAGAGTCAAAACCACCAAAATGTCTTACTGTCTTGCTCGCAAGACCTTATGACTAGAGGATTCCAACATCACAATCAAATTCATCAGTAATGAATGCTATGATGACAGCGGATACCACTAGTACAGCCCTTGGACCTGGGCAAGAGGGGCGCTATCTTGGGTCCAGTGCTTTAGGGGGCCCTGCTCCAGTCCTCCTCCAGGCTTTAGGGGGCCTGGCTCCAGTCCTCCTCCAGGCTTTAGGGGGCCCTGCTCCAGTCCTCCAACTGTGCTCTTCCCTAGGGAGGAAGGAATCCATGGCCACCCACACATGTCCCTTTCTAGAACATTTTCTGGGTACTTGGGGCCCCCGATTTCTGGCAAAAACGATTGCAAGCTTAGATGTGGGCATCTTCCCAGCATCCCTGCTTTAGAGCAGGCTGAGTGGCCACACAAGATGGTGGCGGGGAATGTGAATAGAGGTTGGATGTGAGGGTGGGATGTCCACACAGGTGTGCATAGACCCCTAAGGTGCAGGATGGAGCTGGGGGTGGGAAGAGAAAGGGAGCAGGTTCCAATCAGCTCGGCTGTCCCCACAATGCCGTATTCTGCAGCAGATTTCCAATAATTTAATAATTTACCATCTAAACCTGGTCTTCAAAGTCATTAAGAAGTTACTTATGTTGGCCGGGCATGATGGCTCATGCCTGTAATCCCAGCACTTTGAGAGGCCGAGGTGGGCGAATCACCTGAGATCAGGAGTTTGAGACCAGCTTGACCAACATGGAGAAACCCCATCTCTACTAAAAATACAAAATTTGCTGGGCATGGTGGTGCATGCCTATGATCCCAGCTACTTGGGAGGCTAAGGCAAGAGAATCACTTGAACCTGGGAGGCAGAGGTTGCTGTGAGCCAAGATAGCACCATTGCACACCAGGCTAGGCAACAAGAGTGAAAAAAAAAAAAAAAGGTACTTTTGTCAAGGTAACTGGATAGAACATTTTTTTAAAATTTATTTTTATTTTTTGAGACAGAGTCTCACTCTGTCACCCAGGCAGGAGTGCAGTGGCTCACTCCTTGGCTCACTGCAAGCTCCGCCTCCCGGGTTCACACCATTCTCCTGCCTCAGCCTTCAGAGTAGCTGGGACTACAGGTGCCTGCCACCACGCCTGGCTAATTTTTTTGTATTTTTAGTAGAGACGGGGTTTCACTGTGTTAGCCACGATAGTCTCAATCTGCTGACCTCGTGATCCGCCCGCCTCGGCCTCCCAAAAGTGCTGGGATTACAGGCGTGAGCCACCGCGCCTGGCCAGAACATTTTTTTTGCAGTTTATGTGTATTTGTGACTTGTAAATATTTAGATATCAGCATCTGGAGGGCATTTGCACTCTTGTCCTGGCTTCACAGATGTTCCAGGTGACTCTGGGTACCACAGCAGGGACCAAGGGGGTGGCCACACGCCCTGGCTCTGGCCCCAGGATGCAGTAACACTTCAACCTTGCAATGCTGGTCCAAACTAGGCTTTATCCTGGAAGAGGGGCTAAGAAATGCATGTGCGCAGACTGCTTTCCCTGGTGACAGACAAGGGTTTGCATAGAACATCCATGCTGCTGTTGCCACTGCCTCCTTTCACCCTCCCTCTCCTCCCTAGTGTCCCTACAGGCTCAGATGCTCAAAGTGACAGGCACCAATCTTAGGTGCAGTCACTGGCTGGGGGCAGGTGGTTTTCCAACTCTGTTACATTTCACTGGACCCAGAGCACATCCAGGCTCTGAGTCTCATTAATATCCTGCTGCCGCTCAGAGCCAGCCACCAGCCCTGTGCCTTGGCCATAAACTCCTTTTTAGTGGCCTCTAGCGGCCTTGAGTGTTAAGTAATTTATTATTTGCAAAGTGGTCTATTCAAACACCTGTATGGTGAAACCTTCCCAAAGCAAACCTCTGTGGGTTTCATTTGCCCGCAATCCACAAGGTATCTTTTTGTTCTTTAAGTCCCCAGACCAATAAACACACATGCAAACTTTACATTGTTTTTCATGGAAAAGATTTTTTTTTTAATAAAAAGGAGCAGTGTTCTCTACTGTTTGCAAATGCAATCTATTTTTTTTTAATAAACATAACTTTCCAGGGTGCAAATGAGTTATTATATTTTGGCTGCAAAAAAATACAAGGTACTTTTAGGGTAAAACTTT
This sequence comes from Mandrillus leucophaeus, assembly GCF_000951045.1. Taxonomy (NCBI): domain Eukaryota; kingdom Metazoa; phylum Chordata; class Mammalia; order Primates; family Cercopithecidae; genus Mandrillus; species Mandrillus leucophaeus. The sequence continues at coordinate 1,219,371 of NW_012105586.1, forward strand.
ATACCCACATTCAGGACCAGTAGTCATGAACTCATTTGCTCTCTGTAGTTCCACTGGAACCCAAGCTGGGAGTTGGTTTTCCGAGAATCATTCTCTCAGAGTTTGACACTCAGCACAGAGCTCTCATCCCTGTCTGAGTCTCTGATTGTGAATAACCACAGCAGGAAGCAATCGCCTGTTAACTGGTCTCCTACAGAGCCCTTCAGTGGAGCGTCCCCTCTATCCTCACAGCCGAGTGGCCTTGGACATGCTATGGATTCTCTTAGGGCCACAGGTCCTCCTCTGGTAAACAGTCACACTGATTGCTTGGCAGTCAGTGAGAGCACAGTGAGGTAATGAGAGGGACTTCCCTGCAAACGTGGGTTCCCTTCTCTCCTCCTCCAGAATCCTGGTGGTGCCTCCTTGAGGATTCACAGATGGATGGAAGAGGATGCAGTGGCAAGAGGACCCTAGCCTCAGAGCCCAATTCCCAGCATCAGATAACAGAACGGACAGCCAGCAGCCTGAAGACCTTAGTTCTCATTTGTACTGTTTCATAATTAGTCCCCAGGCCCCCCTGCTGTTGGCTTAATGACCCAGCTGCACTTTAGTGCTTGAGAATCTGCATAAATGTCAGAGGCGGCTTTTACACATGTGACCCACAAGCCCCAGAGTCCACTCACCTGGGCATACAAATGAGGCCATATGAATGTCCAAATTATGCTGTCCTGGTCATTCAACCACCTGAACGCAAGATTTCACCCCAGTGAAAGTGCACCTTCCCATGCTCCATGCTCCAGCCCGTGGGCACTAAGTACTTCTGGGGACGGGGAAGCTTTCTTGGGCTTGAAGCCAAGCCTAACTCGTGTGCAGGGTATCTGCTGAGAGCTCACCCTTACCCTGGGGCAGTATGGCCTCCACCGGCCCTCTTGGGGTCCCCTTCCTGAAACTGTCCACTCTGCCCAGGTATTTATTTACTTATTTATTTTTGAGGCGGAGTCTTGCTCTGTTGCCCAGCCTGCAGTGCAATGGTACAATCTTGGCTCACTACAACCTCTGCCTCCCGGGTTCAAGCGATTCTCCTGCGTCAGCCTCCCCAGTAGGTGGGATTACAGGCATGCGCCATCACACCTGGCTAATTTTTATATTTTTAGTAGAGACAGGGTTTCACCATGTGGGCCAGGCTGCTCTCAAACTCTTGACCTCAGGTGATCCACCTGCCTTGACCTCCCAACGTGCTGGGATTACAAGCGTGAGCCACAGCACCTGGCCTCTGCCCAGGTGTTTAATCCCAAACTGCCAGTCCCTGGAGGTGCCCTCATAGAATGAGCTTCCTTTTGGTTCGTATTCACCCCACAGGACCACAGTGTTTCTCTTGGAAACAGGGACAGTGTCCCCTCCGCGAGGTCAGACCTACTCCCTAGGCCAACCTCAGGGCCAGATTTCCTCCTATCACCCCAGTTTCCCCATCGCTCCAGTCTCTTCTCTGGACATCAAAACCTCCCTTTCATCAGCCTCCTCCACACAGGTTAATCAATGTAATAAATTAGGTTCCCCGGGGCAGGGAAGATCCTGAAGCCACAGCAGGCGGCCAGCTTCCTAACTCCAGAGCAGGCTCAGGTGGGACAGTGCATGGCTGTGAGCCTGCACCTCTGCTCCTTCCTGATCGCCAGGGAGACTGCAGGGTTCTTTCTGCTGGTGACCAGAAAGCCGTGGACTCCACACATCCTTAGGAGCTGCTGCCTGAAACGGCGAGGAACGCAGGGACTGGGGCACCACGGGACATCTCCCCTCCTCCCCATGGAATCCTCTGTCCCCAGAGATGCCCTAGACTGTGAGCTCCATGAGGTCAGGACTAATGGATGTCACTCCTCAGTAAATACCAAGCCTTGATGCAGGCTTGGCAGACAGGAACCCTCGATTAGAGCATGAACTGAGGAACACGGACGCAGCTCCTAACCTGCAGAGGGCCATACCGTGTGGCCTGCCTTAAGGAAGTAAGTCCAAGGTGAGTTGAGGAGGCATGGCAGAGTCCAAGCTGGGGCCCAAGCTAGAGTTGATTGCAGTTGATCTTTTCAGAAACCCACAATGATTGAAGTGGTTCTAATAGAATATTTGGAAGTAGTGTTACCCAAGTATTAGAATAGCAGAGTAACAAAATATTCAAGCCGAATATCAGAGTATTCACATTCTACCTGAGTATTTAGGGGGCAGCTGAGCTGGGCCCGCTGCCCACCCAGCCGGCCCTTAGGTTCTGTAGTGCTGTCATGAGAGGTCCCAGACTTTGCCAGCCTGCCCTGTCCCTGTCCCCATCACTCATGTCCTTCAGCCCCTCAGTCCTCCTTCGGTTTCTGAGCCAGGCCTAGTTTGCTTCAGCCAGAGGGTCCTTGCTCCTGGACATCCCCTTGCATGGGATGCTTTCCCCAGAGATCTTTGCTCCTTCTAGGCCTCCAGGTCACTGTCTTGGCTTGGGGAGGCCTTCCCTGCCCATCCCTGCCAAAGAAACCCTCACTTGTTGCCACTCTGTAATGGTTAATTTTAGGTGTCAACTTGGCTGGATGAAGGGCTACCCTGGTAGCTGGTCAACCATTACTTCTGGGCGTGCCTGTGGGTGTTTCCAGAGAGACTGGCATTCGAGTGAGTGGGCTGAGTAAGGAAGACCAGCCCTCAGCCAGTGTGGGCAGCCACCATCCGATTGATTGAGGGCTGGGACGTAACAAAAAGGCAGAGAAAAGGCAAATTCACTCCTCCCTCTGGCTTCTTGCTCTGTCGCCCAGGCTAGAGTGCAGTGGCGCAATCTCGGCTCACTGCAAACTCCGCCTCCTGGGTTCACACCATTCTCCTGCCTCAGCATCCCAAGTAGCTGGGACTACTTGGACTACTGGGACTAGGCGCCCATCACCACGCCCCGCTAATTTTTTGTATTTTTTAGTAGAGACAGGGTTTCACCGTGTTAGCCAGGATGGTCTCGATCTCCTGACCTCATGATCTGCCTGCCTCGGCCTCCCAAAGTGCTGGGATTACAGGTGTGAGCCACCGCGCCCGGCCGCTGGGATGCCTTCTTATCCTACTCTTAGATATCAGAACTCCAGGTCTCTGGCCTTTGGACTCCAGGACTTGCACCAGTGACCCTCAGGTTCTCAGGCCTTTGAACCTGGACTGAGCCACAGTATCAGCTTGCCTGCTCCAGCCTGCAGTCTACTGTGGGACTCTTCAGTCTCTTTACTCCCATGAGCCAATTCTCCTAAAAATCTCTCTCTCTCTCTGTATCCATCCATCCATCAGTCATCTATCATTTATCTATCTATCATCATTCTATCATCTATTATCTATCTGTCCATCCATCTATCATCTATTATCTATGTATCCATCCATCCATCATCTATTATCATCTGTCTATTGTCTATCACCTATCATCCATCTATCATCCATCTATCTATCTATCTATCTATCTATCTATCTATCTATCTATCTATCTATCTGTCACCTAACATCGTCATCTATTTACCTATCTATCTGATTGGTTCTGTTTCTCTGGAGAACCCTGACTAATACACCCTCTAATGCATTGTCACCCTGTTTGTCTTTACAGCATTCACGACTGTGTGGGCTTCGTGGGTTTTGATTGCTTGCTTGTATACTGTTTTCCCTTGCTAGATTATAAACCTCAAGAGCAAAGTCCATGCCTGTCTTGCTTACTCTGTATGCCCAGAGCCTAGACCTGCCTTGAACTTGGCAGGAGCCTGATTAATATTTGTGAAGTGGATGGTGAATGCGTGGATGAATGGATGGATGGGTAGGTGACTGACCTGTGGATGGGTGCGTGGGTGGATGAGTGGGTGGGTAGATAGATGGGTGAATGGGTAGATGGGTAGGTCACAAATGTCCTATCCTTTCCAAAGATGTGAAAGCCACACATAATGTGTAAGAAACATGACCAAGCAAGGATTTACAAGACTCATACTGAGCTCATTAAAGACAAATTCCTCTTCTTCATCTTCCCTGGGGCACAGTTCTGAACCCAGGGCTGTAGCAACAGCAGGAGCCATTTGTGGTGTTTCCTTTCTTAGCAGTTGCCTATTCCTGTTGTACCTCGGGCTGCTGGTTACAGATGCAAACCCCAGACTTCACAGCCTGCCTTTCCTGTGAGAGGCTGGGGGAATAAGCCCCTTAGTTGGATCACCATGTCTGGTCAGGCTGCCCTCTCCTTTCTGAGCCCTCCCGCCTCCTTGGCACCGCCAGCCTTGGCATCGGTGGCTGGGTACTGAGTGATTTCCGTTTGTGACCATCTGACCTCTAATTACTTCTGTTAATTACTTGGACAGGCTTTCTGTGCCAAAAGGGCTTAAAACCCAGGGACAGCGGGAAGGGGATGTCCTTCATCTGTCCTTGTCCACCACCTGTCCCTGGAGGAAGGAGGCGGTACACGGTGCAGGTTATTCAATTTCCCAACGATCTGTTCTCTCAGATTCTGAGCCATGACTGAGGTCCGTCTGTCATTCTGATAGGTTCCCTTGAACAGCTTATTCTTTGACTAATCCTGAATCTTCTGGTGACTGATTGCCTGATGGGGGAAACAAGTGTGAGAGCAGGAGAAGGAGGGAGGGGGGATGCGCCTTGTCATCTGTGTCCTGCGGAATTAACCACTTCTGTTGTTTTAGGGTCCCCTCTCTGGTTCTTACATCCAAGGAAAGGCCAGCGTGGAGCAACCCAGCCCACGGTACAGAAGTTCAAGCATGGCATAAAAACCTACAGCTTCCACTACCAGGCACAGTGGCTCACGCCTGTAATCCCAGCATTTTGGGGGGCGGAGGCTGGCGGATCACTTGAGGTCAGGCGTTCGAGACCAGCCTGGCCAACACGGCAAAACCCTGTCTCTACTAAAAATACAAAAATTAGCTGGGTGTGGTGGCACACGCCAGCAATCCCAGCTACTCAGGAGGCTGAGGCAGGAGAATTGCTTAAACCCAGGAGGCGGAGGCTACAGTGAGCTGCAATCATACCACTCGGGAGGTTGCGACAGGAGAATTGCTTGAACCCAGGAGACGGAGATTGCAGTGAGCCAAGATTGCCCCGCTGTACTCCAGCCTGGGCGACACAGCGAGACTCTCTCAAAAAACAAAACAAAACAAAACAAACACCCACAGCTCCCACTGCCCCTCAAACCATCACCTGATGCCCATGGTACCTGTCCCCAGCCCTCCAGTGCTTCAAGGGAGGGTGTAACAGGCACCCATGTTATTTGAGTCTTCACTTTCCCTCCATTTCCCCTATTTGTCCTGGCTAAATCCTCCTTATCCTAGATGCTTCTGACTTGAGACTCATTCATTCATTCATTCATTCGTGATTTATTAAGTATTAACCCATGCAAGGGACTGGTCACAGAGCAGCAAACAGAACACACAGTTTCTAACCACAAGCATCTTTCTATCAGAGAAGACAAATAAACAAGTGCTCGCAACAAATGTAATGAGTTTCGATAGGAAACATGGGCTGCTTGGGGAGCCTAGAACTGGGACCATCTCAGGGTCAGGGATCAGGAAAAGGCTTCCTGGCAAGAACTGCAGAACTCTCGGCACATAACAACTCCATCCAAACACCTGCACTCAGAGACAACTGAACTCCAGCATGACGCCAGCACCTCCTTGAGATGCCTGCCTAGGAAAGCCCAGGGCTGCCAGTCCAGCAACTGACATAGGACCTGGTCTCCCTTTCTTAGAGCATTTACTGAAAGGGGCTAATGATAAACTCTTTTTTTTTTTGTCCCTTTGAGATGCATTTGTATCTCCTGCAACTCAGAAGCGTCTTTCTCCAGGACTTACAGCCATTTCTTGAAATGTAATCAGGAAGGATGGCACCTCCAATTCCCAGACCCTGTAGGAATTAGAATCCTGACTTTAGTCATTGCCAGCCTGAAGACACTGGCCTCGTCACATTCACATCGACCAACCTTTTGTGATTTTTCACTTCTAGGCTCTACTAAGCCCATTTTTCCCTCCCTCACTCTGCCTTCGGAACACCCGGTCCCCTCTGCACAAATCAGGATGGAGCTCAGCCCTTTCGGCCACTGTTTGGATATCATCTGTTTTCACTGCTTTAACTCACACCTGGCTTTGTTTCTCCTTGGTGCTGTGGGAGGGGCATTGTGTCTGAAGCTGGAAAGCTGAGCAGCAGTTAGTCCGTCTGGCTTCATGGGTGAGTGTGAGGCACAGAGGCAGGGCAGGCAAGAATGTTTCAGAGAATACGGGAGAAGTCAAAAGAGGCTTGGACAAGCTGGAGTCAGAAAGGGGAGGAGGTCTTTGGTCCACCCTGTCGGCGCAAGGCCGTCCTAGCTCTTTTTATCCCCAGTGACCGCCTCTCACCGAGATGTCAGGAGCCTTTGGCCTCACTGGAGCTGCTCCCAACCCATCCAGCCTCCTTCCCTCTTCCCGATCAGCTCTACCCAGCAGGCTCTCAGCCTGCCCTGCCCTGTCCCTGAGGGGCTGCTTTGGGGCTGTCCCAGCATCCACGAGGATGCTGCTGACGCATTCCTCCAGCCCCCATTTAAAAACAGAGTTAGGCTGGGCATGATGGGTCACACCTGTCATCCCAGAACTTTGGAAAGCTGAGCTGGGTGGACTGCTTGAGCTTAGGAGTTTGAGACCAGCCTGGGCAACACGGCAAAACCCCATCTCTACAAAAAATACCAAAATTAGCTGGGTATGGTGGCATGTGCCCATAGTCCCAGTTATTCAGGAGGGTGAGGCGGGAGGATGGCTTGAGCCCAGGAGGTTGAAGCTGCAATGAACCGTGATCATGCCCCTGCGCACCAGCCTGGGCAATGGAGCAAGACACTGTCTCAACCAACCAACCAACCAACCAACCAACCAACCAAAAACCATTCCTTTGGAGCACTAGGAAGAGTAAAAAAACTCCAAATCTAGTTACGATTCACATACCATAAAGTTCATCCTTTTAAAATGTACAGTCAGTGGTTCTTAGTATTCACAAGGTTGTGCAACCATCACCACTGTCTGATTCCAGAACATTTAATCACCTCAAAAGAAACTCCTACCCATTAGTAGTCACCCCCATTCCCTGCTTTCCCCAGCCCCTGACAGCCACTAATCTATGGCAACCACTATGTCTGTGGACTTGCCTATCCTGGACATCTATGAATGGAATCATACAGTACATGGCCTTGGGTGTCTGGCGTCTTTCACTGAGCATCACATTTTCAAGGTTTATCCATGTTGCAGCATGGATCAGTGCTTCCTTTTAACCAAAATTTATTTTTACATTTTTATTTATTTACTTTGAGACTGGGTTATAACACTGGCTAATTTTTGTATTTTTGTTAGGAAAGGGATTTCACTGTGTTGCCAAGGTTGGTCTTGAACTCCTGGGCTCAAACCATCTGTCCACCTCGGCCTCCCAAAGTGCTGGGATTACAGGCGTGAGCCACTGCACCCGGCCAGCACTGCCTTCTTATGGTTGAATAATACTCCATTGTGTGGACAGACCCCATTTTGATTGCCCATTCATTAGCTGATGGGCGCTTGGATTGTTTCTGCTCTTTGGTTTGCGAATAATGCTGTTGTGAACGTTTGTATACATTTATTTTTATTTTTGAGACAGGGTCTCACTCCGTTACCTAGGTTGAAGTACAATGGCATAGTCTTGGCTCACTACAGCTCCAATCTCCCAGGCTCAAGCGATCCTCCCACCTCAGCCTCCCAAATAGCTGGGATTACAGGTGTGCCCCACCGTGCCCTGCTAATTTTTGTAATTTTGGTAGAGTCGAGGTTTCACCATTTTGTCCAGGCTGGTCTTGAACTCCTGACCTCAAGCGATCCACCTGCCTCAGTCTCCTAAAGTGCTGGGATTACAGGTGGAAGCCACCCCACCTGGCCCACTTATGTACATATTGTTATTATGAACATATGTTTTCAATTATCTTGGGTGTATATATGGAAGTGGAATTGCTGGGTCACACGGTAACTCTGTTTAATGCTTTGAAGAACTACCTGTTTCCCAAAGTGACATCACCGTTTTCCATTCTCACCAGCAATATTCGAAGGTTCCAGTTTCTCCACATCTTCAACCCCATTGGCTACGGTCCATCTTTTTGACTCCAGCCATCCTGGGGGTGTGAAGTGGCGCATGGCTACTTGTCCCTTCATTCTCATTCACCCCTCCCTGCTTCTAGCTTTGTGTACACAGCGGTACCAGACTCCTCTCCAGCTCCTCCTGAAGGCTGGTGAGAAAATCTCGTAAGTTGAAGAGAACGCCTCAACCTCAGGGGCTCAGATTGCAACCCCCGCTCTTCTGGAAGCGCCACTGAGAAACACTTCACCAGGGCAGGTAACCCAGAGATGTGAGGCTGTGGGTCCAGGTTCTTTCAGGTGAAATAGGCCCAATCATTTCAGGTGAAATGAGGCCCAAGTAAAGAACCTTCTGGCTGCAGCATTTCCTGTCCTCATCGTCACAACCTCTCTTTAGTGGAGAGTCTGGTCCTGAACCATGCCCCAACAGGGAGGCCAGCGCCCTGGGGAAAGGAAGCAGGTCTTAGAACACCTACTTTGACCCAGCTGGGGTGAAGATGGCTTGTTTTTAGGAGGGCAAGGCTTGGGGTAAGGGGGAGCCTGGTCTTAGCCAGGAGACCTACGGAAGGGATGCAGCTCCTTCCCCTCGGCTTTCTATACTCTTACCTGATGGCACAGGCATGCACTAGCATGTAACTCCAACTGCAAGCGTTGCAGCAAATGGTTGCTCCAATTCAGTCCCTGCTGGCAAGGGGTACACTTGCCCTGCGAAAGGGCTGCCCCCTGCTCACCACTGACTCTTCACATTTTGCTTCTAAATTGAGTTCCTTGATGCTATTTCCTGGGCTGCAGTCAAGACTCCTTACTTGCAAACTCCAGCCATGCTTATGGCTCCTCAAAATTGGCCATTTGTGTCATTGGTCTCCAGAAAAGTGACTATGTTCCCCAGTACGGTTTCAGCTTTGACGTGTTCCCTAGGTCTTGTCACCTCCTGTTGTCTAGGTGGGAGCTCTCGGCTACTCCAAGCCAGCAGAGGGGCCTGAGATTCCTCAAAAGATGGGGGTATTCTTTAATGCAATACAGTAGGTCCCCCTTATTCGAGGTGGATGCATTCCAAGACTCCCAGTGGATGCTTGAAATTGTGGATAGTCGGCCAGGCACCGTGGCTCACGCCTGTAATCCCAGCACTTTGGAAGGCTGAGGCGGGTGGATCACCTGAGGTCAGGAGTTCGAGACCAGCCTGGCCAACATGATGAAATCCCGTCTCTACTAAAAATACAAAAAATTAGCTGGGCATGGTGGCGGACGCCTGTAGTCCCAGCTACTCAGGAGGCTGAGGCAAGAGAATCGCTTGTACCTGGGAGGCAGAGGTTTCAGTGAGCCTAGATCATGCCATTGCACTCCAGCCTGGATAACAGAGCGAAATTCTATCTCAAAAAGAAAAAAAAAAATTGTGGATAGTGCCAAACCCTAAATATACTAGGTTTTCCCCTATACATACATATCTATGATAAAGTTGAATTTGTAAGTTAGGCACAGTAAGAGATGAACAATGATAATAAATAAAGTAGAACAATTATAACAATATATTGTAATAAAAGTCATATGAATGTGGCCTCTTCTCTCTCAAAGTATCTTAATATTTTCAGACTATGGTTGACTTCGGGTAACTGGAACCCCAGAAAGCTCACTCACAGGTAAGGGAGACACTGTAGCTTATTATAACTCAGAACCAAGAAAGAAATGACGGAGGGCAAGCAGTGAGTCGACAGTGCCACCAGAGCGGGAATCCAAGCTGCTTTGCTCTTCTTTCTGAAGTGGTGTATGTAAGGTTTTATTTACTTACTTGTTTACTTGTATGTTACCGGACAGAGAGCGCTAGAATCGCAGGGAGGCAGAATTCTTTTTTTTTTTTTTCTTTAGAAGGAGTCTTGCTCTGTCCCCCAGGCTGGAGTGCAGTGGTGTGATCTCAGCTCACTGCCAGCTCCGCCGCAGGGAGGCAGAATTCTAAGATCACCCCCAAGATTCAGCCCCTGGTGTGTACACCCTGCCTAATCCCCTCCCCTTTAGTGTGGGTGGGACAGACCAGATAATGGATTTCACTCTCGGGATAAGGATGTAGGATGTGGCCAAAGGTGAAGGGATTTTGCAGCTGAAGACTTTGGGTCAATCCAAGAGAAGTTATCCTGGGTGAGTCTGAACTATAGGGTGAGCTCTGTAAAGGAAGATCTTGAAGAGAGACTGTCTCCTGCTAGCCTTGAAGAAGCAAGCTGCCTTAAGTTGTACAGCTTCGAGGAAGTGAATTCTGCCACTGCAAGCCTCAGATGAGATCCCAGCCCTGGCTTACCCATCAGTTGCAGCCTGGTGAGACCCTGAGCAGAGGGCATGGTTAAATTCTGCTGAGACTCCCCACCCTCTAAAACCAGGAGATGATACGTGGGTGTTGTTTTTTAAGCTGCAAAATGTGTAGTAATTTCATTAGAGCACATTAATAAATGGGGGGTGGGAGGAGAAAGGCATCTTGGTCAGAAGCCAGTGAGTATCAGGAGATTGGAATCAAAGACAGTATCTGTTTTCTGAATGCTATTTGAAAGGATGGGGAGAGAGTGGATTAAGGAAGATTGACTGGGGCAGATTTTTGTTGTTGTTGTTTTTGAGATGGAGTTTTGCTCTTGTCGCCCAGGCTGGAGTGTAATGGTGT
>NW_012105586.1:1230609-1238995 GCF_000951045.1 Mandrillus leucophaeus
CCAGCCTGGGCGACAGAGCGAGACTCCGTCTCAAAAAAAAAAAAAAAAAAAATAAAGAGGCAGGGTCTTACTCTATCACCCAGGCTGGAGTGCAGTGGTGTGATCATAGCTCACTGCAACCTTGAACTCCTGGGCTCAAGTGATCCTCTTGCCTCAGCCTCCCAAGCAGCTGGGACGACAGAAGCACGCCACCATGCTGCACAGCTGATTTTATTTTTTTGTAGACATAGGGTCTCGCTATGTTGCCTAGGCGGGTGCTAAACTCCTGAGCACAAGCAATCCTTCTGCCTCCGCCTCCCAAAGTGCTGGGATAATAGGTGTGAGCCACCTCGCCTAGCCCTTAACAGCTTTATTAAGATATATTTGACATGTAAAAGTGTTAAAAGAATATAATTCTATATCTATCTATCTATCAATCAATCAATCATCTATCTCTCTCTCTCTGAAATCATCACCACAGTCAAGATCATGACCATAGTCCCCATCCGAAGGCTTTCCTCCTTCCGCCCTGGAATCCTTCCCTCTCCCCATCCCATCCCCAGACAAATGCTGATCTGCTTTCTGTCCCTATAGGGGATTTTAGATTTGCATTTTCTAAAATTTTTATGAACGGAACCATAGAGTACGTTCTCCCCTTTGGGCCGACTTCTTTTACCCAGTGTGACTATTTTGCGATTCATCCGTGTTGCTGCGTGTATCAATAGTTCATTCCTTTTTATTGCTGAGTGGTCTGGAATGCTCTTTGACCTTAAGAAGTTCACTCGATCTCTCTGGGCCTTGGTTTCCTCAGTGGTAAATAGACACCAGATTCCTGAGGAACCTCTACCTGCCTAACTGTCTTTCTTCCTGAGATTCAGAACACTATGCACGTCTTCCAGGACCTTCCTGTCCAGCCTGGGATTTCTCCCTGTGCAGTTACTGCCTCAGAGTCTGAAAAAAATCTCCTTGAGATCTTAATTTGTGGAGAGAGAGAACGTCCGAAAGCCCAGGGTTCTGGGGCCCTCTGTGCTGGTCGTGACCTCACAGGCAGAGCAGCTCTATCGCCCTGAGCGGTCGGGGTGCTGGGAGGAGAACTCAGCTCCAGTGTTGCAGACACAGAGGATCAGTTGCAATTGCAGGGTCGACTGCTGTCAGCCCTGCCCTCCTTTCTGCTGCGATCCTGCATGAGGACTATAAATAGTGCAGTGGGTGATTAGGGCTGAGAGTGGGGAGGCAGTGGGGGAGCAGCCCCTGCCCTAGAAAAGAATGGAAATATGTTGTTTTTAAAGAAAAGAAAGAGAAACAGAAACAAGAAGCACTTCTGGATCTCCTTGGCCAGCTTAACCCCGAGTCTTGTTTCCAATAGTTCCATGCAATTCCCATATGGAAAGGGAAGATAGCAATTTTTTTTTTTTTTTGAGACAGAGTCTCACTTTGTCACTCAGGCTGGAGTGCAGGGGCTCGATCACAGCTCACTGCAGCCCTCACTTCCTGAGCTCATGTGATCCTCCCACCTCTGCCTCCCAAGTAGCTGGGACTACAGGCACGTGCTGCCATGCCTCACTATTTTTTTCTATATTTTGTAGAGACAGGTTTTGCCATGTTGCTCAGGCTGGTCGTGAATTCCTGGGCTCAAGCAATCTACCTGCCTCAGCCTCCCAAATTGTTGGGATTACAAGCATAAGCGCCTCACCCTGCCAAGTCTTGAATAAACATTCTTAAAAAAAAAAATACAGCAACTAGCCGGGTACAGTGGGGCACGCCTGTAATCCCAGCTACTCCGGAGGCTGAGGCAGGAGAATCGTTTGAATGTGGGAGGCGGAGGTTGCGGTGAGCTGAGATTGCACCACTGCACTCCAGCCTGGATGACAGAGTAAGACTTCGTCTCAAAAAATAAAATAAAATAACATAAAATAACATAAAATAAAATAAAATAAAACAACTAGAACTTCCAAAACAGAGAGGACACCTATTGATGGAGGAGGCCCCTGGCCCTAGAGTCACCCGGGCAAGGAAGCCCTTCCCTTGAACTGAAACCCCACCCCTTTCTGGGCTACATCCCTCCCCCTATCAGGGAAGCCTCACCTGCTGCTGGGAGTAGGGGCATTGGACGGGCTGTACCTATAAGGTCTATTTTTCAAGGTGTCCTGGAACTCCCTCCTCTGGGCATCTATGCCTGTGGTCTAGTTTGAGCAATCTCTGGCTTTCTTGCATAAGAAACCTTCGCTTTCAACAGTTACCCTGCTCCATCCCCGGGTTCCTGAGGCAAGAACAATGGCTTTCTTTGGCCAGAACAAAGGCTGTCATCCTTCCGATTCATCATAAAGCCCACTAGTGGCTTTCTGACCACACGCTGGCACAAGTTCCTTCCGTTGTCCAGCAAACAGGCATTGGGCATCTTCTCTGCTACAACTGGCACTGAGCAGCATCCCTGGGGCATCTCCGTGACAACCACATCTTACTTTCCATCTACCTTAAGAAAATGACCCTATGAATACAGGCTATGGAAGGCTTATGTCTCAGATTGATTGGAATCAGGATTTTAGAACAAGAAAGTTACTTCATTTCTACTAATTTATTCCCACATTGTTTTGCTGATGTGCAAATTGAGCATAAAGAGGTAAAATGACTGCGGTAAAGTTATAAAGCTGGTTAATGGTGGCTGGGCGCAGTGGCTCATGCCTGTAATCCCAACACTTTGGGAGGCCGAAGCGGGTGGATCACTTGAGGCCAGGAGTTTGAGACCAGCCTGGCCAACATGATGAAACCTTGTGTCTACTAAAAATACAAAAATTAGCTGAGTGTGGTGGCGCGTGCCTGTAATCACAACTACTCGGGAGCTTGAGGTGGGAGAATCGCTTGAACCTGGGAGATGGAGCTTGCAGTGGGCCAAGATTGCACCACTTCACTCCAGCTTGAGCGACAGAGTGAGACCTTGTCAAGAAAGAAAGAAAGAAAGACAGAAAGAAAGAAAGAAAGAAAGAAAGAAAGAAAAGAAAGAAAAGAAAGAAAGAAAGACAGAAAGAAAGAAAGAAAGAAAGAAAGAAAGAAAGAAAGAAAGAAAGAAAGCTGGTTAATGGTGAAGCAGGAGGAAAATCCCTGTGTATTACTTAGGATTCAGTCTGGCTACAAATAATAACAGACAAGCAAACAACAAAAAATATAACAGTGGCTTGAATGAGACAAAAGCTTATTTCCCTCTCAGACTGGGTGGTCAGTAGAGGACTTCCTGGCCACTCCACAATTCCAGGAGCCCAGGCTTTTTTTCACTGTGGCTCTGGCTTCCAGGAACCTCATGGTCCAAGATGGCTGCTTGTACTCCAGTCATCACTTCACCATCCTAGTCAGCAAGAAGAAAGAACTGAAGGGAAAGAGGGGTAGGGAATCCCCACTCCCTTTTAAGAGGACTTCCAGTGGCTCACGCCTGTCATCCCAGCACTTTGGGAGGCTGAGGTGGGTGGATCGCCTGAGGTCAGGAGTTGGAGACCAGCCTGGCCAACATGGTGAAACCCTGTCTCTATTAAAGATACAAAAATTAGCTGGGCGTGGTGGCAGGCACCTGTAATCCCAGCTACTAGGGAGGCTGAGGCAGGAGAATTGCTTGAACCCAGGAGGCAGAGGTTGCAGTGGGCCGAGATCACGCCACCGCCCTCCAGCCTGGGTGACAGAGTGAGACTCCATTTCCCCTAAAAATAATAATAATAATTAATAACTTAATTAATTAAAAAATTTTAAAAAGAAGACTTCCCCAAAGTTCCACACAACACTTGGGTTTCTTACTGTTTTGAACTTGGCCTTCAGGCCATAACTCCTTTAAGGGAGGCTGGGAAATGTCATTTAGCTGGGGAGTTATGTGACTGCCTGAAATGTTGTTATTGTTGTGTTTCAACTGAGAAGAGGGGGAGACTGGGTATTGAGAGGCATCCCGAACGCTCTTCTGAGGTCTCCCATCTACCAGCCCCGAGCTGCTTTTGTGACTCCAAGACTGGGTATGGGGTTTAGCATTTATACACAGAGGCGTTTGGTCTTTTGGCTTCCTTGGGCCACAATAGAAGAAGAATTATCTTGGGCCACATATAAAATACACTAATGGCTGGGCGCAGTGGCTCACGCCTGTATTCCTAGCACTTTCGGAGGCCGAGGCAAGTGAATCACTTGAGGTCAGGAGTTCGAGACCAGCCTGGCCAACCTGGTGAAACCCCATCTCTACTAAAAACACAAAACTTAGCCGGAAATTGCTTGAACCCAGGAGGCAGATGTTGCAGTGTGCCGAGGTCGTGCCACTACACTCCAGTCTGGGCAACAGCATGGGATTCTGTCTCAAAAAAGTAAATAAATTAATTGAATTAAATTAAATACACTAACGATAGCTGATAAGCTAAAAAAAAAAAAAAGTCACAAAAAAATCTCGTAATATTTTAAGAAAGTTTACAAATTTGTGTTGGGCCACATTCAAAGCCATCCTGAGCCCCATGTGGTCTGTGGGCCATAGGTTGGACAAGCTTGATTTAGGACATTATCGAACATAGTCCTAATGAGGTCATTGCCCTCTGTGCCTGCGTGTGAGGGGTCTGGGATTGTCAGCAAATGACAATGAAAACTAAGGGAAGACTGGAAGTGAAGCTGAACCCCAGACATAGTTACATAATACTCCTAGCTTGCCCGATACTCTAAATAATAATATCACCTGTCGAGTGCCTACTATATGCATTATGGGTACTATTTAATTTGCCACAAAGCCCTGAGAGTACAATTATTATTTCCATTTTACACAAGAGACACAGAGAGGGTAAATAGCTCATCCAGTGTCACAAAGCTCGAAAAGGGTAAATCTAGATTTTTTTTTTTTTGATACAGTCTTGCTCTGTTCCCCAGGCTGGAGTGCAGTGGTACAATCTTGATTCACTACAACCTCTGCCTCCCAGGTTCAAGTGATTCGACTGCCTCAGCCTCCCAAGTAGCTGGGATTACAGGCACCTGCCACCATGCCCGGCCAAATTTTGTATTTTTAGTAGAGGCGGGGTTTTGCCACGTTGGCCGGGCTGGTCTCGAACTCCTGACCTCAAGTGATCCACCTGCCTCAGCCTCCCAAAGTGGTGGGATTACAGGCGTGAGCCACCATCCCCAGCTATAGATCTAGAATTTAAACCCAGGTAGATTAAGCTCAGAGCTCACACACTGGCCTAGCACCTTCTAGTATCTTTCTTTTTGTTCTACTGCCTAAAACCACCAGCTTAATGGAGGTACAAGCAGACGTAGAGTTTCCAGATAAAAGACACAACTCCCAGTTGAATTCAAATTTTAGTTAAAGAATTACTGGCCTGGTGCAGTCACTCACGCCTGTAGTCCCAGCTACTTGGGAGGCTGAGGCAGAAGAATGGCATGAACCTGGGAGGCAGAGCTTGCAGTGAGGTGAGATGGTGCCACTGCACTCCAGCCTGGGCGACAAAAAAACAGAAAAAACAAAAAAAACTTTTTTAGTATATCTCTTCCAAAATTTAAGACATACTTATACTCATTGTGGCTTTACTGGATATGAAGTGAATCAAATTTGGAAGTGATATTTTGAATTTGAATTTGGTAACCCTGATCAGATTGAAAAACAAAGTTACGAGGCCGGGCGCGGTGGCTCACGCCTGTAATCCCAGCACTTTGGGAGGCCGAGGCGGGCGGACCACAAGGTCAGGAGATTGAGACCATCCTGGCTGATACGGTGAAACCCCATCTCTACTAAAAATTTAAAAAAAGTAGCTGGGCGTGGTGGTGTGCGCCTGTAGTTCCAGCTGCTGGGCAGGCTGAGGCAGGAAAATGGTGTGAACCCGGGAGGCAGAGCTTGCAGTGAGCGGACATCACACCACTGCACTCCAGCCTGGGCGACAGAGCGAGATTCCATCTCAAAAAAAAAAAAAAAGCAAAGTTGTCTGGCCTTCATCGCACCAGGCCTCAGTGTGGGCATCTGAAAGATGGGAGCTAAGGCTTTCTTAGTCATGCACAGAAAAGAATCGTCACCCATTAATTCTGTGGAGTAAGGGCAAGGTCACGGAGTTCACACTTACTCATTAGGAATATTGCCAATAGGAGGAACCGTCTGAGCCAACTCCCTGTCTGAGTTGCTGGAGGAACCTAGGGGTTTATACTCTTGGATAATCTCAGATTGGAAAACTGCCACCACCATCTGGCCCTGAAAGCGTTTGCACTCGGATTTGTTTGGTTCTTTGGTAGCCAGCTCGGAGATTTCTTTGCTGGACATTGAGGTTCTTTTTCTTCTTAGTGAGATCACTGCCTCCCAGAGGTCAGCAGCAGGGAGAACACCAAGAGAATTTTGCAGACACTGTGGCTCCAGACAAACCCCTTGAGAGGCGGGGAGGGGAGGAACAGGAGATACCGATGACACCAATACAGCCAGTTTCCTCAACTGTGAAGAAAAGATCACGCATTCTTCCCACTCTGCCTAACTCAGCAAGATGGCTGTAAAATGATAGGGAACCACAAGGCTCTGTCCTGAGCCTCAAAACAGAAATATTATAATATTAGCGAGGCAGGGTGGCACACCTGTAGTCCTAGCTACTTGGGAGGCTGAGGCAGCAGGATCGCTTGAGCCTGGGAGGTCGAGACTGCAGTAAGTCGTGTTTGTGCCATTGTACTCTAGCCTGAGTGTCAAAGGGATATCGTGTCTCATAATAATAATAATAATAATTTGTGTTCCAATTTTTCTGTACATGCACACAAATAATAACAACAGATAACACCTACTGTGCATTGAGCATGCATTGCTCTAAGTGCTGTGTGCAATTTGTTCATTTAATCCTCACAACAACACTACAAGGTAGATTACTCTATTTTCCATATTTTACAGTTGGGGAAACAGGCAGAGAGAGGTTGAGAACCTTGGCCAAGGCAAGAAGGTCAAATCCTTTCTTCCTTAGAAATAACTGTTTAGAGGCTGGGCGCAGTGGCTCACACCTGTAATCCCAGCACTTTGGGAGGCCGAGGTGGGTGGATCACCTGAGGTCAGGAGTTCGAGTCCAGCCTGACCAACATGGAGAAACGTCTCTACAAAAAATACAAAATTAGCCGGGTATGGCGGCACATGCCTGTGATCCCAGCTACTCAGGAGACTGAGGCAGGAGAATCACTTGAACCCAGGAGGTGGAGGTTTCAGTGAGCCGAGATCGTGCCATTGCACTCCAGCCTGGGCAACAAGAGTGAAACTCCGTCTCAAAAAAAAAAAAAAAAAAAAGGAAATAACTGTTTAGACATTAAATATTATTGTTGCTCAGATCTACAATCCCCTTTTGAGGGTTAGGGTATCTTCAGAAGAGTCTGCAGAGGTCCAAACCTTGCAATCGGTCAAAGGGCAAAGGGTGTTTCGTGACCACTGACTTCTGTTGCTCTGGCTTTGAGCCCTGTGGGTAGCTCCTGCATTGCCTCTTCTCTGGCTCTTGCTGAAAGCCATGCCTCATCCTGGGGGATTTGTTACATCTGAGAATGTGGTCACGCCTGAGTCACGCTGGCCGGCAGTTATGACAGTTCCGAGCACCAGGGTGACAGATGTGATGTTGGTGGCTTCTTTGCTCTCTGTTCACAGGGTGACCAGAGGTCTGATTTATGACACCTAGCAGATACAGGGCCAATATCTAGCCCAGACACTCGGGGTGACCCCTGCATCTTGCTCTGAGATGGAAGTGAAGGTCTTGAAAGTATATGTTCACCTAAGGCAGTCATGAGAATGAACGGTGATAGGCACTGGACACTCTTCAATGCTTTGTACAGAAGAGATCCCAGCTCCGAAAATCCAAGATGCTGGGTGTATTCACTGGACCAGGCTAGCCCTTAAAATCAATAGTCCTTTTCCTCTTTGCAAAAAGCTTTCAAATTCCCTTCTGCAAGCTTTAGTTGAAACTACCCCTCGATTCTCATGTGTTCATTCATTCAACCACTCATTGATTCAGTCCAAAATATTTATGAAATGCCCACCATGCAACTGCCTTGAAATAGTCATTTGCCTAAACTAGTAAAAAAGAAAGTTTGGGCCAGGTGCAGTGGCTCACACCTGTAATCCCAGCACTTTGAGAGGCCGAGGCGAGTGGATCACCCGAGGTCAGGAGTTGGAGACCAGCCTAGCCAACATGGTGAAACCCCATCTCTACTAAAAATGCAAAAACTAGCCGGGCGTGGTGGTGGGCACCTGTCATCCTAGTTACTCGGGAGGCTGAGGCAGAAGAATCGCTTGAACCCAGGAGGTGGAGGTTGCAGTGAGCCAAGATTGCACCACTGCACTTCAGCCTGGGCGACAGAGAGAGACTTCATCTCAGAAAAAAAAAAAAAAGAAAAAAAAGAAAAGAAAAGGCTAGGCATGGTGGTTCACACTTGTAATTCTAGCACTTTGGGAGGCCGAGGTGGGCAG
>NW_012105586.1:1239425-1239734 GCF_000951045.1 Mandrillus leucophaeus
CCCCATGTATCTTGAATTTAGCCTGAATATCAATTATGATTAGAGATTACTGTAGCCGGACACTCAAGAGAACATAATACTCTGATTTTGAGAATGCAAAGGACTCAGTGAACAGTTTGCTTTTGTGGAGATCAGCAAGTGTGTGCATTCCAGTTACCATTTCATATTTATGTTAAATTTAAGTTTATTCTGTATGTTGTCTGTTCACCAAGAAAGGAAACTCCTTCTTATAATAGTAAAAATTTGTTATGATAGATGATGTAAGGACTGTGACTTACAACCTAGGAATGTTTGTTATAGGAAACTACA
>NW_012105586.1:1241694-1242670 GCF_000951045.1 Mandrillus leucophaeus
AAAAAAAAAAAAAAAAAAGAAGAAGAAAACATGATGACTTCAAATAAGAAGAACCAACTGTGTATATACACACATAACCCATTTAATCCTTACAATACTCCCATGAAAGAGAAATATTTAAGCTCATTTAACAGATGGAAAAAATCAGCTCAGAGAGGTTAAGTGTCTTCCCCAAAGTCACACAGCCAAAGAGTGTGCTTCAACTCAGTTCTGTTCAACCTAACTTCTCCCTCTTGCCCCTCTCCAAGCTGAAGAAAGAGGTGGGATAAATTCAAAGAACAAGATGTAAGTAGCAAGGTGGAGAATTCTGTTCTGAGAAGCTAAGCATTCAGCCCTGCTGAGCAGAGGGACCTAGAGCCCCGTCTCCCATTCTCTCTAGCCCCACCCTCTGGAGTGGGGCCCTAGAAAAAGCAAGCAAAGCTGCCTGGGCCCTGGCAGGGCTGGTTCCGCTGCGGGTGGACAGTTATATATAACCGAGAATTGATGGCTGCTGTCTCCTCTTTCTCCTTGTGCCTCGCAGAAGTCCTGCAATCCTTCATCTTTACACAAAGCCAGCAGCTGGCAGCCCATCCCCAGCCTCAGGAGCTGGCTAGCAAGTCCCTTTACAAGCAGGTCCCGACAGAAAGAACAAAAAGATATTCACCATCGGAGAATATGCAAACAGCAGACAGCAAATGCAGAAAGAATTCATGATGTTTCGTCTGGAAGAAAAGACGCAGGGGAAACGTTGAGATAGAAGCAAAATCAGAAGAGCTGTGGGAAGCCCAGAGTCAGCAAGAAGAAGATGATGGCTCTAAATGATTCTAAGTATTCCTACTCACTGGGATTTCACCCTCCCAAAGGGAACCAGCTGCTCTGCCCTCTGGATTTCTGGGTGGGGTTGGCCATTGATGATTGGTGATGTGGCAGGGTTTCTGCCTGAGCACCACCTGCAACATTATTATTATTATTATTATTTGAGATGGAGTCTCGCTCT
>NW_012105586.1:1243210-1246589 GCF_000951045.1 Mandrillus leucophaeus
TCGGCCTCCCAAAGTGCTAGGATTATAGGTGTGAGCCACCGCGCCTGGCCTGCACAGATCTCTTTAAACCCTGATATTCTTCAAGTCATGTGGCTATAGACGTACGTGTTAGGCTGATGTCAGCCATAAAGAAGATGAAAATAATCATAATAATAATTACCTGGTGAGCTCCTGCTGCCACAAGCCAGGTACCTGTCACACAGCTTCCAAACCTCCATCTGAGACAAGCCCTTCTGTCCCTGTTTTTCCCTTGGGGAGCGCTTGCGCTCACAGGGGAAGCTGGTGCCCAGTGAGACACATCCATTCGGAGGCCACTATACCATGCTATCCCACCATCAACACCTAGAACCACCCAGAAGCCAAGAGCTCTGGAGAGAGTGGGCAGGAAGATAGAACCCCTTGGCAGTCCTTTGTTAGAAACAGCTCCTCTGACAGCTGAGCGTGGTGGCTCACGCCTGTAATCCCAGCACTTTGGGAGGCCAAGGAGGGCAGGTCAGGTCAGGTCAGAAGTTCGAGACCAGCCTGGCCAACATGGTGAAACCCCAACTCTAATAAAAACACAAAAATTAGCCAGGCGTGCCATGCCTGGAATCCCAGCTACTCAGGAGACTGAGGCAGGAGAATAACTTGAACCCAGGAGGCAGAGGTTGCAGTGAGCCGAGATTTCACCACTGGACTTCAGCCTGGGCCACAGAGTGAGACTCTGTCTCAAAAAATAACAACAACAACAACAACAACAACAAAAATAGCTCCTCCAGCTCCTGGAAATGAAAGGGGGACTATGGCTTTCTGCCAATGATTTCCAACTGAAATAGTTTTAGCAGAACATCACTAAAAAAAATCTTGAATAGAAGTTGATGAAGAACCTTTGATGCAAATTGGAGATGGGGGACCCAACAGAATGGGGAGCCTCCTGGCATGTCCCTCATCTCCCCGTAAGGCGTGATGGTGATGTTGAAGAAAGCAATCCCATCAGCCACAATGAGACAACAGGCACCTGGTCCTGGGTGGGGGTGCTCATTTGTCTTGCAGTCTGGCCATCGTCACCCTCCCTAGCTCAAGCTCTCCCTTGCTGGAACCGGGAGAAGTAGAGTAGCATCTTACCTGGTCTCCCAGCCTCCTCTATTCTCCTGTGTCTGATGAATCCGTCATCAAATCACTCTGTCAAACACAGCAGTGGAACCTTCCCAGACTCTTCCTGTGAAGGGTCAGATGGTCAATATTTTAGGCTTTGTCAACCATCTACTATCTCTGTTGATAATTTCTCCTTTTGTTTTTACAACTATTTATTCTTTTAAAAATTGCTTTATCGTTGTATGATGGACATGTAAAAAGCTGTACACACAACTTTGTGAGTTTGGGAATAAGTGTGAACCCGTGAAACCATCACCACCATCAAGATCAGTGACATTTCTGTCACCTCTCTAAGTTTCCTCCCAGTCCCTTTATCATTACTATTTGATAAATATATAAGTAACATATATTATGTGATGTACAGGTTGTACAGGTTGTACGTGTGTGTGTGTGTGTGTGTGTGTATGTTAACACTTAACACAGGACTTACCCTCTTAGCAATTTATTTATTTACTTTTTGACACAGGGTCTGGCTCTGTAGCCCAGGCTGGAGTGCCGGGGGGCTATCTAGGCTCACTGCAATCTCTGCCTTCCAGGCTGAAGCCAACCTCCCACCTTAGCCTCCTGGGACCACAGGCGTGCACTAGCATGCCTGGCCAGTTATTTTTATTTTATTTTTTTTGAGACAGAGTCTTGTTCTGTCACCCGGGCTGGAGTACAGTGGTGCGGTCACTGCTCACTACAGCCTCCACATCCTGGGTTCAAGTGATTCTCGGGCCTCAGCCTCCTGAGTAGCTGGAACTACAAGTGTGCACCACCACGGCCAGCTAATTTTTGTGTTTTTAGTAGAGACGGGGTTTCACCATGTTGGCCAGGCTGGTCTCAAACTCCTGGCCTCAAGCCATCCTACCTCCTCGGCCTCCAAAGTGCTGGGATTACAGGCGTAAGCCACCACACCCAGCTCAACTAATTTTTGCATGTTTGGTGGAGACGGGTCTCGCCATGTCTCAGGCTGGCCTCGAACTCTTGAACTCAAACAGTCTGCCTGCCTTAGCCTCCCAAAGTGCTGGGATTACAGTTGTGAGTCACCTCGCCCAGCCTTCTTTAGCACATTTTAAGGACACAGTGCAGTAGTGGTGTTAGCTACAGGCACTATGCAGTGTAGTAAATCTCCAGAACTGACTCGTCTTTGCATAATTGAAACTTCATCCCCTTTGACCATCACCTCCTCATCTCCCCTCCTCCCTAGTCCATGGCAACCACCATTTGACTCTCTGCTAGGAGTTTGAGTATTTTAGATTCTACATATAAATGAGATCATATAGTATTTGTCTTTCTGTGTCTGGCTTTAGTTCACAGGTCTTATTCCCACAGGCTACAGGTTAGATTTGGCCCACGGGCTGTCATTGGCTGACCCCAGGCCGAGAGAATAAACTGCAGTTTGAACCTGGCATTCAAGGCCGCCTGTGATCTTCCCTGAAGCCCCTTTTTGAGTTTTATCACAACTTACTGTCCTTTCCCATGCTACGTTCCTGCCAAACCTGAGAGCTCACACAACCATAACTTCTGTAGGGCTCCCTGTAGTTTTCCTTCTTCCTGGAATGCCATCTGCCAACCTCTTCCACCCACTGAAATCCTACTCTCAAGTGCCGCCTCTTCTATGAAGTTTCCTGGATTCTCCTCTGCAGGGCTTGCTGCATGCAGCTGGAAATGCCACCCCCAAGAGTTGTGCAGTGCACAACCTGTACAACCAAATGCAGTGGCCTTCTCTAACCCTAGGTACAAGGAAGCTCTTTCTCTGAAACCAAACCAACAGTCCTATCTTTTTTTTTTTTGGATAAACATGGAAATTGACCCTTCTGGTCTTATAGCTTGAAACTCACATTTGGTTTATCTGAGTTCTTTCCTCCAGTCTTCTCAAAAAATATATATATATATAAAAAAGAACTGAAACTCACCAGATCACTAACTCTAGACAATGAGACACTGGACCCCTCATTCATCATGATTGCTTCCTTGCCCCTCCCTAGTTCCTGTTTTCTTACACATTGCTACATTTCTTCCTTGCTATATAAACCCTTTGTTTTAGTCAGTCAGAGAGACGGATTTGAGACCCAGTTCCCATTTCCTCAGTTTCAGCCCCTAATTAAAGCCTTCTTCCTGGGCAAAAATGGACTCAGTGATTGACTTTCTGTGCAGTGAGCAGTAGAACCTAGGTTGAACTCTTGATGTTTCGATAATACCTCCTCCAAACTTCAAAAATAATATTTTATGAAGCATTATTCCTATCTCGATTCATCGTTGT
>NW_012105586.1:1246703-1253794 GCF_000951045.1 Mandrillus leucophaeus
GGGGTTTCACCATGCTGGCCAGGCTGGTCTTGAACTCCTGACTTCATGACCTGCCCACCTTGGCCTCCCAAAGTGCTGGGATTACAGGCGTGAGCCACCACACCCAGCCCCTTCCTTCCACTTTCTGTGTTGCAGATTGAAGTTTCCAAAAACGGCTGCAGTAATAGTTCCCACCCCGACATGCCCTTCTGCAACATGGTTCTGCCATGCCCCCATCGAGAGGCAGGTCGGCTGTGGGTGTGGGGCGGCCCTGGGACGGCTTTAATAGTATCCTGAGAAGTGAGGCTGGGTCAGCTTTGGGGAAGGAGACTACCTGGCCTGGTAGGCTCTGCTTCTTGCCTCTTCAAATCTGGCATCATATAAGAAGCCCAGCTATCCTGAGACCACCAGGCTGTGAGAAGCCCAGGGGGTGGGGCAGACTCTGGTGGGTACAAGCCACATGGAGAGAGACAGGAAGAAACCTGGAGCACCAAGAAGCCAGACTCGTGAGCAAAGGAGCTCCCGGACACTCCAGCACTGTATACACCTCATGGAGAAGACCAGGCCACACACTAATGGCCCCAGTGGAGCCGTGCAGGCCTCCCCACAGGAGGCCCCAGACATTAAGGAGCAGAGATGCTGTTCCCACGGGGCCACTCAAATTCCTGAAACGTGAGCGTGGACGGTCAGCACGGATGAATACGATGGGTGAGCCCCTGCCTTCCTAGAGCTGGCCATCTGGAAGAAACAAGAGTGTGCATCGTGGCAAACTGAGATACCTTTGTTCCGTGGAGGAAATCAACAGGGTGAGTGGTGGGAACAGTGGAGGTGGTCACGGAGGGCTTCTCGGAAGAGGTGGCACCGAAGCTGAGACCTGGAGGACCAGAAGGAACCAATGTAGTACAAGGAAATGTGAGGGAGGGTGCAGGGAGAGAACTCCAGAGAGGAGAGGTCCCCTGGCTGTCAGCTCCCCAGAGCCAAGGTTGATGCAGACAATTATAGCTCCTCGTCCCAACTCCCACCCCAACCTCCAGCAGTGGGAGATTTTATCCAGAGATAGGCAGGCCACCTCTGTCTTGCTTGGAGGTGAGTTAATGTCCCTTGCAATGTGCCACCGTGGAAGGTGACAGCTCTTTGATTTATCTCTCTCTGACACTCCTCCCCATCTGTGACCAGGCAGCACCTTAAATAGACCTGAAGTGCATTTGGACAAACCAGCCTGCATACATATTTATTCAGAAAGCAGAAACCAGTAAGGAGCTATTCGTTAGCAAAAAGAATTGCTGAGAAACTGAAAGGGTTTGTCCAAATCCATGTACAAAGCAATGAGAAGCGGGGGGAAAAGCTGACTGCTTAATTAACTTACTTATCACACTGACCAGATCCTCTTCAGTAAAGCTCCAGTAAATGACAACATGGAAAATCAATTCTGAGCCCCTGCAAAAACAAAACAAAACAAATTCCACCATTACCTACTCTTTTATAATGTTCTCTGATGACACCACAATATAGGCTGAATTAGGCAAAAGGGAGTTTAAAAAAAAAAAAAGGCCTGGTTGTACAGAGCACTAGATTAGAGTTCTGAAGTGCCAACAATTCTCATCTTTTTCTCTGACCTTGGAAATGGCATTTGACTTTTCAGAGTTAACGGTTCCCTTTAACTTCTGTTACTGGTGGAGGGTGTCCAGATTCTTGGTGTTTTGAACAAAGAATTGGTCAAAACGCATAAACAAAGCAAGGAACGAATGAAACAACGAAAGCAGAGATTTATTGAAAACGAAAGCACACTTCACAGGCTATGAAACAAGCCTAAGCAAACGGCTAAAAAGTCTGGTTATAGAGTTTTCTGGGGTTTAAATACCCTCCAGAAGTTTCCCATTGGTTACGTGCTATACACCCTATGTAAATGAAGTAATTGGCCCACTATCAGTCTGATTGGTTGCGGGAAGGGACCAATCAGAGGCTGAAGTGAAGTTACAAAATTATGCCTTATGCAAATGAAGATTTGGCCCACCACCAGCCTGATTGGTTACGGGAGGGTACCAATCAGAGGTACTTTCCATTTTTCTTCAGCCACATGGAAGAAGACAGTGGGGGTGGCAAAGGGAGTAGCCTCTGGTCCTTTTGTTACTTGGGTGTGGAAAGTTGGGGTTTTCGTTTTGATTTAGTTCTAGGAAGTCATCATGAACCGGCCTTAGGTTCCCTGCCTCCAGACCATATTCTCCTGCCTCACATCCCTGAACAAACCTGGCGGATAAGGGCCGGCGCGCGGTGGCTCAAGCCTGTAATCCTAACATTTTGGGAGGCTTAGGCAGGAGAATCGCTTGAACCCAGAGGGTGCAGAGGTAGCAGTGAGCCGAGATGACGCCACTGCACTCCAGCCTGGGCAACAAAGCAAAACTCCATCTCCAAAACAAACAAACAAACAAAAACCTCTTTACACCTTCTCCTCCCGTCTTTGCCTCTAAGTATCTCGAATTTACTTCTTTGTCCTGAACAGAGTCACAATAAAATCAAGGATTCAAACTAGAAGAGATGGATATGGTAGGTTATGTTCCATGCTTACCAAGGATTAAAAGTAATGCACATCTCCCTTCTGAAGGAAGGAGCAAAGGGAGAAAAGCAGTAAATCTTCAAAACATGCTCTTCTGTTGTCATTTCTTTTTCCTGATGAATAAGGGGTCATACAAGGCTAAAAACTTTTCGGAGAAATACCGTGGGTAGGAGCCACTCATTAAAGTCAACTGGAGTAGCTGTGCTAACTTTCTCCCTCCAGGGACAAAAAAGGGATTTGAATGTTCAAGGAGGTTGAAGCCTCTGTCCGTAGCCACATCAAAGTAGGTCACGTATCTGCTCTAACAGATTCCACTGTCAAATAGGAAGCTGGCACCAGGCCCAGCCAATGATGGAAAGTTAATAGAATATTTCTCATGCAGGAGCCCCTGGATTGCATGAAGATGTTGAGGACATGGAGTCAGACCACGGCAATGTTAAGTGGAGGAAAAAGATACTATGTTTTGACATTGAGTTAACTTTCAGACAGCCTCCTGTGCCTTTTCATGAATACGTAAACGTTTAAAGAGAGATTCACTGAGAAGTGATTACCTCCTCCACATTGCTAATCTTTTTTTTCTTTTAGGCGGAGTTTTGCTCTTGTCGCCCAGGCTGGAGTGGAATGGCTCGATCTCAGCTCACTGCAACGTCCACCTCCCAGATTCAAGCCATTCTCCTGCCTCAGCCTCCTGAGTAGCTGGGATCACAGGCGTGTGCCACCATGCCCGGCTAATTTTTTTTTTTTTTTTTTAATACGGAGTCTCGCTCTGTAGCCCAGGCTGGAGTACAGTGGCACGATCTTGGCTCATTGCAACCTCGGCCTCCTGAGTTCAAGCAATTCTCTGCCTCAGCCTCCTGAGTGGCTGGGATTACAGGCACCGGCCCCCATGCCTGGCTAACTTTTTTTTTATTTTTAGTAGAGACAGGGTTTCGCCATCTTGGCTGGGCTGGTCTTGAACTCCTGACCTTGTGATCCACCCGCCTCGGCCTCCCAAAGTGCTGGGATTACAGGCGTGAGCCACCGTGCCCTGCCTAATTTTGTATTTTTAGTAGAAATGGGATTTCACTACATTGGCCAGCCTGGTCTCGAACTCCTGACCTCAGGTGATCCACCTACCTTGGCCTCCCAAAGTGCAGGGATTATAGGTGTGAGCCACCAACACCACCGTGCCCGGCCTCATTTTTTTTTAAAAAAGTGTCTTCTTGAAACCAGTTTCCCTTTGCATGTCTCAGCTTTCTCCAATGGGTTGGCCCAGGCCCTAAACCCTGAAGTGACATTGACTATTGATACTACTGTTACAGTCCTTTGTCCTGAGAACCTAGTGTCTGCTCTCTGGTCACACAGCAGTGCCCACAGAGCCTTTCCCTCAGCCAGACACAGGTTTCCTTAGGTGCAGTGAACTTTACTGTCCCATCCAGATCTGCAGGACTAGGCACACCTAACTGCTGTGGGTGTGGATTGCTAATGGTTCAGTGCCCACTCCCACTTCTAGAAGATCATCCTTGGCGGAAGTGAAACCACCTTACCAGGAAGGTTATGCAGCCTCACCTCCAGGCATCCCACCACCGTAACTCACTGACAAGGGCAGCCCCCTGGCCTGCAGGTGGGACCAACTCTGCTAAGATTCATGCTCCAGAGCTCCTGTGGGGTGAGGCTGAAGCTAGCTCCAGCTCTGGGGGGTGAGGCTGAAGCTAGCTCCAGCTGCGAACCTGCCATTGCATGACTCCTTCCTCTGCCCTGTCCTGTACCACCACCGTCCCCAGCTCTGTTCTCCTAAGACCGCCCCTCCCCCAATAAATCCTGTGTACCTAATGTCTGTGTCAAGCCTAAGACATCCATATGTGCAGGTGCCTACAAGGGACAGTCACACCGCATAGCGATAACTCATCCTCGTTATCGTCCCAGCCTTCAAATAATTTGAAAACTAGAAAGGCTTTTGCAGTTGAGAGCACATAGCCTGATAAGGAACACCTAGGGTCATTGTCTCCTCACTGGGGGAATTGTAGAGACCTGGCTGTGATGCTTCTCACTGGAGGAACAATTGCAATTTCTCTCAAGTTGGATCAAGAGGCTTTTTGTAAACTCTTGTACCGGTAATGGCCACACAGAAATATGAAACTGAGTGGGACAAGACTGGACACTCCCAAGGGACAAAGGCAAGTTTGTCCAGTGGCCTGGGGAGGTGAACAAAGGGCTTCCCTGATACTGCTTGCTTCGTATTTGGAAGTAGATTCCTCAGTGGTCTGAGGCCCTCATAATGTACCCAGTGCCGTGATGTCTTTTTGGAAATCTCCATAGTGTCACTGCTTATATTCATATATTCCTTATGTTATAAAGTAAAAATTCTGGCTTATGTTAGCATTAGTGGAATCATTTAACATTAAGAGTTTTTTTTTTTTGGCTGATGTTAAATAATACAAAGTCAGAAGTTTTATTAATAAACAGCATTTTCCAGAAACCTATGGCAAATGTCATACTT
Source organism: Mandrillus leucophaeus (assembly GCF_000951045.1). Taxonomy (NCBI): domain Eukaryota; kingdom Metazoa; phylum Chordata; class Mammalia; order Primates; family Cercopithecidae; genus Mandrillus; species Mandrillus leucophaeus. Next base: position 1,251,716 of record NW_012105586.1, read on the forward strand.
CATGGTGGAAACATCAGAAGGTCTCCAGTGGCCGGGCACGGTGGCTCACACCTGTAATCCCAGCACTTTGGGAGGCCGAGGCGGGCGGGATCACCTGAGGTCAGGAGTTTGAGACCAGCCTGACCAACATGGAGAAACCCCGTCTCTACTAAAACTACAAAAAAATTAACCGGACATGGTGGCACATGCCTGTAATCCCAGCTACTGCAGAGGCTGAGCTAGGAGAATCGCTTGAACCTGGGAGGTGGAGGTTGCAGTGAGCGGAGATTGCACCATTGCACTCCAGCCTGGGCAACAAGAGTGTAAGCGAAACTGTCTCAAAACAAACAAACAAACAAAAACAAAGAAGAAGCTTTCCAGGCTGGGTGTGCTATAATATGTCTGTTGACAACACTGCACTAAAGATCTTAACCAAAGGATTTGAAATGGAATGAAGAAATAATGTAGATAATATGATTGTCTACTTAGAAAATCCAAGATAACCAGTAAACTTATTTGAACTAATAAGTCAGTTCAGCAATTCGGGCAGGTACAAAATCAACGTACAGATATTGGGAGCTCTCAGACATCCAATTCTTACCCAAATACCTAACAACAAATTTATGAATGCTGGATGAACTATAATACAAACTATTTTTTATTTTTTATTTTTTTTGAGATGGAGACTCACTCTGTCATCCAGACTGGAGTGCAGTGGCACCATCTCGGCTCACTGCAACCTCTGCTTCCGGGTTCAAGTGATTCTCCTGCCTCAGCTTCCCGAGTAGCTGGGATTACAGGCATGCACCACCACGCCCTGCTAATTTTTGTGTTTTTAGTAGAGATGGGGTTTCACCATGCTGGTCAGGCTGGTCTCGAACTCCTGACCTCGTGATCCGCCTGCCTCGGCCTCCCACAGTGCTGGGATTACAGGTGTGAGGCACCGCGCCAGGCCACAACCTACTTTTAATGCATAGCTAACCTATGAGAGAGAAAAAAAGAAGCATTTTTGTGCTAGAACAAAATGAAGATTGCAACTAGAGTGGTGAGGAAGTGAACTAAAGTAATGTCTGCGAGGGGCAAGAAAAATGTCATGCAGGGAGTCATTATGAGCCCAGTAATCTAGGGGCATAGATTTTAATACCTATATAGGGGAGGGACAGGGAAATAGGCCAGAGCCTGCAAAGGATGGAGATCTGGACTTAATACCACTACATAAAGCCGGAACGTTGCTTTCTCACCGTAAGTGAAAGGATAGATTCTCCAAGTCCACCCGTCAGCGCAGAGATGGTTCTGAGTGGGAGAAAATGTTTCCCCTTGTAAATCCAATCCTCCAGCCTGTTTTGGGGCCATTTTATCTTCACTGTGTGGTCTAAGAAACCCCAAGATAAGAGTTAATTACAGGAACACGTACTTCAATTAATGGGATTAAATGTTGCCTGACTCTAGAATTTCAAGTAAAACCAACTGAAATCTTCAAACTAAAGTCTATAGTAATTTTATCTTTTTGATCCATTGGTGACCATGAAAGGACCTGAGAAGACTGCTGGTGACCCTGAGACCCCTGGAGGAACACAGGAAAAGGTGCCACCAATCCTCTTTTTTTGAAAGGGATATTCTGTCTTCCTCATGGAGCCGCAAGATTTCCAAGTCTCTCTCAGGTCTGAGCTCTACCCTCTGTTGCATCTGAGCTCCCTAATTTTTTTTGGCCTTTGGGACATCAGGGTTAGTTTGCACTGTAAGAGTGCTTGACCGTGAGATTACCTAGGGTGAGTTTGTACTGTGGCAAGGCACGTGACTTCTGGATGACATGTGGATGACAAGTCGCTGACTAGGGCCGCATCCTTCTGCTCCCTCTTTGGAGATGTCTCCTGTGTGATTCCATAAAAGGCTTGAATGAAGTCCCTAAGAATAGAGCAAGACAGAAATGTGGCTTGCACCCCATCTGTGACTAGTGTATGACCAGACAGAAATGTGAGTTGTACTCCATTTTTGGCTAGCATGAAAAGCTGCAGATATTTTTTTCTTCTTTTCAGACAGAGTCTCGCTCTGTCGCCAAGGCTGGAGTGCAGTGGCTTGGTCTCTGCTCACTGCAACCTC
>NW_012105586.1:1255404-1257168 GCF_000951045.1 Mandrillus leucophaeus
AAAAAAAAAACAAAAAAAAAACCCCACAAAAACCAACCAAACAAACAAAATGAAAGAAATGTATAGGAAGTTGCGGCCGGGTGCAGTGGTTCACGCCTGTAATCCCAGCACTTTGGGAGGTCGAGGTGGAAGGATCATGAGGTCAAGACATCAAAACCATCCTGGTCAACATGATGAAACCCCGTCTCTACTAAAAATACAAAAACTAGCTGGGCATGGTGGCACGCGCCTGTAGTCCCAGCTGCTCAGGAGGCTGAGGCACGAGAATCACTTGAACCCGAGAAGTGGAGGTTGCAGTGAGCCGAGATCGCGCCACTGCACTCCAGCCTGGTGACAGAGCAAGACTGTCTCAAAAAAGGAAAAAAGAAATGTATAGCAAGTCACAGAAAAATCTGGAAGACAGCACACTAGCACACACACTCTGGAGAGAAGTCTGGGATAAGGAGATCAGAGGAGATGTTTGCTCTGTGTTTTTAGAATGTTTTGCATTGAGAATTCTGTCCAGAGGGAGGAAAAAAGGATGAGAAACAAATGAAACTCGCTCACATGTACCTCTGCGTACCTCTTACTATGTTGGACTTTCTTGTCTTTTCTTTTTTTTTTTTCTTTTTTTGAGTATGGAGTCTCATCACTCTGTTGCCCAGGCTAGAGTTCACTGGATCACTGCAACCTTTGCCTCCCAGGTTCAAGCAATTCTCCTCCCTCAGCCTCCCCAGTAGCTGGAACTACAGGTATGCGCCACCACGCCCAGCTAATTTTGTAGTTTTAATAGAGACAGGGTTTCACCATGTTGGCCAGGCTGGTCTCGAACTCCTGACCTCAAGTGATCCGCCTACCTTGGCCTCCCAAAGTGCTGAGATTACAGATTATGAGCTACTGTGCTCACCCAATTGCTGGACTTTCATGGTACACATGGAGTGACCACAGTGACACAAGGACTATTTTTTTCATAATCCAATTTATTTGTTGGATAATGTTGACGTACCCAAGTTAGCAATTTTTTTTTTCTTTGAGACGGAGTTTCACTCTTGTTGCCCAGGCTGGAGTGCAATGGCGTGATTTCAGGTCACTGCAATCTCTACCTCCCAGGTTCAAGCGATTCTCCTGCCTCAGCCTCCCGAGTAGCTGGGTTACAGGCATGTGCCACCATACCCAGCTAATTTTGTATTTTTTTAAAGTAGAGACAGGGTTTCTCCATGTTGGTCAGGCTGGTCTCGAACTCTTGACCTCAGGTGATCTGCCCACCTCAGCTTCTCAAAGTTCTAGGATTACAGGCATGAGCCACAGTGCCCAGCTGATGACAAAACATTTCCCTGCATCACATGGTCAACAGCATTTGCTACCAAGTGCCAGGTTCCATGCTCAGCAATGGGACCACAGGAAGATGGAGACAAACTCCCTGACCTTTAGAGCAATATTTAACAAGTGGGATTGTCAAGAAAGAAAAAAATCCTTAGGCTAGGCATGGTGGCTCACGTCTGTAATCCCACCACTTTGGGAGGCTGAGGCGGGTGGATCACCTGCGGTCAGGAGTTCGAGACCAGCCTGGCCAACATGGTGAAACCTCATCTCTACAAAAAATATAAAAATTAGCTGGCGTGGCAGCACGTGCCTGTAATCCTAGCTACTCCAGAGGCGGAGGCAGGAGAATCACTTGAACCTGGGAGGCGGAGGTTGTGGAGAGCCGAGATCACACCACTGCACTCCAGCCTGGGTGACAGAGTGAGACCCCGTCTCAAAAAAAAAAAAGAAAAAAAATCCTTG
>NW_012105586.1:1260023-1262063 GCF_000951045.1 Mandrillus leucophaeus
GGTCAAAAGCTGTAGTTGTAAAGGAAATTGACAGTTGCTGTCATTGTTTAATACTGCAGGGAGGCATAAATTCCAGTTTATGGAAATCACAGGTATGTGGGTTCTTTTTTTTTTTTTTTTTTTTTCATATTTAGGTAAAAAAGCCTCAGGTTGTCTGACCTGGTCGGAGAGAAATTGGAAAATCATTGGCTATGTTGGTTGAGCAGCTCTTGGAGCCAAAAGCATCCCTGCTCTGAGAGACCCAAGATACAACATGAAAATGGGATCTCAAATTTATTTCTTTTTGTAATTTTTTGAGGCGAAGTCTTGATCTGCCTCCCAAGTTGGAGTGCAGTGGCACGATCTCAGCTCACTGCAACCTCTGCCTCCCAGGTTCAAGTTTTTCTCCTGCCTCAACCTCCCGAGTAGGTGGGACTACAGGTGTGTGCCACTGTGCCCAGCTAATTTGTGTATTTTTAGTAGAGATGGGGTTTCACTGTGTTGGCTAGGTTGGTCTCGAACTCCTGACCTTGTGATCTGCCCGCCTCAGCCTCCCAAAGTGCAGGGATTACAGGCATGAGCCACTACGCCTGGCTGGGATCTCTGATTTCTTTCTTTCTTTTTTTCTTTTTCTTTTTGGATGAAGTCACGCTCTGTCGCCAGGCTGGAGTGTGGTAGTGCAATCTTGGCTTACTGCAACCTCCGCCTCCTGGGTTCAAGTGCTTCTCCTGCCTCAGCCTCCTGAGTAGCTGGGATTACAGGTGCCCACCACCATGCCTGGCTGATTTTTTTGTATTTTTAGTACAGACAGGGTTTCGCCACGTTGGCCAGGATGGTCTCTATCTCCTGACCTCATGATCCACCCACCTTGGCCTCCCAAATTGCTGGGATTACAGGTGTGAGCCACCTTGTCCAGATCTCTAATTTCTAAAGAGCTGAGTACTCCACCTTCTGGTAGACCTGCCTTTTTTATGCATAAGCTTTCTGGCCCCAGAAGCTAAAAATACTTACAATAGTGGGGGAAAATGAACAAACAAACAAACGAACAAAAAGAACACCTCACTAAAGATAATTTAGGGCTGGGTGTGGTGGCTCACACCTGTAATCACAGCTACTAAGGAGGTTGAGACAGGAGAATCGCTTGAACCTAGAAGATGGAGATTGCAGTGAGCCAAGACCATGCCACTGTACTCCAGCCTGGGTGACAGAGTGAGACTCTGTCTCTTATACACATCTAGATGTGTATAAGAGACAGAGGTTGTGGAGAGCCGAGATCACACCACTGCACTCCAGCCTGGGTGACAGAGTGAGACCCCGTCTCAAAAAAAAAAAAAGAAAAAAAATCCTTGTAAAACATACCATACCTGTACAATTCAGTAATCATCCTCCTCGGTATTTAACAAAATGAGTAAACTCACACCTGATGTTTATAGCAGCTTTATTATTAATTGCCAAAACTTGGAAGCAAGGGAGATGCTGAATGGCATCTACTGAACGGTAGGTGACCGGATAAACAAACTGATCCATCCAGCAAACTATTATAAAGACATAAAAAGATATGAAATATTCCTAGCTGGGTGCGGTGGTTTACACCTGTAATCCCAGCACTTTGGGAGGCTGAGGTGGGTGGATCATAAAGTCAGGAGTTCAAGATCAGCCCTGTCAAGATGGTGAAACCCCATCTGTACTAAAAATACAAAAATTAGCTGGGTGTGGTGGCGGGTGCCTGTAATCCTAGCTACTCGGGAGGCTGAGGAAGAGAACCCAGGAGGCAGAGATTGGAGTGAGCCAAGATCGTGCCACTGCACTCCAGCCTGAGCAACAGAACAAGATTCCATGACAAAAAAAAAAAAAAAAAAAAATCAAAGAAAGATTCCTAAATGCATGATTTTATTGTACAAGTGAAAGAAGGCAATGTGAAAAGACTCATCCTGTTAGATGTTCCAGAAAAGGCTTTTGCCTTTTTCTATAGAAACGGTAGAAAGTCCAGTGGTTGCTATGGGCTGGGAGCACAGTGGGATGAATGAGAAGAGGACAGAGGACTTTTAGGGAAACAAAACG
>NW_012105586.1:1266408-1269863 GCF_000951045.1 Mandrillus leucophaeus
CCATTTTGGCCAGGCTGGTCTCGAACTCCTGACCTGGTGATCCACCCACCTTGGCCTCCCAAAGTGCTGGGATTACAGGCGTGAGCCACCGCGCCCAGTCGTTAACCATTTTTAAAATATTACATTGCATTCTTTAGAAGTTCTATATCTTTAATATACATAAATGACCACACAAATATTTATACTCAAATAGTATTTACATAATAGTAAAATTTAAAAAATACCATAAAATATAATCCTTGCAACCCTAAATTACACCATCTGGTCTGATCTACCAGCAGATGGCAGTCGAGACCCACGGATTGGAAATTGTGCTCTTAATCACTAGAAATGAATCCAGTCCTGCACTGGCCACCCTGCCGCCTGCTGGCTCCTGCGGCTCTGCTGTTTGGAGGAATCATGATGAAATTGTGGCGGCGTCTACAACCTGAGCCCCACTGCATGCCCTGGGTTCTTGTTGCCTCCCTGTTACCAGGAATCAGAGGTGAGATTGAAAGATGAAAAATGCAGCTGGGTGCGGTGGCTCATGCCTGTAATCCCAGCACTTTGGGAGGCCTAGCGGGGCGGATCACGAGGTCAGGAAATTGAGACCATCCTGGCCGACATGGTGAAACTCCGTCTCTACTAAAAATACAAATACTAGCCGGGCGTGGTGGCGGGCGCCTCTAGTCCCAGCTGCTCGGGAGCACTGGGCAGGAGAATGGCTTGAACCCAAGAGGCGGAGGTTGCAGTGAGCCGAGATTGCGCCACCGCACTCCAGCCTGGTGAAGAGCGAAGCTCTGTCTTAAAAAAAAAGAAAAAGAAAAAAGAAAAAGAAAAGAAAAATGAAAAATGCTGGGATTTCTGCTGAGAAGAGAAAAAAGAACAAGATGTATTGATCTTACTGTATGCCAGGCCCCATGCCAAGCCCTAAACATGAACCGTCTTATTGGATCCTGCCAGGGTCCCATAAGCTGTTGGACATCATCATCTTCATTTTACAGGGAACCTGAGGCTCTTCAGGGAAGGTCACTCATCACCCACAGGCACTTGATCCTTCTTCACCCTTGGATGATGTGAGATTCCAAAACACGCTGCACCAGTCTCTTCCTTGATGGGGAGAGAGAGGAGGTGTTATGAGAAAATCTCTCATTGATCCGGCCATAGCTCCCCAAAAAGATGAAACTTTTTAAATGTCAGATGGAAATATTTAAAAAGTGTTTGATGCCTGTATAGTTTTAGTATTTTGCTTAAAGGGAGTGTGGCTGTCTTTACTGGCTACAACCAGTTTAATTCAAGAAGGGCTGCTAGCCATCAGGGAACAAGTCAAGTGTTGGTGCCTCCCAGAGGCTCTTCCTTGATAGGGCTCTAGAGGGGGGGCATTATGAGAAAATCTCTCATCGATCTGACCCAGCTCCCCAAAAAGATGTAACTGTTTTTTTTTTTTGAGACGGATTATTTGTATTTATTTATTTTTTTCTTTTTTTTGAGACGGAGTCTCACTCAGTCACCCAGACTGGAGTGTAGTGGTGCGATCTCAGATCACTGCAAGCTCTGCCTCCTGGGTTCACGCCATTCTCCTGCCTCAGCCTCCTGAGTAGCTGGGACTACAGGCGCCCGCCACCATGCCCGGCTAATTTTTTTTATTTTTACTAGAGATGGGGTTTCACCGTGTTAGCCAGGATGGTCTCGTTCTCCTGACCCCATGATCCACCCGCCTCGGCCTCCCAAAGTGCTGGGATTACAGGCGTGAGCCACCGCGCCCGGCCTATATTTATTTTTTTGAGACAGAGTCTCACTCTGTCACCAGACTGGAGTGCAGTGGCACGATCTCGGCTCACTGCACCCTCTGCCTCCCGGGTTCAAGTGATTCTCCTGCCTCAGCCTCCTAAGTAGCTGGGACTACAGGTATGCACCACCACGCCCAGCTAATGCTTGTATTTTTAGTAGAGATGGGGTTTCACCATGTTGGTCAGGAAGGTCTCCACCTCTTGACCTCATGAGCCGCCCGCCTCAGCCTCCTGAAGTGCTAGGATTACAGGCATGAGCCACCGTGCCCAGCCTAGATGAAACTTTTAAAATGTGGCATTGAAATATTTAAGAAGCATTACTGTGGGTGTGTCTGAGGCAAGAGAATCACTTGAACCCAGGAGGCAGAGGTTGCAGTGAGTGGGGATCGTGTCACTGAACTCCAGCCTGGGTGCAAAAAGGCCTAGGTTTTAGTTTTCAGGTGTCCAGAAAAATGAGTTGGATATATCTACCCAAATAGGCAGGTGTTCAACAGCAGCACTGATCTAACTCCAGGTCATAAAATGACCTGTTGCCACAGCGAGGGCAGTAGTCAGTACAGAACAAGATCCTCTTGGGCTCCCTTAAATCCCTCACTCTCCCCATCAGCTCAGCCCCAAGTTGGGCAAATCTGCTCCGGCAGAGAGTACCACCAGCATCATAACTCTCCCGCGGGGCAGGATACAGCTCCAGGCATAAGTTGTCCAATCTGATTGTGTGGCACAGCAGGTTCTCCAGGGTGGCCATGGAGACGGGATTTCCACGGAAGTTGAAGGTGGTGAGCTCAAAGCAGCGGCTCAGGGCAGGCAGGATGGTGTTGACTTGGGAGTCTACGATGCCACAGTCATCTAAGTCCAGGTACTCAAGGGTGCCTGCAACTTTTTCTAGCAGAACTTGGAGAGGCACAAGGCTGAAATTGGCCAGTCTGATGCCAGTCAGGTCCAGGGTCTTTAGTTGACCGATGCTCGGGCACTTGGACAGATGCCTCAAGTCTGATTCCAAAAGCACACAGTTAGTTATTGCGAGGATCTTTAACGAGGTCTTCAGACAGCTGGGGAGAGAGAGCAAGAAGTTCTGGGGAATCATAGGGGTGAGTGGACGGTGGTGGGGAATGTCAAGGTGAAGGGCGAAGACCATTTTGCCCAAGCCCAGGGTCTTTCTGATTGTCTGATGGTCAACACTTAGGATGCTGCGTGACGAAGAGCTTTGCCACTGAGATCAATTCCATTTTAGGCCCAGCACAGTAACTCACACCTGTAATCCCAGAACTTTGGGAGGCTGAGACAGGCAGATCACTGGGGGTCAGGAGTTTGAGACCAGCCTGGCCAACATGGCAAAACCCTGTCTCTACTAAAAATGCAAAAATTAACTGGGCATAGTGGCAGACGCCTGTAATTCCAGCTATTTGGGAGGGTAAGGCAGGAGAATCACTTGAACCCAGGAGGTGGAGGTTGCAGTGAGCAGAGATCATGCCAGTGCACTCCAGCCTGAGTGACGGAGCGAGACTCTGCTCAAAAGAAAAAGAAATAAAAATTCCATTTCAGGCTGAGTCTTTTCACCATCATTTATAGGAATGGATCAAGTTCACAGAATCCCTAAAGCTTCCTTTCCTCATCTGTCAGGCAGAAAAACACATATGTGGGCTACAGGAGCCCAGTGGAGATGCAGGCATAAGGGACAAATCCAGG
>NW_012105586.1:1270383-1281596 GCF_000951045.1 Mandrillus leucophaeus
TGCCTCTACCAAAAATAATTAGCCAGGTGTGGTGACCCACACCTGTAATCCCAGCTACTCAGGAGGCTGAGGCAGGAGAATTGCTTGAACCCAGGAGGCGGAGGTTGCAGCAAGCCGAGATGACACCACTGCACTCCAGCCTGGGCGATAAAAGTGAAATTTCATCTCAGAAAAAGCAAAATTATCTTGTTTATATTTTTTATTTATTCTTTTTTTAGCAGGGGTCTTTGCTATGTTACCCAGACTGGTCTTAAACTCCTGGGCTCAAATTATCCTCTTGCCTCAGATTCCCAAAGTGCTAGGATTACAGGCATGAGCCAGCATCCCTGGCCTATTTCTCATCATCTTAACTTAGACACACATCCTCAGGAAGAATTCACAAATGCACCCTCACTAAATCTGAACCCTCCAGTAGCTAGCTTCCTAGCATGTCAGCCTCTCTGTAGCATCTACTCCAGCTGATTCCTCGGTCTTCATTGGGATAAATGTGTGATACCCATTTCAGGACAGAGCTTCCAACAGGGAAATGCACTGACATTCTAGTGTCCCCTTTACTGTTCCATCCTCATAGGCTGGCTCACAGTAGATGCCCACTAGCGTTTACTGTAACAAGAAAGGCTCTGCTGTGGTCTGCAGAGAAAGCTCACCACCCTTCCTCACCTGAGCAGCTGGTCCAGGTGGCCTTCAAGGAAAGATACAGAGTTCATATAAAGCTTTTGGAGGTAGCGCAGCTTGAGGAACTGAGAAGTGAACTGGGTAACAAACTCCTTCTTCTTCTCTGGGGAAATGTAGCGAGAGACATCCACATCAGAGAGAACGAGCCTGTGAAGATTCCTCATCTGGCCCAGGTATGGGGTAAACTCTGCCAGGACGGGTAGTGTCCAATTGCAATTCACTTCCACCTCCTGGATACAGTCTAGGTTGACTATTTTCAGGACGTTTCTGATATTGTGGAGGGGCATTCCCAACATTTTCAGCTTCTTACAGCACAGGTGTAGTAAACCTTCCCTCTGCTTGACCCATAGAAAGAGGCAGGTGAGGCATTCATCCAGAGTCCTGTTCTTGAGGCAAAGGTCTATGAACACTGTCAAGGGCTGCTGTCCTCCCATCCTTGGACAGTCCTGCACTGGTTTTCTGTTCCACATATCATTTGGTAAGCACCCACCGGCCATGACTTCAGACCAAACCATCCAGAAGTTCTCACTGACATCCTGTAAATCCAGCACTTGAAGTTTCCACCTCCTGTGGAAAAATAGAAGAGAAGCTGAGAATGTAAGGACCCACTTCTGAACTTATACTTCACATCCTGGATATCAGCTCCTCTCCTCCCTGCTTCTTCTCCCTCTCTCTGACTTTTCTCCACACTGGTTTACCCTTGAATCCTGCCCAGTTCCACTGTTTTTTTTGTTTTTTGTTTTTTGTTTTTGTTTTTTGAGATAAAGTCTTCCTCTGTGGCCCAGGCTGGAGTGCAGTGGTGCAATCTCAGCTCACTGCAACCTCCAGCTCCTGGGTTCAAGCAATTCTCCTGCCTCAACCTCCCAAGTAGCTGGGATTACAGGTGTCTGCCACCATGCCCAGCTAATTTTTGTATTTTTAACTGATTCGGGGTTTCACCATGTTGAGAGGTGAGGCCAGCTGGACTTCCTGGGTCGAGTGGGTACTTGGGGAACTTTCCTGTCTTACATGAGGATTGTAAAATGCACCAATCGGTGCTCTGTAACATGCACCAATCAGCAGGATTCTAAAAGTAGCCAATAGTGGAGAGTATTGAAAAAAGGGCAATCTGATAGGACAGAAATGGAACATGGGAGAGGACAATAAGGGAATAAAAGCTGGCCACTCCAGCCAGCAGTGACAGTCCACTTGTGTTCCCTTCCATGCTGTGGAGACTTTGTCTTTATGCTCTTCACAATAAACCTTGCTACCGCTTATTCTTTGGATCTGTGCCATTTTTAAGAGCTGTAACAATCACTTCAAGGTCTGCGGCTTCATTCTTGAAGTCAGTGAGACCACAAACCCACCAGCAGGAACCAACTTTGGACAAATCTGGGGGGCTCGTCCAGGATCTCACCACATGATGAGTACCATCAGACCCCTTTCACTTGCTATTCTGTCCTACATTTCCTTAGAATTCGGGGGCTAATTACTGGGCACCTATCAGCCAGTTAAAAGCGACTAGCACAGCTGCTGCACTAAAGACATGGGTCTCAGGCTTTCTGGGAAAGGGCCCGCTAACACCCCCGACTCTTCAGAGTTGGGAGCATTGGTTTGCCTGAAACCAGCTTCTACTTTTCCTGCATTTCTGGGCTGAGCCGAGGGTCAACAGAGAGGAAAGCCATTCAGCTCCGGGATCCCAACAAAAAAGTTGGTTAACTCTGAAGCCATGAGTGGAGCTCTCAAAGTTACGCTGCCCAAGTGAGACTTGCCCATCTATCCTATCTATCCTGACCCTTGCCTCCTGGGTCCTAATGCCTGTCAGACAAACTTCCTCCCACTTCTTTTTCCGAGGCTAGTCCTGCATCTAGAAACCACTTCCTGTCCCTGGTGCTCTTCTAGTTTCTTCTATAAGGATTATTTCTAATATAAATTTCGGGACACTGTTCCCTTCTTTAGGCACCTGGGCTCACCAATCAGAAAGACAATTTTTGCCCACAGCCCTGTTGTGAGGGGGACAATCTGGAATTTTAGGATCCCTCCTCAGACTAGCAGGTCTAACAAAGGCTATTCCTGAAGCTAGGATATGGGGAGCCTCAGAAATTATAGACTCCAAAATTGAGGGGGATAGCCTTCCTAGTCATATGATGAGAAGTGAGGACAAAAGGCATCACTCTTCCAACCCTGGAGATCCCTTCCCTCCCTCAGGGTATGGTCCCCCACTCGAGAAATATCATCTTTATAAGACAAGGGTAAGGTCCCAATATCAACAGGAGAAAAAGCTTAGGACTAATTAGCAGGTTTTCAAGAATGCATTGGTAAGGGCCACTAAATCCGACCTTTCTTGGTCCTCTTTGTCATCTAAGAGGAATGGCAAGGGTGCAGGTTTTTGAGAATGTGTTGGTAAAGGCCACTAAATCCAACCTTCCTCAGTCCTCTTTATGGTCAGGAGGAAAACAGGTGTTTCCGCTGCTGCTTCGGTGAGTACAACTATTCTGAACAACAGGGTTCAGGGACCATTGTGGGTTCTTGGGTGGGGAAAAAATAGACCAAAATCGCAGGTGGTTTTTTCCTGTTTTAGATAGGAAACACTCAGGCATCAACAAGCTCACCCTTGAAATACATTCTAAGCCATTGGGACCAATTTGACCCACAAACCCTGAAAAAGAAGCAGCTTATTTTTTTCTGCACTACAGCCTGGCCCCATTATTATCTCTCTGAGAGGGAAAAATGGCCACCTGAGGGAAGTATAAATTACAATACTATCCTGCAGCTTGACCTTTCCTGCAAGAGGGAAAGCAAGTGGAGTGAAATACCTTATGTCCAAGCTTTCTTTTCATTGAAGGATAATCCACAACTATGCAAAGCTTGCAATCTACATTCCACAGGAGGACCTCTCAGCTTACACCCATATCCTAGCCCCTCTACAGCTCTCCTTCCTATGATGATGAGCCTCCTCTAATCTCCCCCACCCAGAAGGAAACAAAAAAAGAAGTCTCCAAGGGACCACAACTCCCCATCCCAGGCTATCGGTTATGACTCCTTCAAGCTGTAAGGAGAGGGGAATTTGGCAATTCAGATACATGTCCCCTTCTCCCTCTCTGATTTAAAGCAGATCAAGGTAGACCTGGGGAAGTTTTCAGATGATCCTAATAGGTATATAGATGTCCTACAGGGTCCAGGGCAAACCTTTGACCTCACTTAGAGCAATATCATGCTATTGTTAGATCAAACCCTGGCCTTAAATGAAAAAAATGTGGCTTTAGCTGTAGCCTGAGAGTTTGGAGATACCTGGTATCTTAGTCAAGTAAATGATAGAATGACAGTTGAAGAAAGGGACAAATTCTATACTGGTCAGCAAGCCATCCCCAGTATGGATCCCCACTGGGACCTCAACTCAGATCATGGGGACTGGAGTCACAAACATCTGTTGACCTGTGTTTTAGAAGGACTAAGGAGAAACGGGAAAAACCCCATAAATTATTCAATGATGTCCACCATAACTCAGGAAAAGGAAGAAAATCCTACTGCCTTCCTCAAGCGCCTATGGGAGGCCTTAAGAAAATATACTCCTTTGTCACCTGACTCCCGCAAGGGTCAATTGATCCTAAGTTTATTACCTAATCAGCCGCAGATATCAGGAGAAAACTCCAAAAGTTAGCCCAGGGCCCTGGACAGAATTTCGAGGCTTTATTCAACCTGGCAACCTCGGTGTTCTATAAAAGAGACCAAGAGGAACAGTTCAAAAAGGAAAAACAAGATAAGAGAAAGGCCACAGCCTTAGTCATGGTCCTCAGACAAACAAACCTTGGTGGTTCAGAGAGGACAGAAAATGGAGCAGACCAATCATCTGGTAAGGCTTTTTTATCAGTGTGGTTTGCCCGGACATTTGTCCAATGAGAAACAAGACACCCCCTCACCTATGTCCACTATGCCAAGGCAATCACTGGAAGGCACACTGCCCCAGAGGACAAAGGTTCTCTGGGCCAGAAGCCCCCAACCAGATAATCCAACAACAGGACTGAGGGCACCTGGGGCAAGCGCCAGCTCATATCATCACCCTCACTAAGCCCTGGGTAAGTTTAACCATTGAAGGCCAGGAAATTGACTTCCTCCTGGACACTGGCACAGCTTTCTCAGTGTTAATCTCCTGCCCTAGATGGCTGTCCTCAGGGTCCGTTACCATCCGAGGAATCCTGGGACAGCCTGTAACCAGGTATTTCTCCCGCCTCCTCAGTTGTAATTGGGAGACTGTGCTCTTTTCACATGCCTTTCTTGTTATGCCTGAAAGTACCACACCCTTATTAGGGAGGGACATATTAGCCAAAGCTGGAGCTATTATCTATATGAATATGGGGAACAAGTTAGCCATTTGTTGTTCTCAACCCTGGCTTGAGGAGGGAATCAACCCTGAAGTCTGGGCATTGGAAGGACAATTTGGAAGGGTAAAAAATGCCCGCCTAGTCCAAATCAGGCTAAAAGAACCCAACACTTTTCCTTATCAAAGGCAAGATCCCTTAAGGCCTGAAGCTCGTAAAGGATTGCAGGATATTGTTAGACATTTAAAAATTCAAGTCTTAGTAAGAAAATGCAGCAGTCCCTGCAACACCCCAATTCTAGGAGTGCAAAAACCAAATGGTCAGTGGAGACCTAGTGCCATCAATGAGACAGTAATTCCTCTATATACTCATCTGGTAGGATGGCACCCAGAGGCACAAACAGCCTTCAAAAACCTTAAAGCAGGCCCTAGTACAAGCTCTAGCCTTAAGCCTTCCACAGGACAAAACTTCTCTGTATATGTCACATGCAGAGTGGGAATAGCTCTTGGAGTCCTTACTCAGACTGTGGGAGAACCCCACAACCAGCGGCATGCCTAAGTAAGGAAATTGATGTAGCAGTAAAAGGCTGGCCTCACAGTTTACGGGTAATTGTGGCAGTGGCCATCTTAGTATCAGAGGCTATCAAAATAATACAAGGAAAGGATCTCACTGGACTACTTATGATGTAAATGGCATACTAGGTGCCAAAGGAAACTTATGGCTATCAGGCAACCACCTGCTTAGATAGCAGGTGCTACTCTTTGAGGGACCGGTGCTTCAAATATGCACATAGTGACCCTCAACCCGGCTACTTTTCTCCCAGAGGATGGGGAACCAATTGAGCCTGACTGCAAACAAATTGTAGCCAAGACTTATGCCGCCTGAGAGGATCTCTTAGAAATCCCCTTAGCTAATCCTGACCTTAACCCATAAACCGATGAAAACTCATTTGTGGGGAATGGGATACGAAGGGCAGGTTATGCCATGGTTAGTGACGTAACAGTACTTGAAAGTAAGCCTCTTCCCCCAGGGACCAGCCCCCAGTTAGCAGAACTAGTGGCACTTACCCGAGTGTTAGAACTGGGAAAGGAAAAAATAATAAATGTGTATACAGATAGCAAGTATGCTTATCTAATCATACATGCCCATGCTGCAATATGGAAAGAAATGGAGTGCCTAACCTCTGGGGGAACCCCCATTAAATAACAGAAGGAAATCATGGAGTTATTGCACACAGTGCAAAAAACCCAAGGAGGTAGCAGTCTTACACTGCTGAAACCATCAAAACGGTAAAGAGAAAAGGCAGAAGGAGACCGTCAGGCAGACGCTGAGGCCAAAATTGCTGCCAGGCAGAACCTCTCATTAGAAATTCCTGTGGAAGGACACTTGGTATGGAACAACCCTCTCCAAGAGATTGAGCCCCAGTATTTCCTGACAGAAACAGAATGGGGACTTTCACGGGGGCATAGTTTTCTCCTCCCGGGGTGGTCAACGACAGAAGAGGGAAAGGTACTCATACCCGAAGCCAGCCAGTGGTAAATACTTAAGACCCTCCAGTAAACTTTTCATATGGGTATTGAGAGCACTCATCAAATGGCCAAATCCATATTTACAGGGCCAAATCTCCTCCAGACCATCTGACAAGTAGTCAAAGTCTGTGAGGTGTGCCAAAGGAATAATCCCTTGGTTCATCATAAGGCCTCTCTGGGGGAACAAAGAATAGGGCACTATCCCAGAGAGGACTGGCAGTTAGACTGGTTTAACAGAGAGTGGGTTAAGTTGAGAGTCTTGCAGAGGTATATAAGTTTTCAATTATTATTGTTAGACTTCACGCAAATGCCTAAGTCAAGGGGATTTCAATACTTGTTGGTCTGTGTTGATACCTCTACAAATTGGAGAGAAGCCTTCTCCTGCAAGACAGAGAAGGCTCAGGAAGTGGTTAAAGTCCTAATTCATGAAATAATTCCTAGATTTGGGCTTCCCCAAAGTGACAATGATCTGGCTTTTAAAGCCACGATAACTCAGGGAATTTCCAGGGCCCTAGAAATTCAATATCACCTTTACTGCACCTGGAGGCCACAATCCTCAGGGCAGGTCGGGAAGGCAAAAGAAACACTCAAGAGACACTTAAGGAAACTAACGAGAAACTCATCTCCCATGGCCTACTCTCTTGCCCACTGCCTTGTTGAGAATCCGAAATTCTCCTCACAAAATGGGGCTTGGTCCATATGAAATACTGTATGGACAACATTTTCTCACAAATGACCTCCTACTTGATCAGGAAATGGCCAACCTGGTCAAGGATATAACTTCCTTGACAAAATATCAACAAAACCTTAAAAACCTACCCGATGGATGTCACAGAGACAAGGGAATAGAGTTGTTCCAACCGGGAGAGCTAGTGTTGGACAAGTCCCTCCCCTCTACCTCCCCATCTATGAATTCCTTGTGGGAAAGACCATACTTGGTAATTATTTCTACCCCTACTTCAGTTAAGGAGGCAGGAGTGGAATATTGGATTCACCACAGCCAAGTTAAACTTTGGACACCCCCTGAAGAACCTATGGGACCCTCAGCTCAGGAGTCCCAAGATCAGCCAGATCAGCCTCAATACAACTGTGAACCACTGGAGGACTTGCGTCTCCTATTTTGGAAGGAAACATCCCAGACTAAAAAGGCTCCTACAACTGATCCTGAGGAAAAACCCCTTCCTCCTTAAAAAGATAAGTGAAGGCCAGGCGCGGTGGCTCCCGCCTGTAATCCCAGCACTTTGGGAGGCGGAGGAGAGTGGATCACGAGGTCAGAGGATCAAGACCATCCTGGCTAACGCGGTGAAACCCCGTCTCTACTAAAAATACAAAAAATTAGCTGGATTTGGTGGTGGGTGCCTGTAGTCCCAGCTACTTGGAAGGCTGAGGCAGGAGAATGGTGTGAAGTGGAGCTTGCAGTGAGCCGAGATCGCACCACTGCACTCTAGCCTGGGCAACATAGAGAGACTCCGTCTCAAAAAAAAAAAAAAAAAAAAAAAGATAATAATTGAAAACTTATATACCTCTACAAGACTCTCAACCCACTTTCTGTTAAACCAGTCCAATCCTTCCCCGGCAAATGACTGTTGGCTTTGTATCTCTCTATCAGCCACTGCTTCGTTGACGCTCCCATTACCGCAAAAAACTGGGTCTTTACTAACTTAACTTACCACCCCCGTTATGAAGGAAAAGACCCTCTCCAACTTCTAAATATGCAATCATTAGCCGACTTCCCCATCTCTGATAGGACCAAAAATACCCTAACAGGATGCACAATCCAGCTTGTATGCTCTTACATTTCCAACCTCACCTGTCACATAAGCAATGAAAAACCCATATGCGGCCCTGTAACCATGAATAACATCTTAACTTTCTAAGTCCCTTTATGCATCCAACCCAATCTGTTATCAGGCCTGCAGAGTAATTACACCCTACAGCTTCAAGTCCCCATTGATCATAGTGACTTCCGAGTCACCCAAACAGCTCCATTCAGACAGCTTGTCTGCTTCTCAGGGACCCCAAAAGCCATCACCTCCTCCCTGCTTAACAAACAGTCTGGGTTTGGTAATGGCAAACATATTCCCTGCATGACCATTCACCCCTGGAACCCCCTGCAGCAGCGCCCCCACCACTAGTGAATGCCTTCTCATCTCCTCTTTCAATTACTTTCTTGAATGGTTCCTAGTAGATACAAAATTTTTCTTCTCCAATGGGAAAATAGAACACAGGGAGCCACTCAGTTTGCTCTCAGTGCCCCTTTCCAGCCGCTCACGGGAGCTACCTTGGCAAGTACTCTAGGAGTATGGGAAACTGAAAACAACAAACTCACATTGCTTTTTAACGTACACAACCAGTTCTGCCTACCCAGCCAAGGCATATTCTATAAGAATATGGAATTTCAACCTATATCTGCCTCCCCACCAACTGGACAGGCACCTGCACCTTAGTCTTCCTAAGTCCCAACATTGACATTGCCCCAGGAAATCAGACCCCATCAGTGCCCCTCAAAGCTCAAGTCTGTCAGCACAGGGCCATACAACTAATAACCCTACTTATAGGGTTAGGAATGGCCACAGCTACAGGAACCAGAATAGCTAGTTTATCTAATTCATTATCCTACTGCCACACTCAAAGGATTTCTCAGGCAGTTTGCAAGAAATAACAAAATCTAGCCTTACTCTACAATCCCAAATAGACCCTTTGGCAGCAGTGACTCTCCAAAACCGCCAAGGCCTAGGCCTCCTCATTGCTGAGAAAGGAGGACTCTGCACCTTCTTAGGAGAAGAGTGTTGTTTTTACACTAACCAGTCAGGGATAGTATGAGATGCTGCCTGGTGTTTACAGGAAAAGGCTTCTGAAATCAGACAACGCCTTTCAAACTCTTATACCAACCTCTGGAGTTGGGTGACCTGGCTTCTCCCCTTTCTACATCCAGTGACACCCATCTTGTTATTACTCGCCTTCGGGCCCTGTATTTTTAACCTCCTTGTCAAATTTGTTTCCTCCAGGATCAAGGTCATCAAGCTACAGACAGTCTTACAAATGGAACCCCAAATGAGCTCCACTCACAACTTCTACCTAGAACCTCTGGACTGACCCACTGGCCCTTTGACTGGCCTAGAGAGCTCCCCTCTGGAGGATGCTACAACTGCAGGGCTCCTTCTTTGCCTCTATCCAGCGGGAAGTAGCTAGAGCGGTCACCACCCAGTTCCCAACAGCAGTTGGGGTGTCCTGTTTAGACGGGGGATTGAGAGGTGAGGCCAGCTGGACTTCCTGGGTCGAGTGGGGACTTGGGGAACTTTCCTGTCTTATAAGAGGATTGTAAAATGCACCAATCAGTGCTCTGTAAAACACACCAATCAGCAGGATTCTAAAAGTAGCCAATCATGGGGAGGATTGAAAAAAACGAACTCTGATAGGACAGAAATGGAACATGGGAGGAGACAATAAGGGAATAAAAGCTGGCCACCCCAGTCAGCAGCGGCAACCTGCTTGCTTCCACAGCAACCTTCCACACTGTGGAAGCTTTGTCCTTTCGCTCTTCACCATAAACCTTGCCACCACTCACTCTTTGGGTTCGTGCCATCTTTAAGGGCTGTAACACTCACCACGAAGGTCCGTGGCTTCATTTTTGAACTCAGCAAGACTACGAACGCACCGGCAGGAACCGATTCTGGAGACAATGTCAGCCAGGCTGGTCTCCAACTCCTGACATCAGGCGATCCACCTGCCTTGGCCTCCCAAAATGCTGGGATTACAGGTGTGAGCCACTGTGCCCACCCTACTTCCCACTTTCAGTGGTGCCTTTCAGTGCCACTAGAAGAGAGGTTCCTGTTACCTCAGTGGATCCTGTGTGGTGAGCAGTCCTTTCCCTGAGGAGCTGGGCAATGGCCAAGGCCTCTCTGAGCTTCCTCACCAGCACCATCAGAAGCCTGTGGGCCCCCCTTGGACCTCCTCACTCCTCATGACCCAGCTGTTCCTTCTGTTGGACACCTGGGCCCTCCCCACCAGCCCATCTGGGCCACCTCACCTGAGACGAACCCTCTGGGTAACCAGTGCATCAAGCCCATCGAGCACAGCTTGGAAGGTCTCCAGGCAAGGCCTCTTCATCAGAGACCCCAGAGGAAGGCGGAGGAAAGGCCAGGCCTGCACCATCAGCTTCAGGGCCTCACAGCGTCTCCCGCTGAAGGCCTCCATGAACAGAGGGGGAAAAAGTTCCGTGGGCAGCTCCTCCAGGGTGGACATGGTCAAGGCCTGGTCCCTCAGCAGGCTCCGCCCCGCCAGCTCCAGGAGTCTGGGTGGAGTCCGGATGCGCATCTTCATGAATCTGCAAGGAAAAGTTCCACAGGACAAATGCAGAGAAAAGGCATCACTCTTAGGCCAAGCTCCTGCAATCTCATCTTCTCCCAGGGCCAAAGTCACTGCTCTGGCGAGGGTGAAAGAGTCCTCAGTTTACTCCAATTCTACTCTGTACTCATGGACACAAAGCCAGCCTTCTGCCTCTGCTGCATCAGCATGAGCATCTCCCAAGCAGTGAGGAGGCAGGACCCGCACTAGCCCTTCCCCTCTATCCAGTGCTCCAGCCAGTGACTAGTGAGCATGGAGGAACCTGAAAACTAACCCCTCCCACCTTTGGGGGAAATTTCTAATTACTCAAGGTTCTAAAACATTGGGAATGGGAGTGTCACAAGCCTACGTGCCTACATTCCCA
>NW_012105586.1:1281646-1288010 GCF_000951045.1 Mandrillus leucophaeus
CTGTGGAAGCTTTGTCCTTTCGCTCTTCACCATAAACCTTGCCACCACTCACTCTTTGGGTTCGTGCCATCTTTAAGGGCTGTAACACTCACCACGAAGATCCGTGGCTTCATTTTTGAACTCAGCAAGACTACGAACGCACCGGCAGGAACCGATTCTGGAGACAATGTCAGCCAGGCTGGTCTCCAACTCCTGACATCAGGCGATCCACCTGCCTTGGCCTCCCAAAATGCTGGGATTACAGGTGTGAGCCACTGTGCCCACCCTACTTCCCACTTTCAGTGGTGCCTTTCAGTGCCACTAGAAGAGAGGTTCCTGTTACCTCAGTGGATCCTGTGTGGTGAGCAGTCCTTTCCCTGAGGAGCTGGGCAATGGCCAAGGCCTCTCTGAGCTTCCTCACCAGCACCATCAGAAGCCTGTGGGCCCCCCTTGGACCTCCTCACTCCTCATGACCCAGCTGTTCCTTCTGTTGGACACCTGGGCCCTCCCCACCAGCCCATCTGGGCCACCTCACCTGAGACGAACCCTCTGGGTAACCAGTGCATCAAGCCCATCGAGCACAGCTTGGAAGGTCTCCAGGCAAGGCCTCTTCATCAGAGACCCCAGAGGAAGGCGGAGGAAAGGCCAGGCCTGCACCATCAGCTTCAGGGCCTCACAGCGTCTCCCGCTGAAGGCCTCCATGAACAGAGGGGGAAAAAGTTCCGTGGGCAGCTCCTCCAGGGTGGACATGGTCAAGGCCTGGTCCCTCAGCAGGCTCCGCCCCGCCAGCTCCAGGAGTCTGGGTGGAGTCCGGATGCGCATCTTCATGAATCTGCAAGGAAAAGTTCCACAGGACAAATGCAGAGAAAAGGCATCACTCTTAGGCCAAGCTCCTGCAATCTCATCTTCTCCCAGGGCCAAAGTCACTGCTCTGGCGAGGGTGAAAGAGTCCTCAGTTTACTCCAATTCTACTCTGTACTCATGGACACAAAGCCAGCCTTCTGCCTCTGCTGCATCAGCATGAGCATCTCCCAAGCAGTGAGGAGGCAGGACCCGCACTAGCCCTTCCCCTCTATCCAGTGCTCCAGCCAGTGACTAGTGAGCATGGAGGAACCTGAAAACTAACCCCTCCCACCTTTGGGGGAAATTTCTAATTACTCAAGGTTCTAAAACATTGGGAATGGGAGTGTCACAAGCCTACGTGCCTACATTCCCAGTTCCTACAAATTAGCTGGTTGGGAACATTCACAGGGCATCCCTAGAATGGGTTCCATTTGTTTTCTTTTCATTATTTAAGCTTTCTTTCTTTCTCTTTCTGTCTCTCTTCTTTCCCTTTCTCTCTCTCTTCTTTCCCTCATCCCTCCCTTCCTCCTTTTTTTTCTTTTTGCTTTTTGTTCGACAGGGTCTTGCTGTGTCACCCAGGCTGGAGTGCAGTGGTGCAATCTCCGCTCAGTGCAGCCTCGACCTGCCAGGCTCAGAGGATTCTTCCACCTCAGTCTCCCAAGCAGCTGGGACCACAGGCGTGCATCACCATGCCTAGCTAACCTTTTAGTTTTTGACGTTTTTTAAAGACAATGGGTTTCCCTATGTTGTCCAGGCTGGTCTTGAACTCCTATAGTCAAGCAATCCACCCGCCTTGGCCTGCCAAAGTGCTGGGATTACACACATGAGCATCCGTCCCAGCCTCATTATTGAAAATTTCAGTGGGAAACTTTGAAAGCTATGTGACAGTGTTATGCATCATTCGCAAGACAGAGATGTTTGCATACACACCTCTTACACATATTAAAAATGAACCATTAAAAATGGCTGGGCATGGTGACTTATGCCTGTAATCCCAGCACTCTGAGAGGCTGAGGCAGGCAGATCGTTTGAGGTCAGCCTGGCCAACAGGGAGAAATCCTATCTGTACTAAAAATGCAAAAAATTAGCTGGGCATGGTGGTACACACCTGTAATCCCAGCTACTCGGGAAGCTGAAGCTGGAGAATAACTTGAACCTGGGAAGTGGATGTTGCAGTGAGCTGAGATCGGGCCACTCCACTGCAGCCTGAGTGACAGAGCAAGACTATGCCTATATATATATATATTACATACAATGTTTTAAAACTTTTATTGAAGGGGCCGGGTGTGGTGGCTCACACCTGTAATCCCAGCACTTTAGGAGGCCACAGCGGTTGTATCAACTGAGGTCAGGATTTGGAGACTAGCCTGGCCAACATGGTGAAACCCCATCTCTACTAAAAAAAAGCCCACAAAAATTAGCTGGGTGTGGTGGCATGCACCTGCCATTGCAGTTACTTGGAAGATTGAGGCGCGAGAATCACTTGAAACCAGGAAGCAGAGATTGCGCCACTGCACTCCAGCCTGGTTGACAGGGTGAAACCCTGTCTCAAAAAAACACTTTTAGTAAAAAGGAAAACCTAACTTGTAAAATCACAATACCCCTAACGTCTATGAACTATAATTTAAGGGCACATAAAATCACAAAATATGTATTTAAAATGTCAAGAAGCCTGGGTGTGGTGGCTCACGCCTGTAATCTCAGCACTTTGGGAGGCCGAGGTGGGTGGATCCCAAGGTCAGGAGTTGAAGACCAGCCTGGAAAACATAGTGATATCCCGTCTCTACTAAAAAAAAAAAATTATCCAGGCATGATGGCGGGCGCCTGTAGTCCCAGCTACTTGAGAGGCTGAGTCAGGAGAATTGCTTGAACCAGAGAGTCAGAGGTTGCAGTGAACCGAGATCATGCCACTGCACTCCAGCCTGGGCAACAGAGTGAGACTCCTTCTCAAACAAACAAATAAACAAAAAACAAAAACACAAAAACTGCTTGTCTAAGAATTTTGAAATGGCAAAAACCAAAGCATAAATCAAAATGTTGAGAATAAAGACAAACTTACACTTAGAGAAAAATTCAAAGCCAAAATTCATTCATCTGATAAAACAGATAGGATAATTCTCTGTGCCATCCTGGGCTGCCTGAAGCCATCTGAAGCTGGCTGACTGCAGATCAAATGGGAGTGTCTTTATGGAGGTGGTAACTTACCAGATCTGGACTCAGTGTTCAGGGTGCTTGGACTCCTCACAATATACTGTGAGGAGTCCAATAAGAAGTAACTCCAGGCCTCAGGTCTCTCCCATAGATCTTTAGAGGATTTTATGGACCTTTCTAATCACATCACCCCTTTGCCAATCAGAAAACACCTTGGCCTGGCACAGTGGCTCACACCTGTAGTGTCAGCACTTTAGGGGGCTGAGAAGGGTAGATCCCTTGAGGTCAGGAGTTTGAGACCAGCTTGGCCAACATGGCAAAACGCTGTCTCTACTAAAAATACAAAAATTAGCCAGGTGCAGTGGTGTGTGCCTGTAGTCCCAGCTACTAGGGAGACTGAGGCAGGAGGATCACTTGAACCCAGGAGGAAGAGGTTGCAGTGAGCTGAGATTGTACCACTGCAGTCCAGCCCGAGAAATAGGCTAGATTCATCTCAAAAACAAAAACAAAAAAAAAAAGAAAAAGAAAAAAGAAAACTACATTTGATTAGATTTCTTAAGCTCCACCCAGTTAATCCTGATTGGATTTTTGGCTTTCTTCCAGATTAGCTGATGAACTTAAATATTCATCCATCAAAGTGAAAGATTTAGGGAGGGATAGGGTGAAAGTCTAGGACTCATTCACTGATTCACTCCACAAACATGGAGCTTTACCAACATGTGTCCTTCATAGTCCTGAGTGTGAGACAGGGAAGGGTTGAATCTCTCCCTGACATTAGACAGAAAGAAAAAACTTGAAAGTATCTTTGTTGAGGGATCCCTGGTCACAAATTTATCAAAATATTTCAGAGTTAAAAAAGTTGTACAAAGACAGAGATGACATTCCCTAAGAAAACACAATAGAAATCATCATGTATCCAGTGATTACCTGGGTGGTATAATTTAATTTTTTTTTGGTGTGGTGGGGTTGGGGGCTGAGTCTCACTTCCTAGCCCAGGCTGGAGTGCAGTGGTGTCATCTCGGCTCACCGTAACCTCCACCTCCCAGGTTCAAGTGATTGTCATGCTTCATCCTTCCATGTAGCTGGGATTATAGGCATGCACCCCCACGTCTCCATTTGGGTGGAAGAGTTACAGTGAGGATGTGATCAGTTTAAAATTAAGGTCAAAGATTCTCTGAAGGAAATCAGGCCAAAATTACCATGAAAAACTAGACAGGATAATTCAGTTACAATGAAAACTAGATAGGAAAAAGAAGGGTGGGAGCCGGGCAGGGTGGGGCTGATTGTTTTAAATGAAATTTGGGGAAGAAACCACGACATGTGACTATGTTGGGGGATCTTGGGGGATCTGTTGGGGATCTTGCAAGAATTGAAAGTCTTGTGTCTAGATTGAGGTTGAAAATTAAAAGGTTAAGTAGCTACAAAAGAGAAGATGAAGAATCTGAAAATTCAACATTATCCTTGAGAGGAGTGAGAGAGGGTCAATGTTTCCAAGAAGTTAAAGGGTGTTTCCTCCCCAAAGACATGGGCTTAGCTCAGCAAAGCAGTTTGAGAAAATTAAAGAATGTGAGGCCAGGCGTGGTGGCTCATGCCTGTAATCCCAACACTTCGGGAGGCCGAGCGAGGTGGGTTGATCACTTGAAGCCAGGAGCTGGAGACCAGCCTGGGAAACACAATGAAATCCTGTCTCTACTAGAAATACAAAAATTAACTTGGTGTGGTGGCTCATGCCTCTAATCCCAGCTACTTGAGAGGCTGAAGCATGAGAATCACTTGAACCTGGGAGGCGGGTTGTAGTGAGCCAAGATGGCGCCACTGCTCTCTAGCCTGAGTGACAGAGCAAAACTCTGCTTAAAACATAAAAAAATAAAATTAAATTAAATTAAAGGCAGCACAAGATGACCAATTAAACGCCACTATGGTGGTCACAGCCAAGTATAAAGGACTCCAGAGAAAAAGTCTCTAGTGTCAGGATCATCTGGTCATGGGTGGGCAAAAATTACCACTAGGACATAAGCAAGTCTCAAGACAATTTTCATGCAACTCGGAAAGACTTGGTCACTGGTGGAACAATGCGGGCGCAGGCCGCCACCAAGTATAAAAAGAGAATTCTGTACAAGGAACACTTGTCAAAGCAAATCACTTTGCCCAAACTTCACATTCCAACAGAATTTAAGATTTCCTTTGCTCTAGAGATATTATTAAGAAGTGGAATAGGATCCTCAAAATTCTAAGGCATCCCAGACAAAGCTTCTGGGACTCCAACCAGCTATACATTCAAAATTCATGGTTATTCTCATATGCATTTTTAAACTGATGGGAAAATTACACACCCAGGATAATTTATGGCCACTGTGGGAATTATTGGAAATCTTTAAGACTGTTTTTCTTACAAAACCACAATTGTAGGATTAAATAGTCTGAATGGGATGCTAGTATGTAGAGGCTTCTCAACTCTTTCTCCCCTTTTTTGAGGGTTGGGGGGTGGGTTGGGATCTGCCTACTGATTTCAAGTAGTTGGATTTTTTTTTAGCTGTTTGCTTAAGACTTTTTTTTTGTGGGGAGGAAAGGTCTCACTCTGTTGCCCAGGCTGGAGTATAGCAGTGGTGGGAGGATGGCTCACTGCAGCCTCAAACTTCCAGGCTCAAGGGATTCTCCCACCTCAGCCACCCAAATAGCTGGGACTACAGATGCATGCCACCACGCTTGGCTAATTTAAAAATATTTTATGTAGATGCTGGGGACTGGTGGTTCATGGTTATAATCCCAGCACTTTGTGAGGCCAAGATGGGTGGATCACTTGAGGTCAAGAGTTCGAGATCAGTCTGGCCAACATGGTGAAACCCCACCTCTACTAAAAATACAAAAATTAGCCAGGCATGGTGGCAGGCAGCTGTAATCCCAGCTACTCAGGAGGCTGAGGCATGAGAATTGCTTGAGCCTGGGAGGTGGAGGTTGCAGTGAGCCGAGATCACGCCACTGCACTCCAGCCTGGCCAACAGAGCAAGACTCTATCCCCCACCAAAAAAAAAATGTTTTGTGGAAATGGAGTTTTGCCATGTTGCCCAGATTGGTCTTGAAATCCTGGGCTCAAATGATCCTCCCACCTTGGCCTCCCAGTGTTCGGGTTATAGGCATGAATTACTGCTCCCACAGTTATAGGCATTGTGGGGAAAAGAAAGAGATCCGCCTGTTACTGTGTCTATATAGAAAGAAGTAGACATAAGAGACTCCATTTTGTTCTGTATTTGAGATGCTGTTAATCTGTGACCCTACCCCCAACCTTATTCTTGCAAGAGACATGTGCTGTGGTAACTCAAGGTTTAATGGATTTTGGGCGTGCAGGGTGTGTCTTTGTTCCTAGAAAAGCTAGGTATTGTCCAAGGTTTAT
>NW_012105586.1:1290005-1294571 GCF_000951045.1 Mandrillus leucophaeus
TAAAAATTATAAAAACACTTTACAGTGGCTGGGTGCGGTGGCGCACACCTGTAATTCCAGCACTTTGGGAGGCCAAGGTGGGTGGATCATGAGGTCAGGGGTTCGAGACCAGCCTGACCAACATGGTGAAACCTGGTTTCTACTAAAAATACAAAAATTAGCAGGGCTTGATGACATACGCCTGTAATCGCAGCTACTCAGGAGGCTGAGGCACTCCAGCCTGGGCGACAGAGCAAGACTCTATCTCAAAAAAAAAAAAAATGCTTTATAGTGAAAATAGATTTGTAAAAACAGAGGTGTCGTCCCTACAAAATCAGAATAAAAATCTCCATGTATCGAATGGTCTTCTGGGTTTTATATCACCTAATGTAGCAGATTATACACTCATTCTGGTGGAAGAGGGGTGCCACTAAGGGCATGAGTGGTTTCAGGGCTTAGGTTAAGACTTCTTTGGAAGAAATTCAAACCATACCTATAAACTTTATAAATTTAATCAGTGAAGAAGGGAAGGGGAGAAACCAAAATAAACCAAGCTTGCAGCGCACTCAGCATTCATCAGAAGGTCAGCTTGCTCTCTGACCTGCTTCCTCATGGTGCTGGCAGCCTACTGTCCCAAAATCATGTGGACCTTAGATTACATGTTCCCCTTAACTTCCCTGCAGGCAACAATTTAAGCATTGTAAGACATTCTTTTTCATTTGACATATTCTTTCAGGTTCTGCATATCAGGGAAACTACTGATGCCAGCTCATCTGAAGGGCCCTGCAAGGCACCAACTCACCAAAAAATGCAGTTTCAACATCCTGATGACTTCATACCTCTTACCGCCACCAAAATACACCAACTTTCCAGCCCCTTGCTATCCTTGATCCCCTGAAAACCCTGAGTAATCTTTGGGGAGATGAATTTGAGGATCTCTTCCCAGCTTCTCATTCAGCCACCCTGTGATCATTAAACTCTGCTGCAAACCCTGCTGTCTCAGAATGTTGGTAAGCTACTGTGCTGCAGGCATAGAAACCTGATGGTCCTGTAATAAAGTCATGTCAAAATTACAAAGGGAAGTGAGGGTGGCGGTTGGGCAGGGTTGAGCTGGGTGTTTTAATGGGATCCTGGGAGTGAACCAAGACTTGGTAAACATGTTGGGGGTTATTGAGGGGGTGAAGGAGGAATCTATCCAACATTGCACTGATACCCCTTTGGTTTTGATCCTTAGGAGCAAGGATGAATCTTTCAAAACAATTTATATAATCTTCCTTATTTTTCCTTTCAAATCTTTGTCTTCTTTTACCTCCCTGGATAATCTCACATTTATTCCCATTGCTTTGTTCATTTCATAATAAAAGTCCTTATTTTTTTATTTTTATTTTTTTACAGAGTCTCTTTCTCTGTTAAGCAGACCATATGTTTTGTCACCACACAAGATGAGTAACCTGGTTTTGTGGAGAGAAAGGGTCAAAAGGATCCCATTCCTAACCAGCTGGGGGTGATATGAAGATTATGGTTATTCTTTGTCATATCTGCACCTGCATATTGCCAGTGAAAACCTGCAGGTCACACTGGGCAGGCTTCCCAATTAACCACCAGTGGAAGGTCTTAGGATTGGGTTACATCCTGTCCCTGAGTAAAGAATCTGATCGTGAGTTCATGAGTGCCTCAAACTCTTCAAGTACTGGTGAAGGCTTCACCTACAGACGGTGAGAAGGACACTGATTTGATTCTGATCACGAAGTTTTGCTGGTTGTCTTGCAAGGAAAATATTTTAGCCTATTATGTTGTCATCTAAGGCCAATGATGGTAGCCTCTGTATTATATCTTCCAATGGAAAGGACACATTCAAAAAACAACTCTATTTGAGGCTTGCCAGGTCAAGAAAACAAAAACAAACAAACAAACAAAAAAACAAACTGATAGGAGGAGTCCCATTCCCTTCTTTTAACCTTTCTCACAAAAGCATTCCAACTTGTAACAGACTTTAGTACACACCCACTTTGTCAGTGTGTGTCTTCCAGGTCGATCCTCACATTTAGCTTCCAATAAAGATTTATTAAGTATTTCTGCCTCAACAGCCTTAACTTCCACTGACACCAGGTTGCATGGTAATGGTTTGGATTGGGGTGGGAAGAAAAAATATTTCTATGAATGTTATAAAGTAATCCTCGCATGCCATCTCCATTGAAGAATGAATAGGCGTCAGGCGCCAGGCGCGGTGGCTCATGCCTGTAATCCCAGCACTTTATGAGGCTGAGGCGGGTGGATCACGAGGTTGGAGATGGAGACCATACTGGCCAACATGGTGAAACCCCATCTCTACTAAAAATACAAAAATTAACTGGGCGCGGTGGTGTGCTCCTGTACTCCCAGCTACTCAGGAGGCTGAGGCGGAAGAATTGCTTGAACCCGGGAGGCAGAGGTTGCAGTGAGCCGAGATTGTGCCACTGTACTCCAGCCTGGGCAAGAGTGAGACTCTCTCTCAAAACAAAAACAAACAAACAAAAATGTATGTATTTGGAGTGTAGATAAAACTGTATTAGAGGAAAAATCAAAGACTATATCTGTTCATCTGAAAAACAGGCAGGAGAATTCTCTGTGTCGCCTTGACCTGCGATGTTGCCATCCTGACTGGCTGACTGTGAGTCATAGGAGTGCCCTTTGTGGAGGTCCCTGACTTACCAGATCTGGACTCAGTTTGCAGTGTGCTTGGACCTCATGGAGGTCACTCATTGGAGTGTGCTCTGGATCTCTTCTGGGGGTGCTCACAAGTTTTCTTGAACCTTTCTCAGCACACCTCCCCTTTTTAACCACCAACTTCCCATCAGAGGGCGATGCCTGATTGGATTTCTGAAGTTCCACCCAGTTAAGCCTGTGAATTCAGGTGGCCATTCAATCCTTTAGATATCCAGTCATGAAACGGAAAGTGTTGGTATTAGGGTGCAAGTCAAAAATTCATTTAGATAATGTTGATCCAGCCAAAGGTCTCTGAATCATAAACCTTTCAAGTTTTGTTTTTCAGTCTAATCTCAGGAACAGACTGAACCCTTCCCTGTCTCAAGCTCAAAACTAGGAAGGTCACATATTAGAACAACTCCTTCTCCGTGGAGGGCATTAATGAATGAATTCTCAACTTCCACCCTAATCCTAACAAACACTGATGGAATTTACTAAGGGACTGACTGATAAGGAGGGTGGTGTGTGCCTGTAATCCCATTGAGGAATTCATATTGAGGAATTATTTTCTTAATTTGCTGAGAATATTTTTAAAATCCTGAATGAGTCATTGAATTTTTCCAAATGTTTTTCCTATATCAATTAAGATGATCATTTTCTGGTGCTTTTATTCTTATTTATTTGTTTAAATACATTGGTTGAATTCAAATGTTCAACTAATTATGTTTTGTTTTGTTTTGTTTTTGTAACAGAGTCTCACTCTGTGGTCCCGGCTGGAGTGCAGTGGCACGATCTCGGCTCACCAGAACCTCCACCTCCTGAGTTCATTCGATTCTCCTGCCTCAGCCTCCTGAGTGGCTGGGATTACAAATGCGCACCACCACACCTGGTTAATTTTTGTATTTTTACTAGAGACAGGGTTTCCCATGTTGCCCATGATGGTCTCGAACTTCTGGTGATCTGCCCACCTTGGCCTCCCAAAGTTGTTGGGAATGCAGGCGTGAGCCGCTGTGCCCGGCCCAATCGTGCATATTTGGTCGACATTCAAATGTTAAAACCATGTTCATTGTCCTTTTGGTCATTTTTATAAGTTGTTGGAAGACATATAGGTAGATGGGATTGGAAGAAGGAGAAGACTGGAGAGACAGGTGGCCCTAAAGTGGGTGGAAGGTGCATATGCCTTCATTTTGCTGAGGACTAAGTTCTGAATTTTTTATCTTGCCCAAATTCCTAAGGAGTCTACAGAGTCATGCCCTAAAATCATAAGTTCTCATCAGATGAGTTTTGTTTAGCCCTGTATATGGCGACTTGTTTTTCAATCTGACTCTCGCATAACATCCCGTGACAGAGGGAAAGTCAAGATAGTTTGTCCCGAGGTATGTTTCTTTGCCATGTCATGAAATGGCTCTGCAAAGCTGTCCTTTGTGGGGGAAGATCTGTGTCTGTAAAGAATCTCTATTAACACAGCTAGATCTTTTTTTTGCAGGCCCTCCCAATACTGAAGAGATGAACTGTCTGGCACCTTTTAAGGGTCTGAATGGGAAACATTTGCCATGTATTATCTCTAAGGGTGACCACTATAAGACTTCAAAAGAACCTTGGTCTCTACAATCTTTTATTTCACTCTGACCATTTCCTTTCTTATGGAGTCCAGGACTTTAGACAAACTCAACCAATTGTCAACCAGAAAATATTTAAATTTACCTGTAGTTGCCTATAGCCTGGAAGCTCCCTACTTTTCAGTTGTCTCTCCTTTCTGAGCCAAACCAATGTAATTCTTTCCCTCCCTCCCTCCTTCCCTCCCTCCCTCCCTTCCTTCCTTCCTCTCTTTCTCTCTTTCTTTCTCTCCTTCCTTCCTTCCTTCCTTCCTTCCTTCCTTCCTTCCTTCCTTCCTTCCTTCCT
>NW_012105586.1:1294890-1298886 GCF_000951045.1 Mandrillus leucophaeus
TTTCTTTCTTTCTTTCTTTCTTTCTTTCTTTCTTTCTTTCTTTCTTTCTTTCTTTCTTTCTTTCTCTCTCTCTCTCTCTTTCTTCTCTTTCTTCTCTTTCTTCTCTTTCTCTCTTTCTCTCTTTCTCTCTTTCTCTCTTTTCTTCTTTTTTTTTTTTCTTTTGAGATGGAGTCTCGCTTTGTCACCCAGGCTGGAGTGCAGTGGTGAGATCTCAGCTCACTGCAAACTCCACCTCCCGGATTTCAAGCAATTCTTCTGCCTCAGCCTCCTGAGTAGCTGGGATTAAAGGCGTGTACCACCATGCCAGGCTAATTTTTGTATTTTTAGTAGAGATGGGTTTTTAGCATGTCGGCCAGGCTGATCTCAAACTCCTGTCCCCAAATGATCCACCCACCTTGGTCTCCCAAAGTGCTGGGATTACAGGCGTGAGCCACAGTGCCCAGTGGACCAGCCATGTATTTCTTAAATGTATTCGATTGATATCTCATGTCCTCCTAAACTGTATAAAATCAATCTGCGCCCCAACCACCTGGGGTACTTGTTCTCCAGACCTCTTGAGGGCTGTGTCATGGACCATGGACATTCATATTTGGCTCAGAATAAATCTCTTCATATATAATACAGAGATTGACTCTTTTTGTAAACATTACTGTCATATTTTTCAACTGCATACATATTATACGTGTGTATTTATTATATACAGTGTTCTATTGGTATGTATCATTTATTTTACTACTTATTTAAGTTTAGAAGGGAGAGCTTTATTTTTCACAAAAGATGGCCATGGCCAGGCAAGGTGGCTCACAGCTGGAATCCCAGCACCTGATCCCAGTGGGTGGATCACCTGAGGTCAGGAGTTCGAGATGAGCCTGGCCAACATGTTGAATCCCTGTCTCTACTAAAAATACAAAAATTAGCCGGGTGTGGTGGCCCACATCTGTAATCCCAGCTACTTGGGAGGCTGAGGCAGGACAATTGCTTGTACCTGGGAAGCAGAGGTTGCAGTGAGCTGAGATGGTGCCACTGCACTCTAGCCTGGGCAACAGAAGGAGACTCCGTGTCAAAAAAAAAAAAAAGTGGCCATGTGTCAGATGGCCACTCTGATGGGAGGAGCAGCATCAGGCGGTTGGTTGCTATAAGTGGTGGAGTCTTAAAGAGCTGGTTTCTGTTTGACCCTTAGGGAAGAATGGCTAATGGTGGTTAGCAAGGGAGGGGGTATAGTGAAGTGTGTGGAACCCCCTGCCCACCATCTTGTTCTCCTTGAGAACTCAGTTTTCGAGGATAACTGGGGGTCCCTCTTGACCAACAGGGGGTCTGTTTCTTCAGTCAGGGGGCTTAGACATTCACTGTTATTTCTCATTTTCCCCCTGTTCGCCAAGATATGCCAGAAGCAGCATCAATGGCCAAAGTTTTAATTTGTCTCGTGGATGACAGGGTGACGGAGCTACCTGCCTCGGTCCACCCAGCCCCTAGGTGGGACTCCTAGGGACATGAGATTCAGAGCCAAAAGACTTACAGCCAATTAAAGCACCCTAGGCCAGATGAGCATGGTGGTGGGCAGGCATGCATCAACCCTTAAAACCTTTTAAGCAACATAAGCCTAAAACCAAAGCCAAAAAGCAAGGTTACAAAACTGACTTATCTGTAAGTTCTATGCATTGAGCTACTGCAACCTTGGTTTCAGTTAGACTTGTAGTGATTAGCTATACAAAACATAATTTTTTTTTTTTTTTTATAGTGTCTCGCTCTGTCACCAGGCTGGCGTGCAGTGGCCTGATCTCGTGATCTCAGCTCACTGCAACCTCTGCCTCCCGGGTTCAAGGAATCTCCTGCCTCAGCCTCCCAAGTAGCTGGAACTATAGGAGTCCCCCGCCCACCACACCCAGCTAATTTTTGTTTTTTAGTGGAGACAGGGTTTCACCATGTTGGCCACGAGGGTCTTGATCTCTCGACCTCTTGATCTGCCCGCCTCGGCTTCCCAAAGTGCTAGGATTACAGGTGTGAGCCACGGCGCCTGGCTGTGCCCATTCTTGAGTTGGAGAATTTGAAATAATTCTGTCCCTCAAAACCAGCCCTTACAAATTCATGCATCCACGACTTCCACAATAATCCCTTGGCCTGGGGGGTGGGGCACTTCTGTAGTTTTAGAAGCAGTACATTGGCAATGCAAAACAGATCAGGCCCAGTGGGATTCTAAAACAGGGAGAGTCCCAGGCTTTGTTAAATCATCTCTAGTTTTCAGAATAACGTGATTCTGGTTTTCTCAGAGGAAATGAAAGAATAAGAGGTAAATAACATTAATAATTTCACGATCAAAAGTAAATTGGTGTGTCACAATGAAAAAGAAATCTATTTCATTAAAGAGCCAATTAAAAACAACATAAAGAAAAATATCACTCGGTTCTTCTGTAGAGACGTATTGCAGCCAGGAAATAATTCAGGATTTAGCCCAACTTGTAGGCAAATAATAAAAACTCAAAAACGAAAGTCACGGTTGAAATCTAGGAACAAGTGTATTATAGTTTTCCTATGAAACATGTTTTTTTTCCTCTCTAGCCTCCACTTCTGCCAAAGGAAAATTACAGTAAAAACAATTTGTGGGCCAGGCACAGTGGCTCACACCTGTAATCCCAGCACTTTGGGAGGCTGAGGTGAGCGGATCACCTCCTGAGTTCGGGAGTTTGATACCAGCCTGGCCAACACAGTGAAATCCCGTCTCTACTAAAAATACAAAAATTAGACTGGGCACAGTGGCTCACACCTGTAATTTCAGCACTTTGGGAGGCCGTGGTGGGCAGATCACGCAGTGGCGTGAGCCACTATGCCGGGCCCCAGTTAAACTGTTTCTTTACTGTGATGCCATGGTGTCAGTGAGCTGGCTTAGTCTGTGCAGTGGGCAGGAAGGGTGTGTCCAGCAATGACAGCAGTAGACATTGTTGGGAGATGGTCACAGGCTTTTGTCATGAGGCCCAGTAGATGCTCCACAGGGAACTATGGAGTGGAGAATGTGTTTCTACCAGCACCTTAGCTTCCATGCTACAATCTGTAGTCTTGGGCAACATTACTGGTTCCCATTTAGCACATCCAGTTAATATTGCTTGAAGGGTGAATGTACATGCCTCGTGTTTCACAGTACTAGGTAGGGAAAGTACTCTGCTGTCAGATACAATTTTTGGCTGGGTGTGGTGGCTCACACCTGTAATCCTAACACTTTGGGAGGCCGAGGAAGGCAGATCACCTGAGGTCAGGAGATCCAGACCAGCCTGACCAACGTGGGGAAACCCCGTCTCTATTAAAAAAAAAAAATACAAAACTTAGCTGGGCGTGGTGGTGGGTGCCAATAATCCTAGCCACTGGGGAGGCTGAGGCAGGAGAATCACCTCAACCTGGGAGGCAGAGGCTGCAGGGAGCCAAAATTGTGCCACTGCACTCCAGCCTGGGCAACAGGAATGAGACTACATCTCAAAAAAAAAAAAAAAAAAAAAAAAAAAATTAGCCAGGTGTGGTGGTAGGTGCCTGTAATCGGGAGGCTGAGGCAGGAGAATTGCTTGAACCCGGGAGGCAGAAGTTGCAGTGAGAAGAGATCGTGCCACTGCACTCCAGCCTGGGCTACAGGCTGTTTATATATATATACATAAAACATGTAGGTAAAAGAGTCTCTACTACTTTACATAAAGCCTGTTTTATTTTAACTTGCATAATCTTACCAACCCCTTTATTTTAATGTACTGGTCTCAGGAATCTTTTTTCTTCTTTACCCCCAGACCATGTTGCCCTTTCTAGTGAAAAAGGATTTGGGATCCCTGAAGGGGGTTGAGCCCAGGGACTGGAATCCTTTGTCAATCTTTTCTTATTTATCTATCTCAACATTGCCCCAGGTGATTGTGGTCAACTAATTTCCTTCCTTCCTTCCTTCCTTCCTTCCTTCCTTCCTTCCTTCCTTCCTTCCTTCCTTCTTTCCTCTCTCTTTGTCTATCTTTCAATCTCTCTCTCTCT
>NW_012105586.1:1299421-1300824 GCF_000951045.1 Mandrillus leucophaeus
AAAAGAAAAAAAGAAAAGAAGAGTAATTTCTCCAATGTTGGGTAAATACAGAAAACTGGATTGGGCTTCTTTGATGTTGAGGAACCATTAGGGGCTCCCTTTGGTCTGCTCAACCTTTAGGAGTGTTAAGACCTATGTTTTAATCTTATCAGTTTCCATTTTATTTATGTTGTTTTTTAGTAAAGAGGGCTAAACTCGATTTTTTTATCTTGTCCAAATTCCTATCTAAGGAGTCTGGGGAGTCATGCCCTACAAACCATAAATGTTCATCAGGTGGGTTTTATTTAACCCTATATATCATGAGTTACGCCAGGCACGGTGGCTCACATCTGCAATCCCAGCACTTTGGGAGGCCGAGGAGGGTGGATCACCTGAGGTTGGGAGTTCGAGACCAGCCTGGGCAATATGGAGAAACCCTGTCTCTACTAAAAGTACAAAATTAGCCAGGTGTGGTGGCGCATGCCTGTAATCCCAGCTACTCGGGGGGCTGAGGCAGGAGAATTACTTGAACCTGGGAGGCAGAGCTTGTGATGAGCCAAGATCACGCCATTGCACTCCAGCTTGGGCAAGACAGAGCCAATTTATCAAGATGGGGGAACTACAATAGAGAAAAAGTTAATTAACACAGACCAGCTGTGTGGGAGAGCGAAATTTTACTACTCAAATCCGTCTCCCGGAGCATACAGGGATCAGAGCTTTTAAGGACAACTTGGTGGGTTAGGGAAAGCCAGTCATCGAGGAGTGCTTATCGATTGGGTCAGAAATGAAATCTTTGGGAGTCAAAACTGTCCTCTTGCACTGAGTCAGTTCCTGGGTGGGGGCCATGGGATCAGATGAGCCGTTTTACTGATGTGAGTGGTGCCAGCTGATCTGTCAAGTGCAGGGTCTGCAAAATATCTCAAGCACCAATGTTAGGCTTTACAATGGTGATGTTATCCCCATGAGCACTTTGGGGAGGACCAGAATCTTGTAGCCTCCAGCTGCGTGACTCCTAAACCATAATTATACCAGGCGCAGTGGCTCATGCCTGTAATCCCAGCACTTTTGGAAGGCCAAGGTGGTTGGATTACCTGAGATCAGCCTGGCCAGCTTGGTGAAACCCCATGTCTACTAAACATACAAAAAGTAGCTGGGCATGGTGGTGGGTGCCTGTAATCCCAGCTACTTGGGAGGCTGAGGCAGGAGAATCACTTGAGCGAGATCGTGCCACACCAGCCTGGACAGCAGAGTCAGACTGTGTCTCTAAAAACAAACAAACAAACACCAAATAAATTATTGTGTTTCTTTTCTTTTCTTTTTTCCTTTTTGAGACAGAGTCTTGCTCTGTCTCCCAGGCTGGAGTGCAGTGGCACAATCTCAGCTCACTGCAACCTCTGTCTCCTGGCTTCAAGTGATTCTCCTGA
>NW_012105586.1:1312628-1313847 GCF_000951045.1 Mandrillus leucophaeus
AAACAAACAAACAAACACCAAATAAATTATTGTGTTTCTTTTCTTTTCTTTTTTCCTTTTTGAGACAGAGTCTTGCTCTGTCTCCCAGGCTGGAGTGCAGTGGCACAATCTCAGCTCACTGCAACCTCTGTCTCCTGGCTTCAAGTGATTCTCCTGACTCAGCCTCCTGAGTAGGTGGGACTACAGCCACACACAACCATGCCCAGCACATTTTTGTATTTTTGGTAGAGACAGGGTTTTACCTTGTTGGCCAGCAATAGGGAAATGATACAGAACAGCTGGACTCCCAGCTAAACCCACCTACAAGTCTGGAACCTCGGCCCTAAGTGAAAACAGCTAACCCCATTTTTCTGTCCAAATGATTGTCCTTTTGGCCTTCCCCACACCCTATCCTGGGCCCATAAAAAGACCAGCTGGCAGAGCAAGCGGCTGTTGCAAGTGGTCGGGGATGCAAGATGCTGAGCATCGGAATACAAGTGGCTGAACGTTGGGGATACAAGCTGATGAGCATTAAAGCCTAGAGAGAGATGCAGCTGACTTCAGGTGGTATGGCTTCAGGGGAAGATCACCTTCTTGCTGCACCATCCCCTTTCTAACTCCCCTTTTTACTGAGAGCCCCATTTATCGCCCAATAAAATCCTTGACATATGCTACTCTTTAAATAGTTAATGTGACCTGGTTCCTCCTTTACACTGAATAAGAACTTGGATGTCAAAAAGGGCAGGTGCGGGAAGCTGTCGCCCTGACCCTACACTGAGCTGTTCACGCTTTGCCATCCACAGACTGCAGCCAGAGTGAAACAAGCCACTCTAGTTCCTGCGCATGAAGAAGGTCAAGGTCAAAGGAACAATCCTGTCTCAGGAACACATTTTACTGGACAGGTCATCAAATGCTTAAAGAAGATTTTACAAATTTAATGGCACTACCATTGCTCTTGTTATCCTCAGCCTTCTGCAAAGGTTGAATGAACACATGATATCTTGAAACTAAAATTAGCTAAATCAGGCCAGGCAGGGTGGCTCACATCTGTAATCCCAGCACTTTGGGAGGCTGAGGCGGGTGGATCACTTGTGGTCAAGAGTTCGAGACCAGCCTGGCCAACATGGTGAAAAACCCCATTCTCTACTAAAAATACAAAAATTAGCTGGACATGGTGGTGCACGTCTGTATTCCCAGCTACTAGGGAGGCTGAGACAGGAGAATCACTTGAACCCAGGAG
>NW_012105586.1:1323887-1329064 GCF_000951045.1 Mandrillus leucophaeus
GCCTCAGCCTCCCAAAGTGCTGATATTACAGGTGTGAGCCACTGTGCCGGGCCTTTTTTTTTTTTTTAATAGTGATGGGGTCTTAGTTTGTTACCCAGGCTGGTCTAGGACACCTAGAT
The DNA here is from genome assembly GCF_000951045.1 of Mandrillus leucophaeus. Lineage (NCBI taxonomy): Eukaryota > Metazoa > Chordata > Mammalia > Primates > Cercopithecidae > Mandrillus > Mandrillus leucophaeus. The sequence continues at coordinate 1,324,007 of NW_012105586.1, forward strand.
TCAAGCAAACCTCCTACTTCGCCTTCTAAAGTCTTGGGACTACTGGCATGAGCCAGCATGACTAGTCTCATGCACCATTTTCAAGACTGGAATCTTTGTTCTGAATGTGGGATCCATTTGTTTCTCTGGACTCCACTCCATTTATTTATTTATTTATTTTTTTAAGACAGACTCTTGCTCTTCTGCCCAGGCTGGGGGTGCAGTGGCACAGTCTCAGATCACTGTAACTTCTGCTTCCCAGACACAAGCCATCCTTCCACCTCAGCCTGCAGAGTAACTGGGACTACAGGTGTGCACCACAACATCCAGCTAGTTTTTATATTTTTTTGGAGAGACAGGGTCTCACTATGTAGCCCAGGCTGGTCAGCCACTCCTGGGCTTAAGTGATTGTTCTGCCTTGGCTTCCCAAAGTGTTGGAATTACAGTTCTGAGCCTCCATGCATTGCCCCTCATTACTCTTCTTAGAACATAATGGCATCTAATTTAAAAAAATCCCTTTAGTCTCTCCCAGCCAAGTTCATCGTGGGAACTGAGACTGCAGGCTGTTTGGGGTCACAGGAGACTCCCATTACCATTGTTTTACTGTTTTATTGTTTTGTTTTGTTTTTCTTTTTGAGACTGAGTCTCGCTCTATTGCCCAGGTTGGAGTGCAGTGGCGCTATCTAGGCTCACTGCAACATTCGCCTCCTGGGTTCAAGCGATTCTTGTGCCTCAGCCTCCCAAGTAGCTGGGATTACAGGCACCCACCACCATGCCTGGCTACTTTTTGTATTTTTAGCAGAGACGGGGTTTCAACTTGTTGACCAGGCTGGCCAACAACTCCTAACTCCTAGCTCTTAACTCCTGGCCTCAAGTGAGCCGCCCACCTGGGCCTCCAAAGTGCTGGGAGCCCACTAAGCCCAGCACTTACAGGTGTGAGCCACTAAGCCCAGCCACATGACCATTGTTTTAGACCTTTAAATTGAGAAGACATTTTTTTCCTCAAAAAAGGAGTTGAGCTTTGGAGATCCTGAGTAACACTTCCCAGAGCTAATAAAGTTGGGGGGAGCAATGAATGAATATTCATGGAGTAGGAGTGGTCTTGCCTGCTCCTTGGAGGTTGGAAGACACTCTTCCTGGTACCAGAAGGGCAGAACTATGTCTCTGTGGGCAATCATTGCAGAATGGAATTGGGGTAAACTAAGAACCCTTTCACACCTGCCAGAGTAGTGACTTCTGCCCTAGGAGAAGTCAGGGTGTGAGAGGACTGGCCTGAGAAGTTTGTCTTTTCCCTGGATTTGTTTTCTTGCAGATTAGAATCAGGATGAACCTCCAGACCCCACCCAGACTACTGGAGCTGGCAGGGCAGAGCCTGCTGAGGGAGGAGGCCTTGGCCATCTCCGTCCTGGAGGAGCTGCCCAGGGAGCTCTTCCCCTTGCTGTTTGTAGAGGCCTTCATTAGGAGACGCTGCGAGGTTCTGAAGGTGATGGTGCGGGCCTGGCCCTTCCCCCGCCTCCCTCTGGGGTCCCTGATGAAGACGCCTGATCTGGAGATCTTACATTATGTAATGGATGGGATTGATTGCCTGCTTGCCCAAAAGGTTCGCCCCAGGTGAGTGACCCAGGTGGGGAAGGCCCAGGTGTCCAGGGAATAAACAGCTGGGTCAGGAAAATTGGGAGCCTGAGGGTGGTCCGGGGGCTTCTGATGGTGCCAGTGAGAAAGCTGGGACAGTTCTTGGCCATGGCCCAGCTCCTCTGGGAAAGGACTGCTCACCATGTAGGGTCCACCAAGGAAAGAGGAACCTGCTTCCTCCCAGTGGAAGGTAAAAGCACTAGAAGTGGGGACCAGGTAGAATCCAAGGGGGAAAGGGATGGAGAAGAGACAGAAGGAGGGGCACTGAGGACAAAAGCAGCTGAGGTCCTCGATGCGGAGTGAAAGCCCAGGTCAGGGGTGGGTCCTTGCCTATATTCTGAGCTTTTCCCCTATGTGACTCACAGGAGGTGGAAACTGCAGGTGCTGGATTTGCGGGATGTTGATGAGAATTTCTGGACCATATGGTCTGGAGCCAGGCCCCTGTCCTGCTCCTCAAAGGCCATGAGTAAGACGCAGACAGTGGAGGACTGTCTAAGGACAGGAGAGAAGCAGCCCTTGAAGGTGTTCATGGATGTTTGCTTCAAGGAGAAATCCCTGGATGAAGGTCTGAGCTTCCTCTCTGGGTGGGTCCAGCACAGAAGAGGTTCAGTATACCTGTGCTGTACTAAGGTGGTGAATTATTCAACGTGCATTCTAAATTTCAGAAACATATTGGAAACAGTATACCCAGACAGTATCCAAGTGTTGGAAATTTGGAACATGTGCTGGTCATGTATCATAGTAGAGTTTAGCCGTTACCTGAGCCAGATGAGGAATCTTCGCAAACTCTTTGTCTCCGATGGCTGTCATTATTACCTGCCAAGCCCTGACAGCAAAGAACAGTTAGTTGCTGCATTCAGCTCTGTGTTCTGCAGGCTGGACTACCTCCAGACGCTTCATATAAGAAGGATCTGCTTCTTCAAAGGCTACCTGGACCGGTTGATCAGGTGAGGAAGGATGGTGAGCTTTCTCTGTGGGCCATGGCACAGCCTTTTATTGTTACAGTAAACACTAGTGGGCATGTACTGTGTGCCAGCCATTGGCGATGTCACAGGGAAGGGGACACTAGAATGTATTGTCCTGTTTGGTGCTCTATATCCTGAAGTGGGTATCACAGGATGGCTCCAGTAAGGGCAGAGGGATGACCGGGGGTCGATGCTACAGAGAGGGACATCGTGTAGGGAGCTGGTTAGTGGGGGTTCAGATGTAGTGAGGGTGCTTTTGTTTGTGAATTCCTTGTCAGGAAGTGTGTTTTAAAGTTAATATGATAAAAAAAAAAGGGGCAACAGAAAGGAGGGTATAAAAGAAGAGAAAGTGCATCAAACCTGTGCGTTTCACAGAAGATGCTCTGTCCTCACAGCTTAGTGAACGTGAATGATCCTGTCTCTGATTCTCTGTCTGTAAATGGTTGTTTTGAACTCTAGGAAAGGTAATTGACATGGGAAACACATGCTTCTGGGATGGAGGTGAGGGAGCAGGCATGAGAGTGGTACAAAGAGATAGGTGGTTTGCAGATGTGGCCATGTCAGGAAATCTCTGAAGGCAGGCAGCCCTAACTGACGTCCCTAGACCTTGCTCAGGTCAGTTCTTTGGGCATATCTTCCACAGGCCCCCTGTGGCCCAGAGATGAAGATTTCTGCTGGAAGATGAAGAAAAGAGGCGTTAGAGATTTTGTGGCCTTGAACCAATCACACCAGTGATGGTGAAAGGACTCAGCCTAAAATGGGACTGCCCCTGAATGATCAGAGTCCTCACCAGGCAGCACCTTGCAGGAGGACCGTGATTAGATGATGAGAACAAACTTGTGTTTCGGTGAACCAGGCTCTTCCCTTGAGGTTATTTTCCACCACCCTCCTCTAACTGGTACCATTGCCCAGAACTAACTTCTAGCTCTCCCCAGGTGCCTCAAGAGCCCATTGGAGACGTTGGCATTAACTTATGGCTCCCTAGAGGAAGAGGACTTGAAGTGTCTGCCCCAGTACCCAAGTCTCAGTCAACTGAAGCAGCTGAATCTGAGTCACGGTGTGCTGCGCTTCCTCCGTCTTGAGCCCCTCCGAGCTCTGCTAGAGAAAGTTGCTGCCACTCTTCAGGCCCTCTTCTTAGTGGACTGTGGGATTGGGAACTCCAAACTCAGGGTCATCCTGCCTGCCCTGAGTCGCTGCTCCAACCTCACCACTTTCTGCTTTCACGGCAATGACACCTCCATGGATACTCTGAAGGACCTGCTGCGTCACACAGGCAGGCTGAGCAAGCTGAGCCTGGAAACATATCCTGCCCCTCGGGAGAGTCTTGACAACAGGGGTCGTGTCGTTTGGGAGCTCCTCACCCCACTTCAGGCCGAGCTGATGCGTATACTGAGGGAAATAAGGCAGCCCAACAGGATCTTCTTTGGTCCCGTCTCCTGCCCTTGCTGTGGCACGTCGCCCACTGAACAACTGGAGCTCAGTTTTTGCTTCCGGAGAAGCCCTGCCTAGTGGGGTGGAGGTATAAAAAGCTTTTTCTCCAGGCACTTGGAAACTAAAATCTGGGACATAGATGCCTTTTCTTTTTCTTTTTCCTTATTTTACAATTTTTATTTAAAAATTTGAGACAGGGTTTCCCCATGTTGTCCAGGCTGTTCTCAAACTCTTAGGCTCAAGCGAGCCTCCTGCTTGGCCTCCCAAGATTCTGGGATTACGGGCAGGAGCTGCTGTGCCAGTTCTATAGGTGCGTTATAAAGGGAGCAGAGAATCCTTTGTTTCAGGCATGTGCTTCCTGTGAGTGGAAAAAACAAACAAACAAAAAAACCAAAAACCAGTAGGGGGCAGCACTGGGGAAAAGGTTGAATGGAGTCAATGAGACTCAGGGACCCGTGTCCTAGACAGTCAGAAATAGAACCTGAAGTTCTAGAGTGAGGGAGTTATCTCAGCAAGGATGGATACAAAGAAATTTCGGCAGTAAAGAGAACCTAAATGGCAACTCTGCTGTCCTTCATGATTGATTAGCCTGTTTTAGCGATTTATACATCAGAAATCTTTAGTTGCTGGTGAATTCAAAAAAGAGATACTAGTTCATCTGTGATTTAGGTTCATCTGCAGGAAATAAAGGAATCCAAATAAACTTCGTTTTGTTGTTGTTTTTTTCTTTTCTTTTTGTTTTTTTTTTGTTTTTTGTTTTTTGTTTTAGAGATTCACTCTTGTTGCCTAAGTTGGAGAGAAATGGTGTGATCTTGGCTCACCGCACCTCCACCTCCCAGGTTCAAGCGATTCTCCTGCCTCAGTCTTCCGAGTAGCTGGGATCACAGGCAGGCACCACCATGCCTGGCTAATTTTGTATTTTTAATAGAAACAGGGTTTCTCCATGTTGGTCAAATTGGTCTCGAACTCCCAACCTCAGGTAATCTGCCCACCTTGGCCTCCCAAAGTGCTAGGACTACAGGCATGAGCCACTGAGCCTGACCTGGTTTTT
>NW_012105586.1:1329319-1333931 GCF_000951045.1 Mandrillus leucophaeus
GAGTGCAGTGGCCGGATCTCAGCTCACTGCAAGCTCCGCCTCCCGGGTTTACGCCATTCTCCTGCCTCAGCCTCCCGAGTAGCTGGGACTACAGGCACCCACCACTGCGCCCGGCTAATTTTTTTTTCTATTTTTAGTAGAGACGGGGTTTCACCATGGTCTCGATCTCCTGACCTTGTGATCCGCCCCTCTCCGCCTCCCAAAGTGCTGGGATTACAGGCTTGAGCCACCGCGCCCGGCTATGCCCATTCTTTACCTTTCCAGTCATCTGTTCCTTACTTTCTCCTGTAGTTGTTCACCGGGTTCAGCCACAAAAGATGCATGCCTGGGACCTGGACCATTCTGTGTGGGCAGTGATCATGAGCCATTGAGTCAACCCTCTTCTTGTCAGGGGCCCTCACTGCACCCCAGATACTGAGACCCTGTTCACTCCTCATGGGCAGATCCGGGAGAATCTGTTCCTGATCATTGGCCATGTCAGGAAAGGGCTTCACCGCACAAAGATGCGGCCCCTTGCCTTGGAAGGGAATGGCCGTAGTGTGTATTAGCGGGAGCCTCATGGCATCGCCAACCTTTGCCTGTCCTCATGCTGGCTGGTGGGTTTTACTGAATTAACGTAATTGTGTCTAGTAAAGATGTCCAATTTCTCTTAGAAAAATGCTAAAATCATTTAGGTAGATAATACATTCTAAACATTTCTAGCCCACATCAATAGAAATATGCATCCTTTTGGAAATTAAGTCATTTGAAGGAGAGACCTTCCTGTAACACCTTATCAAAAAACAGGAAAACCAGGGCAGTGACCTGTCCTCATGGTGACTAGTGGGGTTTACTGAATTAAAGTAACTGTGTCCAGTAAAGATACCCAATTTCTCCTTCAGAATACTGCTAAAATCATTTAGGTGGATAATACATTCTAAATATTTCCAGCCCACATTAATGGAAATAGACATCCTTTTGGAAACTAATTCATTTCAATGAGAGATCTTCCTATCACCTCCCTTCTCTCCTTATCAAGAAACAGGAAAACCTGGGCTTGACCTAGCTAGCGCTCCTACACTGCCATGAGAATCCCTTTGGGACTTCTCCCATTTGGGACTGGCAGCACTCTCGTGGTTTACTAAAACTTAGGTAAACCTGAGCTTAAACCACCACCTGGAGTCAAGAAGAAGCAGCAACCTAGTGGTGAAGATTCACCAAGGGAATGTATTCAGTCCAAATCAAAACAAGCCAGACAGAACACTGGAGCAAATCATTCTTCCTTCAGTGCAAAAATATAGATCTACATCTACAGCAAACTAGAGCAAACAGGAAACCGTGACCTCCCCAAAATGACAAAGCCGAAATCTAGTGGGTGACTCTAAAGAGATGGTGATTTGTCAGCTCTCTAACCAATCACTGAAAATCACAGGTTTTCACACTTGTATTTTAGTTTCAGAAAGACAGATGCAAGTTTGTTCTATAGATCACAGACAAACTGTCAGATAATTTTGGTATTTTGTTTGTTTGTTTGTTTTTTGTTTTTTGAGGCAGCATCTTACTCTGCCACCCAGGCTGGAGTGTAGTGCCCTGATCTCAGCTCACTGCAACCTCTGCCTCCCAGAGTCAAGCAATTAACCCGCCTTGGCCTGCCAAGTAGCTGAGACTACAGATTTGCATTACCATGCCCGGCTAAGTTTTTGTATTTTTAGTAGAGACAGAGTTTCACCATGTTGGTCAGGCTGGTCTTGAACTCCTGACCTCAAATGGTGCACCATTCTTGGCCTCCTACAGTGCTGGGATTACAGGTGTGAGACATCATGCCCAGCCAGTTTTGCTAGTTTTTTGATACCCACCCCGCTTCCACCCTCCACTCCCCAGTAGCCCTGGGCATCTATTGTTTCCATTATTATGTCATGTATACTTAATGTTTGGCTCCCATTTATAAGTGAGAACATGTGGTGTTTGGTTTTCTGTTCCTACTTCAGTTCGCTTAGCATAATGGCTTCTAGCTTCATCCATGTTGCTGCAAAGGGAGGAAGAGGACCTGGTGAAAGGGCGTTATCTTGTTCTTGTTTATGGCTGTGTAGGTTTCCATGGTGTATATGTACCACATTTTGTTAATCCAGTCCACCACTGATGGGCATTCCAGTGGATTCCACGTCTTTGCTGTTGTGAATAGTGCTGTGATGAGCATCTACACATGACCACTCCTATTCAACATGTACTGGAGGTCTCATGTTGCTGGAGTCTCTTCATTACCTGGACTGGTCTAGAACTGCCAGGCTCAATCAGTGCTTCAATCTTAGCCTTCCAAAGTATTGGGATTACAGGCATGAGACACCACACATGGCTCTTTTTTATTATAACATATATTTCTAGGCTGGGCGCAGTGGTTCATACCTGTAATCCCAGCACTTTGGGAGGCCGAGGTGGGTGGATCACAACAAGGTCAAGAGATCGAGACCATCTTGGCCAACATGGTGAAACGCGGTCTCTACTAAAAAATACAAAAATTAGCTGGGCGTGGTGGCACATGCCTGTAATCCCAGCTACTTGGGAGGCTGAGGCAGGAGAATCACTTGAACCCGGGAGGTGGAGATTGCAGTGAGCCGAGATCGTGCCACTGAACTCCAGCCTGGGCAAAGAGCGAGACTCCCTCTTAAAAAAAAAAAAAAAATCTATTTCTATAGGCCAAGGGAGGTGGCTCATGCCTGTAATTCCAGCATTTTGGGAGGCCAGTGTGGGTGGATTACTTGAGCCAAGGAGTTCTAGCCCGGACAACAAGGCAAAACCCTGTCTCTACTTAAAAAGAAAAATATATATATATATTTCTGTAGCTTACGGCCTGCAGGCTGGCCATGCCTCAGGCTGGAAAGTGCAGCTTTCAGAAAAGATCCGTCACTGGCACTTTCAGGGAGGAAGTGACGAGGCAGGAATGTATGCTGAGTGGGTTGGCAAGTATACCCACCCAACAGGTTATGAAATGGGCTGAGTATTCATGAAGGAGGCCTAACACATGCATATTGAATAAACACACACGTGGCTTACCTCCCATGTTCACTTTGGGGTGGAGACTTCACATTTCTTTTTCTTTTTTGAGACAGAGTCTTGCTCTGTCACCCAGGCTGGAGTGCAATGGCACCATCTTGGCTCACTGTATCTTCTGCCTCCCGGGTTCAAGCGATTCTCCTGCCTCAGCCAAGTAGCTGAGACTACAGGTACGTGTCGCCACACCTGGCTACTTTTTGTATTTTTGGTAGAGATAGGGTTTCACTGTGTTGGCCAGTCTGGAACTCCTGACCTCAGGTGATCTGCCTGCCTCGGTCTCCCAAAGTGCTGAGATTACAGGTGTGAACCACCACGCTGCACCGAGACTTCACATTTCAGTGCATTATAGCTATACCCTCTACATCAAAGGCTGCATCAGAGACACGAAGACACTCGTGTGCTAAGTCTCTTTCAAGTGGTCAGAACCAGTCGATGGCCAGAGGTCTCTCATCCGGAGAAAGTTACTGGAATCAATCTCTTGTCCAATCAAAGCTGGAGTCATGGCACGTGGAGCAGGGGGTCAGTTAGTCAGAATCTGGGCTGGATGAGCCGCGATCGTTTCAATATTGCTTATCTTAGGGCCAGCGCTTGTTCAGCTGCTAGAGGAAGAGAAACACCCTGTGGCAGTTAGAATATAGTTCATTCAGCCGGGCGCAGTGGCTCTTGCCTGTAATCCCAGCACTTTGGGAGGCTGAAGTGGGTGGATAACGAGGTCAGCAGTTCAAGACCTGCCTGGCCAAGACGGTGAAACCCTGTCTCTACTAAAAATACAAAAAATTAGCCGGGTGTGGTGGTGTGCACCTGTAATCCCAGCTACTCGGGAGGCTAAGGCAGGAGAATTGCTTGAACCTGGGAGGCGGAGGTTGCAGTGAGCCAAGATCATGCCACTGCCCTTCAGTCTGGGCTACAGAGCGAGACTCCACCTCAAAAAAAATATTAATTAAAAAGGTGTATAGTTAATTTTTTAAGGATAGGGGCCCCTGACTTAACCCTTGCCTGGGAAGACCTTAGGTCCTGTATATAACTTGGTATCTTATGACCCTAAATAGTCTATTCAGTCAGCCTTATAATCTCTATTTTAACATGAATGCTGGTCAGTTTTTGTGTCTAAACCATGAAAGGAAGGAAATAAAATGAGACGTGTCTAACCTCCCATCCCGCCATGGCCAGGAACAGTTTTAAAGATTTCTCTGGTGGGCACACTTGACCGAGAGGGAATCTGTTCAGTACATAGGGGGAGCTTAGGATTTTATTTTTAGTTTTCAGAACAAGGGATGAATAATCATGGGGGCTTCTGCTGGAAGGGAAAAAGGAGGAAAAAAAGGCATTAATTTCACTCTTCCTGGATGCCAGGCCCTATGCCAAGCCCTTAACTTGCCCCATCTCATTGGATCCTACCAGGGTCACACAGGTGGTGGGCATCACCATCCTCATTTTTCAGGAAAACTGAGGCTCTTGCTCAAGGTCCCTGCCTAACAACACCAGGCCCTGAGTCCTCAGCAGGGTCCTCACTCGGATGCCCTTTGTGTAGGGTTTCTCACCTGAGTCCTCAGCAGGGTCCTCACTCGGATGCCCTTTGTGT
>NW_012105586.1:1338731-1339685 GCF_000951045.1 Mandrillus leucophaeus
CAGCACTTTGGGAGGCCGAGGTGGGTGGATCACAACAAGGTCAAGAGATCGAGACCATCTTGGCCAACATGGTGAAACGCGGTCTCTACTAAAAAATACAAAAATTAGCTGGGCGTGGTGGCACATGCCTGTAATCCCAGCTACTTGGGAGGCTGAGGCAGGAGAATCACTTGAACCCGGGAGGTGGAGATTGCAGTGAGCCGAGATCGTGCCACTGAACTCCAGCCTGGGCAAAGAGCGAGACTCCCTCTTAAAAAAAAAAAAAAAATCTATTTCTATAGGCCAAGGGAGGTGGCTCATGCCTGTAATTCCAGCATTTTGGGAGGCCAGTGTGGGTGGATTACTTGAGCCAAGGAGTTCTAGCCCGGACAACAAGGCAAAACCCTGTCTCTACTTAAAAAGAAAAATATATATATATATTTCTGTAGCTTACGGCCTGCAGGCTGGCCATGCCTCAGGCTGGAAAGTGCAGCTTTCAGAAAAGATCCGTCACTGGCACTTTCAGGGAGGAAGTGACGAGGCAGGAATGTATGCTGAGTGGGTTGGCAAGTATACCCACCCAACAGGTTATGAAATGGGCTGAGTATTCATGAAGGAGGCCTAACACATGCATATTGAATAAACACACACGTGGCTTACCTCCCATGTTCACTTTGGGGTGGAGACTTCACATTTCTTTTTCTTTTTTGAGACAGAGTCTTGCTCTGTCACCCAGGCTGGAGTGCAATGGCACCATCTTGGCTCACTGTATCTTCTGCCTCCCGGGTTCAAGCGATTCTCCTGCCTCAGCCAAGTAGCTGAGACTACAGGTACGTGTCGCCACACCTGGCTACTTTTTGTATTTTTGGTAGAGATAGGGTTTCACTGTGTTGGCCAGCCTGGAACTCCTGACCTCAGGTGATCTGCCTGCCTCGGTCTCCATGAGCCATTGAGTCAACCCTCTTCTTGTCAGGG
>NW_012105586.1:1341020-1348707 GCF_000951045.1 Mandrillus leucophaeus
TCTCCAAACTGCTTTTAAGTGAATTTTCTAGCTCTTTGTCCACTGATTTTGAGCAATCAGTTTCACTTGCTTGGTAGGTTCTGAGATACTGTCTGGGATGCTTGGGTTCTCGGGGACACCTGCTTCTTGGCTGGGCACGAGAGTCTTGGCTTCCCACCTGGCCTTCAGGGTTCAGGCAGGGGACATGTGCCCTTACGTAACCTGATGGGACCTGTCACACTCCAATTTTATACACTTGAAGGGAGCCTGCCCTGCCACACCTATGGGTACTTCATATCAGGTGGGATGAGAGACTGAGAAAATAAATAAGACACAGAGACAAAGTATAGAGAAAGAAAAATGGGCCCAGGGGACCGGCACTCAGCATACGGAGGACCCACACTGGCACCGGTCTCTGAGTTCCCTCAGCATTTATTGATTACTATTTTCACTATCTCAGTAAGGGGAATGTGGCAGAAGAGTAGGGTGATAGTGGGGAGAAGGTCAGCAAGAAAACATGGGAGCAAAGGAATCCGTGTCACAAATAAGTTCAAGGGAAGATACGATGCCTGGATGTGCACATAGGCCAGGTTTATGTTTCTCTCCACCCAAACATCTCAGTGGAGTAAAGGGCAACAAAGCAGCATTGCTGCCAACATGTCTCACCTCCTGCCACAGGACGGTTTTTCTCCTCTCTCAGAATAGAACAAAGGTACAATCGGGTTTTACGCTGAGACATTGAATTCCCAGGGGCAGGCAGGAGACAGAGGCCTTCCTCTTATCTCAACTGCAAGAGGCCTTCCTCTTTTACTAATCCTCCTCACACAGCCCCTTCACGGGTGTCGGGCTGGGGGGACGGTCAGGTCTTTTCCATCCCACGAGACCATATTTCAGACCATCACATGTGGAGAAACCTTGGACAATACCTGGCTTTCCAGGGCAGAGGTCCCTGCAGCTTTCCACAGTGCATTGTGCCCCTGGTTACTTGAGAATGGAGAATGGCGATGACTTTTATCAAGTATACTGCCTGTAAACATTTTGTTAGCAAAGCACATCCTGCACAGCCCTAGATCCCTTAAACCTTGATTCTATACAACACATGTTTCTGTGAACTCAAGGTTGGGGCTAAAAGTTACAGATGAACAGCATCTCAGGGCAAAGTAATTGTTCAGGGTACAGGTCAAAATGAAGCTTCTTATGTCTTCCTTTTCTACACAGACACAGTAACAGTCTGATCTCTCTTTCTTTTTCTTATATACACTAGTCTTCTTTATTCTGCTAGATACGGGAAGGGTGTTAAGAAAAGATCTCTCATCAGTATGACTTAGCCCCCAAAAAACATGCTTGATTTTTGAATGTGGTAAAGAAATTTTAAAACATGTTTTATGTCTATATGATTGTTAGTGTTCATATATTATCTTGTTTTGTTTTCGAGATGGAGTCTTGCTCTGTCACCAGGCTCGAGTGTGGTGGCAGAGTCTCGGCTCACTGCAACCTCCACCCCCCAGGTTCAAGCAATTCTCCTGCCTCAGCCTCTCGAGTAGCTGGGAGTATAGGCACGTGCCATCATGCCCAGCTAATTTTTGTATTCCTAGTAGAGACAGGGTTTCACCGTGTTAGCTAGGATGGCCTCGATCCCTTGATCTTGTGATCCACCCGCCTCAGCCTCCCAAAGTGCTACTGTTACAGGCATGAGCCACTGTGCACGGCCGTATTTTTATATTATTGGTAGCATTTTGCTACAAGGGAATTTTGATATCTTTATAAGACACAATTAGTTTAATTAAGGAAGGACCACTGCCCACCATCAGGACAGGTATGTCTTGGTGATGCCCTGAGGATCCAGATAATCACTGGTGTAAATGTCCCCTTCCAAAGCAGGGGCCATGCCTTGTGCAGCGAAGCTCTTTCCCAGCACAGCTAATGGTCAGAAATGGATTCTTCTGGATCTGCCCATTAGGACTGAACAGGGTCTCAGCATCTGGTTAGCAGGGAGGGACCCTGAGAAGGGGTTTTATTTGAGTGACTCACACTCATTGCCCACATAGAATGTCCAGGCCCTGTGTGTGCATCTTGTGTGTATTAACCCACTGATCAGCCACAGAACAAAGCGAGGAGGTAATAGATTTGTAAAGAGAAGTAAAGAACAGGAGGGAACTGATAAAAATGAGGAAATTTCATTTGGATGTCTGACTTCCTGGGGCAGAATCTCATTAAAAACACAACTTAGTGCTTTTGATTTTCTTTTCTTCTTTTTTTTTTTTTTTTTGAGATGGAATCTTGCTCTGTTGCTCAGGCTGGAGTGTAGTGGCACGATCTCAGCTCACTGAAACCTCTGCCTCCCGGATTCAAGCGATTCTCCTGCCTCAGCCTCCCGAATAGCTGAAACTACAAGTGCCCGCCACCACGCTTGGCTACATTTTTGTTTTTTTGGCCCTGAGTCTTGCTCTGTCACCGAGGCTGGAGTGAAGCGGCACGATCTGGGGATCTCAAGTACGTGGACCAGGGAATCTGCAGGAATTTGTTTATCTTGGGCTGGGGGTGCATAGGGAGTAGGTAGGGCTCCTATGACCACAAACCCAAGGCCTCTGGGATCAGAAGGCAACAACAAGGGCCAGGACCTACCCCGGGGCCTGTGCTTGCAGGGATCCTCGCTCTCATTTGTATGTGGGGTGCTTGAGTGATTGCAGATTCCTCACCCACCCCCATTGGCTCTTCTAGGGAAGATGCATCTATGACACCTGTAGGTGGCCCTGTGTAGGAAAAGATTGCAGAATCCACATGGGCCCATGCTGAGTGAGGCTTTCTCCAGGTGGGCACAAAAACCTCTAGCTTCCCAGCCACTGCCAGAGCCTGGGGTAGGGGGCCCCACATGGAGGCAAATGCAGGGAGCATTGGCAAAGGCAGGTCTGAGTGAAAGGAGAAGAGGAGCACATGGGAAAGACACAGAGGTCTCCGACAGTTCCAGGGCCAGAGACACTTGGGAGTGGGAGAGGCGTGACTGGGTGATAGGTCCAGGGCTTTTTCTGAGCCCTGAGGCCCCAGCAGGTTTACCTCCCTCCCAAGATCTCTCTGGGCTATTGTGCCTGGGAGTCAGTGCCGGCTCCACTGCAACCCTGTGGGAAGGGTATAGAGTCCTCAGGGTCTAAAGTTCAACTTTACACATTATCCTCAAATGAGGGCTTTTACTCAGGGACCTCTTGTCCACAGGTCCCACATCTTCTTGCTGGACTCCTAGAGGAAGTTGTCCTCCCAGGGACATGGGATGTTATACTTTTATCTTCCATGGAATTAGCTCTGACAGGTAGAGTTTTACCTTTCTAGGTGGCTGCACACACACACACACACGCACACACACGCACGCATGCATACCATGTGGTCACGGCAGTGATGCCCACGGCCTGGGGTTCTTCCATAGCACCCGCCTGAAAAAAAGCCTCACCTAAGGCTAAGAAGAGACCTGACTTGGACAAAAAAATACCTACTGCATTCCAGGTGCAGCCTTGTCAACTCTAAGGCTGGGCCAGGGGGCCGTGGGAAGGGATGGCCCCTGCACTGGGGACTTGTCCTAGGCTCTGCCATTATCCTGGCAGCCTTGGAAGACCAGAGGGGTCAGGTCTTCCTCTGCAAGCCAGGCAGTGTCAGCACCCAGAAATCCAGGGTGCCTCTTTAGGTCCGGAGCAGCAGCTGTGGAGCTCCCTGCTTTGTGCCTTGCCATGTTCACCAAAATCGGTCAATATAAATTGGGGAAAATAGAGATGGGCTGATGTCCTTGGGATGCATAAAGTGACACCGGCCCCATCAGCTTAGACTGGGAGAGGAAACAGAGGCTCAGGAATATTCTAGAGAACCTGAGCAAGGTCCTCGTAGGAGCTTTGGAATCCCAGTGTGGATTGTGGGACTGGAGAATAGGTCAGGTCGTTTCTTGAGATGGGCTTCAAAGGCTGCTCGGAGCTGGGCAGCAGATGAGCACCTTGAGAAGAACAGGCGACAGGACGTGGTAGAAAAGCCCCCGAGTGCAGGATTCTTGCTGGGGTCCTGGGGGTGCTGCTGGGCCCCCTGAAATGGGCAGGAATGGGAAGTCAGTCAGTTCTTTCCAACATTTAGGTTGTTGAACACCTTGGGATTCCACTGAGCCCCTCACCTGAGGGGTCTGCCAATCATCTGCTGCCAGAACACGGGCAGGTTTTTCTCTGGTCAAGTCTCAGGTTTACCAGGTTAAAAATGGGGAAAATAGCAACGTGCTTTAGATTCTCCATGAAGGAGAGCTGAGGTCCGGGATGCTCGGTACCAGCCGTCTGTTGTGCCTTGTGGATGCTCAGTCAACAGAGATACTCCCAACCATTCTTGGTGCTGAGCTCACTCTCAGCCTCAGGTTTACAAAGTGGGGCGTGGGAAGCAGAAGCCCCACTGGGCTCAGGTGATCCTCCCGCCTTAACTTCTTGGGCAGCTTGGCCTACAGGTGCACACTGCCACCCCCGGCTAATAGTGTGTATTTTTATTAGAGACAGGGTTTCACCACATTGCCCATGTTCCTCACAAACTCCTGAGCTCTAGCACTCTGCCTTTCTTGGCTTCCCAAAGTGCTGGGATTAGAGGCCTGAGGTTGGTTTCTTCCTTTCTTGCTTGCTTGCTTTTTCTTTCGTTCTTTTTTGAGACAGAATGTCACGCTGTCACCCAGGGTGGAGGACAGTGGCGCCATCTCAGCTCACCGCAACTTCCGCATCCCAGGTTCAAGCGATTCTCCCGCCTCAGCCTTCTGAGTAGCTGGGAGTGCCGGCACCTGCCACTACGCTCAGAGAATTTTTTGTATTTTTAGTAGAGACGGGGTTTCACCGTATTAGTCAGAATCATCTCTGTCTCCTGACCTCGTGATCCGCCTACCTTGGCCTCCCAAAGTGCTGACGTTACAGGCATGAGCCACTGTGCCTAGTCCTGAGTTTTCTGTGTAGGCCTAATGGTGACACCCTGATAAGAATCTCTAGGTTCAATATTAGGGACAGGAAAGGACTCGAAGAAGGAGGAAACATAAATTATCAAACTGGAGTGGGAAGGGAGTCGGTGAGATTAAGATTTGGATGAAGGTCCTGGAAAATGACTGGGGCTGATGGTGCTGGGAAATGTTTCACTGTGGGAAGATCCCTGAGTCTAAAGGAAAGGTTTCCAGATGACAGCGCCATGACAGGGACATATGGACCCTCATTCATTTCTCTCTCACATCCTGTAGAGCCCACAGTTTCTTCCTCCGTGACTCCCAGCTTGGCAAAGTCTCCCTTCCCAGGTCTGGCCACACTGCTCCTCTCTGGCCTGTGCCCCAGCTCACATTCTCAGATTCCATCTTCCCAAGCTGGTTTTCTGAGCGGAGCCCATCATTTTTGTGAATAAACACACTTTACCTTCTAGTAGGGCCAAGACTGTGCCTGCCCCGTGTCCTCAAAGCCAATGTTATGGTTTAAGAGTCTGCACTGTCTCTTTTGATGATTCCCCTTTTAATTTCTGAACTCACTCTAGGCTGGGTGAGGTGGCTCAAGCCTGTAATCCCAGCACTTTGGAAGGCTGAGATGGGCAGATCACTTGAGGTCAAGAGGTCGAGACCAGCCGGGCCAACATGATGAAACCCCATCACGACTAAAATTACAAAAATTAGTGGGCATGGTGGAGTGCGCCTGTAATCCCAGCTACTTGGGAGGCAGAGGTGGGAGAACTGCTTGAACCCAGAAGGTCGAGGCTGCAGTGAGCCAAAATCTTGCCACTGCACTGCAGCCTGGGTGACACACAAAGCCCTGTCTCAAAATCAATCAATCAGTCAATCAATCAATCATCAATCAACTCACTCTAGACAAAAGACCTTCAGTCCCGACATCTAGATGCCCACAAGATAATT
Organism: Mandrillus leucophaeus; assembly: GCF_000951045.1. Taxonomy (NCBI): domain Eukaryota; kingdom Metazoa; phylum Chordata; class Mammalia; order Primates; family Cercopithecidae; genus Mandrillus; species Mandrillus leucophaeus. The sequence continues at coordinate 1,346,884 of NW_012105586.1, forward strand.
GCCATATTTTATATAGTCTTGGTTCCCTTCCAGGGTCCCATTAGAACACATCGACCCATTCTTCTCAGTCCCCACCTCACTTGGTCACCCCACAGGGTCGGGTTAGAAAGGTCCATAAAAGCTCCTGATTTCCTTCAGTGAAGCCTTGACTTAGTCTTGAGATGGATCACACCCTCAGTGGTTCCTTTCTTCTACTTGAATGTGCGTATGATCTGCTATGTTAGACAGCATAAAACCCAGGCAACCATTGAATATACACAGCTTTTTATTCTGTTTTCTTGGGAATGACATCACTATCTTCTTCAAGCTGTTTTAACTCTGAAACATTCTGATAATTTCTCTGCGGTCAAACATCCTCCAATAAGGACACCTTCAGTTTTGTTTTGTTTTGTTTTGTCTAATATCAGGAACAGATTAATCCCTTCCCTGTATCACTATGAAAGTCATCTATTAGCCAAACTTCATCAGTCTTTGGAGAATAAATGAACGAATGACTTTTGGACTTTTACTCTATTATCGATTCTTTCATTTTCATAAATGTGTATCTAATTCAATCAGTTAGGCAGAAGAAAGGTGAAAACTCAATCAGGATTAACTGGGTGGAACTACAAGATCTAATCAAGTATCACGTTCTGATTGGAAGCTGGTGATTGAGAAGGGAAGGGTGGGGTTAGAAAGGTCCATAAAAGCTCCTGAGGGTGCACAGAAGAGACGCACAGCCCTGGAGCTACTGCTTGGTTCTCTGAGAGGTCCCAGAACTCTGCCAAGTGAGTCCAGCTCTGGTAAGTCACCACCTTCGTAGGGTCATGCCCGTCTGATCTGCAGCCCTTCAGTCAGGAACGGAGACACGCAGCCCAAGGTGGCACAGAGAATTTCCTGTCTGTTTCGTGAGATGAACAGAGTTAGGCTTTCATTTCTCCTCTAAATGTAGTTTTGTCTTCATCCCACAAATTGTGATTTGTGCTTGGTTTTTGTCATTTTAAAGTTCTTATCAAAGCAGTTTTTTAAAAAATATATTAAAATTTACAGTTAACTGAATTTTTATTTCTTGACATTTGCAGTTATTTGTTTTTGTGCCTTCAGTAACAGTTCATAGACTTGGTGTTATTGTGATTCTCCAAGTGTGCTTTCATTTTCATAAAATCCTTAAAGGCATCCCACACACCATCTCCAGAGTGGAGTTTTGCTGAGATCACAGGATTTATCTTTGCCCCTGGGATCCGTTCAAAAGTGGGTAATTGTGAATATGTGGAAGCGATGTGTATTGGAACCTTCATCTTAGAGTTAGAATGCTCTAGAATAGCATCATACCACTTTTACAGTTTCTGGTTATTTATTTTTTTTTCTTTTGCGATGGAGTTTCCCTCTTATTGCCCAGGCTGGAGTGCCATGGGGTGGGTGATCTCAGCTCACTGCAACCTCTGCCTCCCGGGTTCACGAGATTCTCCTGCCTCAGCCTGCTGAGTAGCTTGGATTACAGGCACTCACCACCATGCCCAGCTCATTTTTGTATTTTTAGTAGACATGGGGTTTCACCATGTTGGCCATGCTGATCTCAAACTCCTGACCTCAAGTGGTCTGCCTGCCTCGGACTCCCAAAGTGCTGGGATTACAGGAGTGAGCTACCATGCCCAGCTACAGTTAGTATTTCTATACATACCTTCCAAATGCTGTAGAATACCATCGCACCACTTTCACAGTTTCAGTGAATTTTTTTCCTTTTTTCTTTTTTTTTTTTTTTGAGACGGAGTCTCGCTCTGTCGCCCAGGCTGGAGTGCAGTGGCCGGATCTCAGCTCACTGCAAGCTCCGCCTCCTGGGTTTAC
>NW_012105586.1:1348757-1364580 GCF_000951045.1 Mandrillus leucophaeus
GATCTCAGCTCACTGCAAGCTCCGCCTCCTGGGTTTACGCCATTCTCCTGCCTCGGCCTCCTGAGTAGCTGGGACTACAGGCGCCCGCCACCTCGCCCAGCTAGTTTTTTTGTATTTTTTAGTAGAGACAGGGTTTCACCGTGTTAGCCAGTGGTCTCGATCTCCTGACCTTGTGATCCACCCGTCTCGGCCTCCCAAAGTGCTGGGATTACAGGCTTGAGCCACCGCGCCCGGCCTTTTTTTCCTTTTTTCTGAGATGGAGTCTCACTCTTTTACCCACGGTTGAGTGCAGGCCCTGAGCTGGGCTCACTGAAAACACTGCCTCTGGGGTTCAAGTGATCCTCTTTCCTCTGTCTCCAGAGTAGCTAGGATTATAGTCATGCACCACCATGCCTGGCTAATATTTACATTAATTAATTAATCAATTTGTTTCTTTTTGAGTCAGAGTCTAACTCTGTCACCCATGCTGGAGTGCAGTGCTGCGATCTCTGTCTTCTGGAGTCATATGATTCTTAATTTTTTTTATATTTAGTGGAGACAGGGTTTCATGTAAGCCAGGCTGTTCTCGAACTCCTGACTTCAAATGATCTGCCTGCCTTGGCTTCCAGCAGTGATGGGATTTCAGACATGAGCCACAGCACCCGGTCCCTTTCTGGTTGAAAATTTTCAAGATGAAAAATAATGGCATTGATTTTAGGGAGTCCCTTTACTGTTCCCCCAGCATGTTCATGGTGTGAACTGAGAATGTAGGCTGTCTGGGGCCACAGGATACTGTCATTCTCTTTGCTTAGGGTGGTAAGTGACAAGACATTTTTCCTCAAAGAGGTAGAGCTTGGCTTTCAGGATCCTCAGTGACACTGTCCAGTGGTTCTGGGATTCAATCAAGCAATGGATGAAAATTAATGGGCCAGTGGTCTCCTTTACCCCTCCCTCCTTGGTGTGTGGAAGACATTCTTCCTGGTACCAGCAGCAGCAGAAATATAGATTTGAGGCCACAAAGTGTGGAGTGGAATTGGGGTAAACTGGTAATTTTTCTACCTCTACCAGAGCAAGGATATGGTCCTAGGAGAAGACGAGGTGATTGTGTTTGCTCCGAGAGTGATGCGTTTTCCCTGGGTTTGTCTTCTAGAGTGTTTTCCTTGCAAATCCATCAGGATGAGCATCCGGGCCCCACCCAGACTCCTGGAGCTGGCGGGGCAGAGCCTGCTGAGAGACCAGGGCTTGGCCGTCTCTGCCATGGAGGAGCTGCCCAGGGTGCTCTATCTCCCACTCTTCATGGAGGCCTTCAGCAGGAGACACTTCGAGGCTCTGACGGTGATGGTGCAGGCCTGGCCCTTCACCCGCCTCCCTCTGGGATCGCTGATGAAGACGCTTCATCTGGAGACTTTAAAAGCGTTGCTGGAAGGGCTTCATATGGTGCTTACACAGAAGGATCGCCCCAGGTGAGGTGACCCAGGTGGGCTGGTAGATAGGGCTCAGGTGTCCAGGGAAAGAACAGCAGGGTCAGGCTGAGAAGTAGCCCAACGGTGGCCCAGTGTCTTCGGATGGTGCTGGTGAGGAAGCTCAGCGAGGCTTTGGCCATTGTCCAGATCCTCAGGGAAAGGACTGCTCCTCATACAGGGTCCACCATGGGAACAGAAACCTGCCTATTCACAGTGGAAGGCAAAGGGAATACAAGTGGGGACCAGTCAGAATTGAAAGGGAAAAGGGATCGAGAAAGACAGAGAGAGAACAGGGAGCACCGAGGACAGGAGCAGCTGATTAATGGGATGAGAATGAAAGCAAAGGTCAGGGATGGGTCCTTCTAAATTCTGAGTCTCTCCCTTACTTTACCTACAGGAGGTGGAAACTTCAAGTTCTGGATTTGCGGGATGTTGATGAGAATTTCTGGGCCGTACGGCCTGGAGCCTGGGCCCTGTCCTGCTCCCCAGAGGCCACGAGTATGAGGCAGACAGCAGAGGACTGTCCGAGGATGGGAGAGCACCAGCCCTTGAAGGTGTTCATAGACATCTGCGTCAAGGAAATACCTCAGGATGAATGCCTGAGATACCTCTTTCGGTGGGTTTACCAAAGGAGAGGTTTAGTACACCTGTGCTGTAGTAAGCTGGTGAATTATCTAACGCCGATTAAATATCTCAGAAAGTCTTTGAAAATAATCCACCTGGATAGTATTCAGGAGCTGGAAATCCGCAACATGTCTTGGCCACGTCTGATAAGAAAGCTTCGTTGTTACCTGAAGGAGATGAAGAATCTTCGCAAACTCATTTTCTCCAGGTGCCATCATTACACGTCAGACAATGACCTCGAGGGACGGTTAGTCGCCAAATTTGGCTCTGTGTTCCTCAGGCTGGAACACCTCCAGTCGCTTAAAATAAAATTGGTCACCTTCTTCAGTGGACACCTGGAACAGCTGATCAGGTGAGAAAGGATTGCGCACTTTCTCTGCAGACCACAGCACAGCCTTGTTTTGTTACAGCAAACACTGGAAGGCATGTACTGTGTGCCAGTCAGTGGCAACGTCACAGTGAAGGGGACACCAGAATGTCAACACATTGTCCCATTCAGGGCTCCGTGTCCTGGAGTGGCTATCACAGGATCGCTCCAATGTGGGCAGCGGGGTCACCTGGGGTAGAGGCTAGAGAGAGACATCATGTACAAGCTAGTTAGTGGGGGTTTCGGCTCTACCGGGGTGCACGTGTGAATTTCTTGTACAAAGTGTGTTTCAAGTTGATATGATATAAAAGAGGTAATAGATGAGGGTATGAAAGGAGGGAAGGTGCATCAAACCTGTGCATGTCACAGTAGAAGCTCTGTCCTCAACAGCTTAGTGATCACGAATGATTCTGTCTCTAATTCCCTGTCTGTAAAAGGTTGTTTTGAACCCCAGGAAAGGTAATTGACATGGGAAATGCCTGCTTCTTGAATGGAGGGTGAGGAAGTAGGCATGAGAGTGGTAAAAAGTGATAGTTGCTTTGCAGATGCAGGCATGTCCGGGAGCCCCTGCCAGCACGTAGCCCTAGCTGATGTCCCTAGACCTTGCTGAATTGAGTTCTTTGTGCACATCTCCCACTGGGTACCTGTGGCCCAGAGATGAAGTTTTCTGCTAAAAGAAACAAGGTTTTAGAGATTTTGTGGCCTTGAACCAATCACACAAGCAATGGTGAAAGGGCTGAGCCTAAAATGGGACTGTCCTGAATGATCAGAGTCCTTATCACATAGCAACTTGCATGCGGTCCATCATCACGTGATGGGAATAAACTTGTGTTTCGGTGAAGCAGTCATTTCCCTTGAGGTTATTCCCCACTACCTTCATCTAACTGGTACCATTGCCCAGAACTAACTTCTTGATCTCCACAGGTGCCTCCAGAACCCCTTGGAGAACTTGGAATTGACTTGTGGCTACCTATTGGAAGAGGACGTGAAGTGTCTCTCCCAGTACCCAAACCTCGGTTACCTGAAGCATCTGAATCTCAGCTACGTGCCGCTGTTCCGCCTCAGTCTTGAGCCCCTCGGAGCTCTGCTAGAGAAAGTTGCTGCCACTCTCGAGACCCTCATCTTGGAGGGCTGTCAGATCCACTACTCCCAACTCAGTGCCATCCTGCCTGGCCTGAGTTGCTGCTCCCAGCTCACCACCTTCTACTTTGGCAGAAATTTCATGTCTGTGGATGCCCTGAAGGACCTGCTGCGCCACACCAGTGGGCTGAGCAAGTTAAGCCTGGAGACATATCCCGCCCCTGATGAGAGTTTGAATTCCTTGGTTCGTGTCGATTGGGAGATCTTCACCCCGCTTCGGGCTGAGCTGATGCGGACACTGAGGGAAGTCAGGCAGCCCAGAAGGATCTTCATTGGCCCCATCCCCTGCCCTTCCTGCGGCTCATCACCGTCTGAGGAACTGGAGCTCCATCTTTGCTGCTAGGGAAGGCGTGCCTAGCGGGGTAGATCCATCCAAAGTTCTCTTCCAGGCTCTTGGACACTAAAATCTAGTATGTACGTGCAAGTTAGGTTTTTTTTTTCTCTTATTTACTTTTTTAATAATTCTAAAATTTTATTAAAGAAAATTTGAGACAGGATTTTGCTGTGTTGTACCAGCGGGTCTCAAACTGCTGGGTGCATGGGATTATCTTGCCTCAGTCTCCTAAAGTGCTGGGATTACTGGCATGAATGACTGTGACCAGGCCACATGCAACTTACAGGAAGCACAGAACTCTTTGCTTCAGGCAGGTGCTCACTGCGAGGGAAAAAACATAACAGCAGGGGGCAAGACTGGAGGAAAATGTTGAGGTGGAGTCAATGAGACCTTCCGGGACCCGTGTCCTGCAGAGTCAGAAAGAGAAGCTAAAGTTCTACAGTGATGAGCATGTTATCCCTGTAAGGATGGTTACCCAGAAATATCAGAAATAAAGAACCTCAATGAAAACGTTCTGGTGTCCTCTGCATTTGATTGACTAGTTTTAGTGATTTATACATCAGAAATATCTAGCTATTTAGTGATTGATGGAAAAATAACGAAGTACTCTGTCATCTGTGATTCAGGTTGAGTTGCAGAACATCTAATTCCCACCTATTGTTCTTTGCTTTTTTTTTTTTTTGCGACAAAATCTTGCTTTGTCACCCAGGCTGCAGTGCAGTGAGCCTTCTGGGCTCACTGCAATCCTTTTCTTCGGGGTTCAAATGATTTTCATGCCTCAGCCACTCCAGTAGCTGGGATTACATGTAAGTGCCACCAAGCCTGCTAATTTTTGTATTTTTGGTAGAGACGGGGTTTTTCCGTGTTTGCCAGGCTGGTCTTGAGCTCCTGGCTTCCAGTGATCTGCTGACCTTGGCCTCCCAAAGTGCTGGGATTATGGATGTGCTAATAATCTCCAATTCTTTACTTCTCTTCAGTCATCTGTTTTTTCCTTATTTTTTTTGCCTGCAAGGAGCAGCTCAGTCAGGCACAAAGGGACAGGCAGGGAGGGGCCCTGAGGAGAAGATGGGCTTGAGGTGGTAGGTAGAGGTGGTAGGCAAGCTGGGGTCAAGCTACAGGGGCCTGTGTTGGGAAGCACAAATGGCATCCAGTTCAATGATCTGGCTAGCTTTGGGGCCACTGTGCCCACTCTGCTAACAGTTCCAAGGTCCTGGGTCTGGAAGGAAGGTTCTGTGCTAATCCTCCTGAGGCTGCATTTCCAAGATCTGCCCCCTACAGGGGTGACCGCAGAGCCTGATGTTCCTGATTGTTGGGTCTGGGGACCGCGATCCACCCCTGGAGGCACCCCACCTTGGCAGAGTTTTGAGCCAGGCCTGTGTCCCATGTCCCCCACAGCCAGCTCTGCCACCCATACCCTCTCATGGCTAAATGGGACCCGCTCCCAGGTCTGGAGCCTCTACAAAGCCTTGACCTCACTCCTCACTGCCTGCAGTTAACCTGCAATATACTGAACTAGAGAGCAGTTGGGGCTCATTAAACCAGACCCAGAAGCATGGGGTTTGTTTTGCAGGGTTGCCCAGAGCTGCTGTGAACCTGCATCTCACCCGTCACCTCTGTGGAGAAACACAGAGAGGGCACTGCCGAGGCTGCGCACACTTTGCAGCCGATGGGAGCCTGGGACAAGAGGGAGTCCTGGCCCTCCTGAGTTGGCAGGACAGTAGCTCCAAGGACGCAACTGAGGCTGCCCCGGTCACAGTTGCAACCAAGGTCCCCCAGTACTCTTGAGACCCCAGGAGGTCTCCCCTTCCCCTGCAGCAAGGGGGTGTCTGCTCCCACTGTGTGGTCCCTCCTGGCACCTGCTATAATTTTGGAGCGGGGTTGGAGTTGAACCTGTATGCTGTCGCAGCCCAGGTGAGTGTGTGCACACTCAGGTTAATGCTGATGCACCGTCCCCTGCTGTCATAACACTCTGGGTTTTGGGCCCTGATGAGCATGGGAGGGAGGCTGAGAGGGGACTGAGGACAGATCAGCGCTGGCCTTTGGATGCTCCTTGGTGCGAGTGACCTGGGCGCGGTGGGTGGTGGTGGGAGGCAGACAGACTCGTGGATGGGAAGGTGAGGGTCCCTGGTGAGGCTCTACCTTCTGACCAAGGAGGGCCTGAACCCCGTGGACAGGCCACCAGTCCTACCGACCAGAGTGGGGACATGTGGTGCCTTTTCTGTGCCTGTCCATAGCTACCTATGACCCAAGCGGCACATACTTCCTCCCGCATGATGCCCAAAAGAGCCCCAGACTCAGGGAGAACATCAGGATGAGCAGCAGCAGAGAAACTACCCATTCTTGGGATGATTTTCCTGCAGAGAAGCAACTCACTCCAGGGCCTTTTCTCTCTTGAGAGTTGTGGAGATGATGAGATGACTTTCCTGGAGAGAGCAGCAGCCCACTTCAGGGCCTCCTCTCTACTGAGGGCTGTGGTGATGACGGAACAACCCGCCAGGAGAGAGGGGCCACCCACCCAAGGGCCTCCTCTCTGCTCAGGGCTGAACACTCATCAGGACACCCTGGCTGCAGAAAGAAGTTACCTACTGTGGGTCTCTGAGTTGTTCCATTGCTCAATAAAGCTCTTTTTTGTCTTGCTCACCCTCCACTTGTCTGCATATTTCATTCTTCCTGGTCATAGGACAAGAACTCGGGACCCACCTAATGGTAGGGCTAAAAGAGCAATAACACAAAGAAAGCGGAACCGTGCCCCTTGCTCACCAAGTTGTAGGTGAAGAGAAAAAGAGAAGAGTTACTACTGGAGCTCTTCCAGGAGCCCAGATGTGGGAGCTTCCCAAGCCAGGTCTGTGACTCCCTTTTCGGGGTTCTGCACTTTCTGGCATTTCCAAGTTTTCAGACCCCACCGTGTACTCCAGGGACAAACATGGAAGCTGCTTGTGTTGTGCCTGGTTCATTTTCAGCCTTGCAAAAATCTGGCACCTGTGCTGGCTGCTGGAGCTGCCTGCCCCACTGCTGCAGGGACCAGTGACTGTCCAAAGTGGCCAGATCCCCTGCTCACTCACACACCCCTCACCATTCCAGCTCTGATCTGCCCTTAATAGGCATGGGATCCAGATCTGAAGCATGAGTCAAACAGAGTCTACCAGGCTGAGTGGGCAGAAAAAACCCAGTGAACCCCATCAAAACTCTGGCAAAAGTGCCCCAAGCTACAGAGGTTTCTGGCCAGAAAAGTCACATCCCAAGGATTCCATTAGAGAAAATTACCTAAACACAAAGAAAGACAATAAGAAAAGAAGGATGGAAGAGAGAAGTCTCTAAACAACCAGAAAACAAGAAATGAAATGAGAGTACTAAGCCTTTATCAATAATAACAATGAATACAATTTATCTCAATTCTGCAAGTGAAAGGCATAGAGTCCTTGAATGAGTAAAAGAATAAGACCCAACTACATGCTGCTTTCCAGAAACTCATTTCACCTATAAGGATACATGTAGACTGAAAGTGAAGGGGTAGAAAAAGATATTCCATGCAACTGGAAACCGAAAAACAGCAACAGTAGCTGTACTTACATCAGGTAAAATAGGTGCCAAATGCAGAATGTACTCAGGTAAAATAGAATACAAACCTAAGTTTGTAAAATAATAGACTACGCTTACACAAACTATCCATAGAAAGAATATACATCAAAATAATAGAAGCCAAAAATGACAAATCCACATGCAACATCATATTGAATGAAGAAATGTTGAAAGTATTCCCAGTAAGATCTACAAGCAGACAAAGATGCTCACTTCACCCACTGTAATCAATGAAGGACTGAAAGTTCTTGTCAGAGCAATCTGGCAAGTGAAAGAAATAAAGGACATTTAAATTGGAAAGAAGGAAGTGAAACTACCTGTGTTTGCCAATGATATGATGATATGTGCTTAGAAAACCCGAAAGATTCCACGAAAAGACTGGTAGATGAGATAAATGAATTCAGTTAAGTCTCAGGTACAAAATCTATACGTACAAATCAGTACCACTGTTTTAAACCAACAACAAGGAAGCTGAGAATCAAATCAAGAACAGAATCCCATTACAATGGTTGCAAAACAGCAACAACAAAAACAGTGACAACAGCAAAAATAACCTAGGAATGCACTTAACCATTAGGTAAAGGATCTCTACAAGGAGAATTAGAAGACACTGCTGACAAAAATCATAGATGACAAAAAAAAGGAAAAACATCCCATGCTCATGGATTGACAGGCACAATGTCATGAAAATGACCACACTGCCCAAAGCAATCTAAAAACTGCAAACATCAAACATCAATCTAAAAACGTCAATCTAAAAATTGCACACACCAAAATACAAACATCATTTTTCACAAGATTACAAAAAGAATCCTAAAATTCATATGAAGCTGAAAAAGAAGCTGAAGAGCCAAAGCAATCTTAGGCAAAATGAACAAATATGGAGGCATCACATTACCTGACTTCAAATTATATGGTAAGGCAATAGTAAGCAAAACTGCATGGTGCCAGTATAAAGGTTGAGACATAGACCAATGGAACAGAAAACCCAGAAATAAAGCCACATACTTACAACCAAATGTTGTAATATGGGGCCAAAGTTGTTGGATTTTTCCGCCAAGAAAAACCAGAGAGTGAATTGTGATACCCTGTTTGATTTTTAGACTCTGCCTACTGCCATAGTGCTTAGGTCGTCTCCAGGTGCTCGAGAGACTCAGTCACCAGCTGGTGTCCACATTCTTGACACCGCTGCAAGAAAGAGTTTAGGAAGCGGGCAGAACGAAGCAAAACGGAAGTGTCTTTTGCAAAGCAAAGGTACACACTTAAGAGGGTGTACTCAGGAGAGTGAGTCGTGTGCAAGGGAGTTTGGGTTTCTAATTTTATAGGATCTCTAAGGAGAGGATGGAATAATTATTAGGATTTCAAGAAAAAATGGTGAAGTTTTCTTAGAACTGAGGTGTCTGTCACCTATTTTTTAAGTATTTTGAGATGGAGCTTTGCTCTCGTTGCGCAGGCTAGAGTGCAATAGCGGGATCTTGGCTCACTGCAACCTCTGCCCCCCAGGTTCTAGCAATTCTTCTGCCTCAGCCTTGTGAGTTGCTGGGATTACAGCCATGCGCCACCACACTTGGCTAATTTTGAATCTGTAGTAGAGATGGGATTTCTCCATGTTGGTCAGATTGGTCTCAAACTCCTGACCTCAGCTGATCCGCCTGCCTTGGGCTCCCAAAGTGTTGGGATTACAGGCACGAGCCACTGTGCCTGGCTAGATGTCACCTATTTTTATACTAAATATGGACATGCTCAGAACTGTCCTGGCACTGGTGTGTGACTTGGTGTCATAACGAGTATATAATTAGCTCTGGGATAGGGCATAGGTCAAACCCAATGCCATGTTAGACCCAGTCAGTGTCAACCAGCTTAGCCCTGTCCTGCTTCTTTGGGTCTTATTGGTCAAGGCTTATCCTTATTCTTGTAGCTAATTTTGCAAGCTCTTTCCTTGCTACTATATGAAATCAGTGCTTGATATTTTCTTGCTTCTGTTGTGACCAGCCAACATTCCTATTATTTTATGGGTATTTCTTTTCTTTCTTTTTTTCTTTTTTTTTTTCATACTTTAAGTTCTGCAATACATGTGCAGAACGTGCAGTTTTGTTACATAGGTAGACACATGCCATGGTGGTTTGCTGCACCCATCATCTACATTAGATATTTCTCCTATTGCTATCTCTCCCCTAGCCCTCCACACCCCGAGAGGTCCCAGTGTGTGATATTCCCCTACTTGTGTCCATGAGTTCTCACTGTTCAATTTCCACTTGCAAATGAGAACATGTGGTGTTTGGTTTTCTGTTTCTGTGTTAGTTTGCTGAGAATGATGATTTCTAGCTTCATCCATGTCCCTGCAAAGGACATGAACTAATTTTTTTTTATGACTGCATAGTATTCTATGGTGTATATGTGCCACATTTTCTTTATCCAATCTATCACTGATGGGCATTTGGGTTGGTTCCAAGTCTTTGCTGTTGTGAATAGTGCTGCAATAAACATACGTGTGCATGTGTCTTTATAGAATGATTTATAATCCTTTGGATATATACCCAGTAATGGGATGGCTGGATCAAACGGTATTTCTGGTTCTAGATCCTTGAGGAATCGCCACACTGTCTTTCACAATGGTTGAACTAATTTACGCTCCCACCAACAGTATAAAACCATTCCTATTTCTCCACATCCTTTCTAGCATCTGTTGTTTCCTGACTTTTTAATGATCACCATTCTAACTGGTGTGAGATAGCATCTCATTGTGGTTTTGATTTGCATTTCTCTAATGCAAATCAAATGACCAGTGATGATGAGCTTTTTTTCATATGTTTGTTGGCCAGATGTTTTTGAGAATTGTCTGCTTATATCCTTCACCCACGTTTTGATGGGGTTATTTTATTCTTGTAAATTTGTTTAAGTTCCCTGTAGATTCTGGATATTAGCCATTTGTCTGATGGATAGATAGCAAAAATTTTCTCCCATTCTGTAGGTTGCCTGTTGACTCTGATGACAGTTTCTTTGGCTGTGCAAAAGTTCTTTATTTTAATTAGATCCCATTTGTCAATTTTGGCTTTTGTTGCCACTGGTTTTGGTATTTTCGCCATGAAGTCTTTGCCCATGCCTATGTCCTGAATGGTATTGCCTAGGTTTTCTTCTAGGGTTTTTATGGTTTTAGGTCTTACATTTACGTCTTTAATCCATCTCGAGTTAATTTTTGTATAAGGTGTAAGGAAGGGGTCCAGTTTCAGTCTTTTGCATATGACTAGCCAGTTTTCCCAACACCATTTATTAAATAGGGAATCGTTTCCCAGTTGGTTGTTTTTGTCAGATTTGTCAAGGATCAGATGGTTGTAGATGTGTGGCATTATTTCTGAGGCCTCTATTCTGTTCCATTGGTCTACATGTCCATTTTGGTAACTGTACCATGCTGTTTTGGTAACTGTAGCCTTGTAGTATAGTTTGAAGTCAGGTAGCATGATGCCTCCAGCTTTGTTCTTTTTGCTTAGGATTGTCTTGTGTATGCAGGTTCTTTTTCATTTCCATATTAAGTTTTAAGTAGTTTTTTCTCATTCCATGAAGAAACTCAGTGGTAGCTTGATGGGGATAGCACTGAATCTACAAATTACTTTGGGCAGTATGGCCATTTTCATGATATGAATTCTTCCTATCCATGAGCATGGAATGTTTTTACATTTTTTTGTGTCCTCTCTTATTTCCTTGAGCAGTGGTTTGTAGTTCTCCTTGAAGAGGTTCTTCACATCCATTGTAAGCTGTATTCCTAGGTATTTTATTCTCTTTGTAGCAGTTGTGAATGGGAGGTCACTCATAATTTGGCTCTCTGTTTGTCTATTGTTGGTATATAGGAATGCTTGTGATTTTTGCACATTGATTTTGTATCCTGAGACTTTACTGAAGTTGCTTATCAGCTTAAGGAGATTTTGGGCTGAGACGATGGGGTTCTCTAAATATAAAACCATGTCATCTACAAACAGACGATTTGACTTCCTCTCTTCCTGTTTGAATACTCTTTATTTCTTTCTCTTGCCTGAGTGCCCTGGCCAGAACTTCCAATACTATGCCGAGTAGGAGTGGTGAGAGAGGACGTGAAGTGTCTCTCCCAGTACCCAAGCCTCGGTTACCTAAAGCATCTGAATCTCAGCTACCTGCCGCTGTTCCGCCTCAGTCTTGAGCCCCTCGGAGCTCTGCTAGAGAAAGTTGCTGCCACTCTCGAGACCCTCATCTTGGAGGGCTGTCAGATCCACTACTCCCAACTCAGTGCCATCCTGCCCGGCCTGAGCCGCTGCTCCCAGCTCACCACCTTCTACTTCGGCAGAAATTTCATGTCTATGGACGCCCTGAAGGACCTACTGCGCCACACCAGTGGGCTGAGCAAGTTAAGCCTGGAGACGTATCCCGCCCCTTGGGAGAGTTTGGATTCCTTGGTTCCTGTCAATTGGAAGATCTTCACCCCACTTCGGGCTGAGCTGATGCGGACACTGAGGGAAGTCAGGCAGCCCAGGAGGATCTTCATTGGTCCCACCCCCTGCCCTTCCTGCGGCTCATCACCGTCTGAGGAACTGGAGCTCCATCTTTGCTGCTAGGGAAGGCGTGCCTAGCGGGGTAGATACATCCAAAGTTCTCTTCCAGGCACGTGGACACTAAAATATAGTATGTAGGTGCAAGTTATTTTTCTTATTTCTTATTTCTTTTTTAATAATTCTAAAATTTTTTTTTAAAAAAATTTGAGACAGGATTTCGCTATGTTGCCCCAGCTGGTCTCAAACTGCTGGGCACATGGGATTCTCCTACCTCGGTCTCCTAAAGTGCTGGAATTGCAGGCATGAACGATTGTGACCAGGCCACATGTACCGCTTAAAGGAATCACCGAACTCTTTGCTTCAGGCAAGTACTCAGTGCGGTGGAAAAAAACATAAGAGGTAGGGGTAAGACAGGAGGAAAATGTTGAGGTGGAGTCAATGAGACCTTCAGAGACCCGTGTCCTACAGCGTCAGAGAGAGAACCTAAAGTTCTACAGTGATGAGAATGTTATCCCTGCAAAGATGGTTACAAAGAAATATCAGAAATAAAGGGAACCTCAACGAGAACTTTCTGGTGTCCTCTGTATTTGTTTCACTTGTTTTAGCCATTTATACATCAGAAATCTCTAGTTACTGAGTTACGGATGGAAAAATAACGCAGTACTAATTTGTCTGTGATTGAGGTTCAGCTGTAGAACATCAAAGCAACCAAATAAAATTAGATCATTTTGAGAAATTCTCACCAATTCTTGTTCTTTTTATTTTATTTTATTTTTGGAGAGAAAAGTGTCACTTCGTCCCCCTAGCTGGTGTGCAATGGTGCAATCTGGGCTGACTGCAATCCTTTCCTTCAGGGCTCAAATCATTCTCATGCCTCAACCACTTAAGGAGCTGGGACTACAGGCACGTGCCACCAAGCCTGGCTAATTTTTGTATTTCTAGTGGAGACAGGGTTTTGTCATTTTGACCAGGCTGGTCTTGAGTTCCTGGCTTTGAGTGATCCGCCAACCTTGGCCTCTCAAAGTGCTGGGATTACGGGTGTGCCAATGGTCTCCACCCATTCTTCTCTTAAGTCATCTGTTTTTTTCCTTACTGTTTCACCTTTAGGGAGCAACCCAGTCGGGCACAAAGGGTGGGGCAGAGAGCGGCTCTGAGGAGAAGATGGACTTGGGGTGGTGCCATACTTGCACATGAAGTGTGATTGCCAGGTTCAGAAAGCAGAGCTGGGGCCATGCTCCAGGGGTGTGGTTGGGAAGCAGAAATGGCACCTGGTTCAATGACCTGGTCAGCTGTGCGGCCACTGTGCCCGCCCTGCTAACAGCATCAATTTCCTGGGCCTCAAAGGGAGGTTCTGTGGAAATCCTCCCGAAGCTGTGTTTCCAAGATCTGCCCACCACAGGGGTGACCACAGAGCCTGATGCTCCCGATTGTTGGGCCTGTGCCCCATGTCACTGAGGCAGCCAACTGTGTCACCCATACCGTCTCATGGCTAAACGGGACCCGCTCCCAGGTCTGAAGGCTCTACCAAGCCTCGACCTCACTCCTCACTGCGTGCTGTTAGCCTGCAATCTTCTTGAAAAGAGTGCATTTGGGGCTCGTTAATCCAGACCCAGGAGCATTGGGTTTGTTTGTGTGGCGTTGGCCAGAGCTGCTATGAACCTATCACCTCTGTGGGGAAACACAGAGAGAGGGCACAGCCGAGGCTGCGTACACTTTGGAGCTGATGGGAGCCTGGAACAAGAAGGAATCCTGATCTTCCTGAGTTGGTAGGGCAGTAGCTCCAAAGGCGCAACTGAAGCTGCCCAGGTTGCAAGTACCAACTGAGGTCCCCCAGTGCTCTGGAGGGCCCAGGAGTTTCCCCCTTCCCCTGCAGCTGGGGATGTCTGCTCCCACACCTTGTCTCTCCCAGCACCTGCTCTAATTTTGGAGGTGGATTGGGGTGGAGCCCAGATGCTGTTGCAGCCTAAGTGGATTTGTGTATGCTTGGGGCAGTCCTGAGGCAACGTCTTCCTGCTGTCTTGAACCCTCTGGACTTTGGGCACTGACCAGCATGGGAGGGGGCTGAGGACAGATCAGCACTGGCCTTTGGATGCTCCCTGGTGCATGTGATCTGGGTGCCATGAATGTTGGTGGCCAAGAGACCAACTCCTGGGCGGGAAAGCGAGGGTCCCTGGTGAGGTTTCACTGTCCGACCAGGGAGGGCCTGAAGCTGGTGGGCTGGGCTACCAGTCCTGTGGACCAGAGTGGGAACATGTGATGCCTCTTCTTTGCTTGCTCATGGCCACCTATGACCCAATCAACAAACACTTCATCCCCACTAATGCCTAAAAAAGTCCCAGACTCAGCCAGACCCAGGGAGAACATTGGGACACCTAGCAGCAGAGAGGAGCTACCCACTACTGGGATGGTTTTCCTGCAGGCAAAACAACCCACTTCAGGCCTCCTCCATGTTGAGAGCCGTGGAGATGATGAGATGACTTTCCTGGAGAGAGTGACAACCCACTTCAGGGCCTCCTCTCTAGTGAGAGCTGTGGTGATGATGGGACAACCCCAGGGCCTCTTCTCTTCTCAGAGCTGAACACTCATGAGGACACCCCGGCTGCAGAAAGAAGCTACCCGCTGTGGGTCTCTGAGCTGTTCTATCATTCAGTAAAGCTCCTGGTTATCTTGCTCATCCTCCACTTGTCTGTGTATTTCATTCTTCCTGTACGTGGGACAAGAACTTGGGACCCACCTAACGGTGCGGCTAAAAGAGCAAAAACACAAACAAAGCCCCTTGCTCACCATGTTGTGGGTGAAGAGAAAAACTGAAGAGCTGCTACTTGTCCAACAGCCCAGACATGGGAGCTTCCTGGGCCAAGGCTATGACTCTCTTTGGCGGGTTCTGCAGTTCCTGGCATTTCCAAGTTTCAGACTCCACCATGTACTCAAGTGCAAGCCTTGAAAGCTGATTGTGCTGCAACTGGTTCAGTTGCAGGCTTGTAGTGATCTGGCATCCGTGTTGGCACCTGGAACTGCCTGCCCCACTGCTGCAGCAGCCAGTGACTGTGCAAAGTGGCCAAACCCTGCCAACCCCCGACCCACCCCTGACCCACCTTTAATCAGCATGTGATCCAGACCTGAATCATGAGCCAAGCCTGGTCTACCAGGCTGAGTGGGGAGAAGGACCCAATCAAAACTTTTGCAAAGATGCCCAGCAACAGAGGTTTCTGTCCAGAAAAGTGACATCCCAAGGATTCCATAACAGAGTAAATTACTTAAATACAAAGACAGACAATATTAGCAATGAATATAAGAGGTCACAATTCTTCAATGGAAAGATATAGAGTGGTTGAATGAATAAAATAAGACCCCACTATATGCCGTCTTTCAGAAACTCACTTCACCTAGAAAGATACATGTAGACTGAAAATGAAGGGGTGAAAAAAGATATTTCATGCAACTGGAAAGCAAAAAATTGCAAAAGTAGTTATACTTATATCAGGTAAAATAAACACCAAATCTCAGAATGCACTCAGGTGAGACAGACCACAAATCCAATTTGTAAAATAATAGACTACACCCAGAATAGCAGGCGGCGCATCCCAGGCACTCAAAGTGGAAGTTTTGTTGTTATCGTTGTTGTTGTTTTGAGACGGAGTTTTGCTCTTTTGGCCCACCCAGGCTGGAGTGCAGTCGCACAGGCTCAATTCACCACAACTTCCGTCTCCTGAGTTCAAGTGATTCTCCTGCTGCCGCACCTGACTAATAGGAAGGGGAGGCACTGGGCGTTAAGAGTGTCAAATGTACCAAAATCTTCTCCGTGGTTTTTCCCCTG
>NW_012105586.1:1364630-1392757 GCF_000951045.1 Mandrillus leucophaeus
AGCATGGGAGGGGGCTGAGGACAGATCAGCACTGGCCTTTGGATGCTCCCTGGTGCATGTGATCTGGGTGCCATGAATGTTGGTGGCCAAGAGACCAACTCCTGGGCGGGAAAGCGAGGGTCCCTGGTGAGGTTTCACTGTCCGACCAGGGAGGGCCTGAAGCTGGTGGGCTGGGCTACCAGTCCTGTGGACCAGAGTGGGAACATGTGATGCCTCTTCTTTGCTTGCTCATGGCCACCTATGACCCAATCAACAAACACTTCATCCCCACTAATGCCTAAAAAAGTCCCAGACTCAGCCAGACCCAGGGAGAACATTGGGACACCTAGCAGCAGAGAGGAGCTACCCACTACTGGGATGGTTTTCCTGCAGGCAAAACAACCCACTTCAGGCCTCCTCCATGTTGAGAGCCGTGGAGATGATGAGATGACTTTCCTGGAGAGAGTGACAACCCACTTCAGGGCCTCCTCTCTAGTGAGAGCTGTGGTGATGATGGGACAACCCCAGGGCCTCTTCTCTTCTCAGAGCTGAACACTCATGAGGACACCCCGGCTGCAGAAAGAAGCTACCCGCTGTGGGTCTCTGAGCTGTTCTATCATTCAGTAAAGCTCCTGGTTATCTTGCTCATCCTCCACTTGTCTGTGTATTTCATTCTTCCTGTACGTGGGACAAGAACTTGGGACCCACCTAACGGTGCGGCTAAAAGAGCAAAAACACAAACAAAGCCCCTTGCTCACCATGTTGTGGGTGAAGAGAAAAACTGAAGAGCTGCTACTTGTCCAACAGCCCAGACATGGGAGCTTCCTGGGCCAAGGCTATGACTCTCTTTGGCGGGTTCTGCAGTTCCTGGCATTTCCAAGTTTCAGACTCCACCATGTACTCAAGTGCAAGCCTTGAAAGCTGATTGTGCTGCAACTGGTTCAGTTGCAGGCTTGTAGTGATCTGGCATCCGTGTTGGCACCTGGAACTGCCTGCCCCACTGCTGCAGCAGCCAGTGACTGTGCAAAGTGGCCAAACCCTGCCAACCCCCGACCCACCCCTGACCCACCTTTAATCAGCATGTGATCCAGACCTGAATCATGAGCCAAGCCTGGTCTACCAGGCTGAGTGGGGAGAAGGACCCAATCAAAACTTTTGCAAAGATGCCCAGCAACAGAGGTTTCTGTCCAGAAAAGTGACATCCCAAGGATTCCATAACAGAGTAAATTACTTAAATACAAAGACAGACAATATTAGCAATGAATATAAGAGGTCACAATTCTTCAATGGAAAGATATAGAGTGGTTGAATGAATAAAATAAGACCCCACTATATGCTGTCTTTCAGAAACTCACTTCACCTAGAAAGATACATGTAGACTGAAAATGAAGGGGTGAAAAAAGATATTTCATGCAACTGGAAAGCAAAAAATTGCAGAAGTAGTTATACTTATATCAGGTAAAATAAACACCAAATCTCAGAATGCACTCAGGTGAGACAGACCACAAATCCAATTTGTAAAATAATAGACTACACCCAGAATAGCAGGCGGCGCATCCCAGGCACTCAGTGGAGGTTTTGTTGTTATCGTTGTTGTTGTTTTGAGACGGAGTTTTGCTCTTTTGGCCCACCCAGGCTGGAGTGCAGTCGCACAGGCTCAATTCACCACAACTTCCGTCTCCTGAGTTCAAGTGATTCTCCTGCTGCCGCACCTGACTAATAGGAAGGGGAGGCACTGGGCGTTAAGAGTGTCAAATGTACCAAAATCTTCTCCGTGGTTTTTCCCCTGAGTCTCCCCATCCAGGGCCACCTGACAATCCTTAGCCCTGGACAATGCAAGATGTTTTCGACCAAGGATCACTGTGCTCCTTCCGGATCCATGAGAAAGTGCCAGGCAGTCTGATAGGCCCGGGATTGACTTACATCTAGCAAGACCTTCCCCTGGTTTGCAGGAGTAGATAGGGGATCACTTGGATGACAGGGACTCCAGTCCAGACCCCATTCTGCTTCATTCCCTCCTGCAAAGTTCAATTCTCACAGTCCCGTGAGGCTGTGACAAGTGCAGAGACAGAACTATCCCATATCCAAAGTGCCTCCCTTCCCCTGGCCACACGCCAAGGCTCCCTCCCTCTGACCTGTCCCTTGTCTCTGCATCCAGGGTGGGTGCTCGCCACCGACTCTCTCTTCCCAGGTTTCCTCGCTAAACTGCCTCTCTGCCCCTGGGGTGGGGTCGGGCAGCCACTGGAACCTCATGTAGACCAGGGCGAAATCAAAGGGCCTTCAAAACTCACAGCCCCACAACCAGGCCCAACTACTTTGGGGGTCGCAGACCCAAGTCCCCAGTTTATCAGGGAAGTGGGTCTGTGAAAGCCAGAGAACCAGATCCCCGACCCTGCTGCCATCTTTCTCCTCCACATTTAATCTGGCCCCCATCAGCTCCTCTGGGCCACTCCCTTTCTGGACCCTGTTCTTGTCCTTAGTCCCCCTGGCTCCATCCAGCCTGCAGGGAGTTCCCAGACCTCCCCCACCCCAGGCTGCTGCAGGCACCTCCCTCAGCATCCACTGTCCGCTCTCAGAGTGACCTTCTCCTCAGATCTTTATTGGAGGAAAAAGAGGACCAGCCCCTGGTCTTGGGAAAGACAGTCATAAATGGGATCTGGAATGAGACCCTCCTGAGGACTAGAGGAGGCCAGCAGGGCCTGGTCAGAGATTTTTCACTGTTAGAAATGCACAGAGGGCACACACCACAGGCAAGGAAAAGCCCTGACTCAGAAACAGACTCACTGCCTTCCAGGTGCAGCCTCATCCATGCTAAGACTGGGTCAGGGGAGCCTGGGAAGGGATGGCCCCTGTACCGGGACCTGTCCCAGGCTCTGCCAACAGCCTGGCACTTCTAGGAAAACCAGAGGAGTCAGCTCTTCCTGTGCAAGTTAGACAAGGTTCCCTCCCTCGGTCCCGGGTGCCACTTTAGGTCCAGAGCAGCAGCTGAGGAGCTCCCTGCTTTGTGCCTTCCTGGGTGCATAGTAGCTCAGTAGAATTTGCGAAGAATGTATTGGTCACTGCTGATTCCAGGGAGAATATCTCTTAGCATTGTTTGTGGCCACACTCCTGGGTGCAGGAGAGATCCGCTGACATTTCCAGGAAGCAGAGGACTCGGCTTCCCCGACAGCGCAGGCTTGGGGAGGAAAACAGAAGTTCAGAAATATTTTAGAGACCCTGATCAAAAGCCCAGGAGAAGATTTGGAATCCCAGTAGAAATTCTGTGAGTGGAATTGAGGTCAGGCCGTCCCTTCAGATGGGCTCCGAAGGGTGCTCTGACCTGGACAGCAGAGGAGCACCTTCAGAAGCACAGGCAACAAAAACATGGTAGAAATACCCTCCAAAGGGCAGGATTCTTGCTGGGGTCCTAGGGATGGTGCGGGATCCCCCAAGGGGTTCATTTCTCTCCCCAAGTCTGCAGAGACACAGCTTCCACCATCCATGCTTCCAGATTGAAAAGTCTCTAATACTGTCTCTATTAAAAATACAAAACTGAGCCGGACAGAGTGGTGCATGACTGTAATTCCGGCTACTCAGGAGGCTGAGGCAGGAGAATCACTTGAACCCTAGAGGCAGAGTTCGCAGTGAGCCGAGATCGTGCCACTGCACTCCAGCCTAGGCAACAGAGTGAGACTCCATCCCCAAAACAAAAAAAAAAAACAAAAAACTAACATTAACAATAGCTGATGAGCTAAAAAACAAAAAAATGCAAAAAAATACCATAAAGTTTTAAGTAAGTTTACAAATGTATGCTGGGCCACATTCAGCCTGCAGGCGGAGAGTTGGACAAGCTTGTGCAAAAGTAAAGGATGTCATAAGAGCAATGGGCAGGGGTTGACGGGTGATGAATGAAGACCTGGCCTTCTAGGTAGGGCCAGGGAGAATCAGGTAGGTCAAGGCCAGAGAGCTGAGGGAGATTGCCCAGCTGAAGGGGCAGGTGGGGAGGGAAGAGGGGGTGGCTTGGGCCATGGGGGCAGCATGAGTGAAGCCTCTGACTTGGGAAGAAGTTCAGCAGGTTTTTTAGAAGTCCAGAAAGGCTGAGTGTCTGTCTCCTATTGCTGCTGGAACAAAATACCGCAAACTCAGTGCCCTAAAGCAACATGTGTTTATTTGACAGTTCTTATTATAAAGGTGAATAAATGCACATTTATTCAGAATGTCACAAGCTAGTGGTTTAAAATAATCACAAAATATCACAAGCTCAGTGCTTAAAACAACACACATTTATCCTCTTGCAGTTCTCTTACGGGTAAGAGTCTACAGTGGGTCCTCAGGGCTGCGTTCCTTCTAGAGGGTCTGGGGCAAATTGTTTCCTTGTCTTTTCCAGCTTCTAGGGCACATCACTGCTCCCCATCTGGTGCCGCCATCAGCCTGTCGAGAGCCCGCCGTGCAGCCTCTTCCTTCCTCTCTCTGCCCTTACAAGGATCCCTGTGACTACACTGGGTTCCCTGGATAACCCAAGATAACCTCCATCTCAAGATCCTTAATTTAATCACACCTACAAAATTCCTTCTGAATCTAAACTAACATATTCACAGGTTCCAGGATGAGGATATGGACATTCTAGGAGGGACAAGGAGAGAAAGTTCTGTGCACTTGACACCTGCTCAGTCACTTACCCCCCTCCTACCCACAATGTATTTGGTCCTTTCCAGGCAGCTGGGATGGTCAAGGGGCAGGGGCAGGGGGAATCCAAAGAGGGCCACAGACTGTGGCTGCCCTCACCTGGTCAGCACTGCTTCACTTTCCACCCACAGGCATTAAAAAGTCACTGTGAATGTGAGAATGACCAGAAACACTTGAGCCAGAGTATTGTGTCCAAGGTCAACAGTGCAACCAGATCAACAAGATGGGGTGCACAACCAACAACCGAGGCTCCAGCTGACCAGGGCGGAGGTTCTCCCCAGCTGTTCCCAAAGGAAGGTCAAGCCAGTGGGAGTCTATTTCCTACAGCCCTGCTTCAACCCAACCAGCGGTTCTCAAACGTGAGCCACATCAGCTTCACCTGGGGGCTTGTTGAAACACAGATGCTAGGCCCACCCCCTGAGCTTCAGGTGGGGCTGAGAAGCTGGGTTTCTAATGAGTTCCCAGGGGAAGCCAGTGCTGCTGGCCTGGGGACTGAACTTTGGCAACCACGGCACTAGGCTGAGCTAGTCTAATTCTTTTTTGTTTTTTAATTAATTTATTTTTGTTGATACATAATAGTTGTACATACTTTTGAGATACATGTGGCCATTTGATACATTTATATAATCAAATCAAAATAATTTGAATACCTGCCACCTTAAATATTTCTTTTCTTTACACTGGGAACATTCCAATTATTCTCTTCTAGCTCTTTTGAAATGCACACTTAATGTTAACTATAGTATCCCTACTGATCTATCAAACTCCAGTTCTTTCTTCTTCTAAGTGTATATTTGCACCCATTAACCAACCTCTGTTCACCCACCCCTCACACCCAACTCTTTCCCGCCTCTGGTAACCACCACTCTATTCTCTATCATCATGATATCCACTTTTTAAGCTCTCACGTATAAGTGAGAACATGCATTATTTGTCTTTCTGTGCTTGGATTATTTTACATAATGACATTGTTTTACATAATGATTATTTGAACATAATGACCTCCAGTTCCATCCATATGGCTGAAAATGACAAAATTTCATTTTTCGTGGCTGAATGATATTTCATTGTATAGATATATGTACCACATTTTCTGTATCCATTAGTCCATGCATAGACACTTGAGTTGATCTCATGTTTTGGATATCATAAATAGTGCTGCAGTAAACACGGTCGTGCGGACGCCTCTTTGATATACTGATTTCCTTTCTCTTGGATATATGCCCAGTGATGGGATTGCTGGATCATATGGTAGTTTTAGTTTATTGGAGAACCCCCATGCAGTTTCTATAGGGGCTATACTAATTAATTTACCTTCCCATAAACAATGTACAAGAGTTCTCCTTTCTCCATATACTCACGGGCATCAGTTATTTCTTGTCATTTTGATAAAAGCCATTCTAATTGGGATAAGATGATATGTCATTGTGGTTTTGATTTGCCTTTCTCTGATGATTAGTGATATTGAGCATTTTTTCATCTATCTGTTGGCCATTTGTGTGCCATCTTTTGAAAACTGTCTATTCAGAACTTTTGCCCATTCAAAAATGGGATCACTTGATTTTTTCCCATTGACTTGTTTGAGCTTCTTGCATATTCTAGGTATTAGTCTCTTGCCAGATGGGTAGCTTGTAAAAATGTTCTCCCATTCTGTGGGTCATCTCTTCACTTTGATTGTTTCCCTTGCTGTGCAGAAGAAGCTGTTTACCTTGATGTAATCCCATTTGTCTATTTTTGCTTTGATTGCCTACACTTTTGAGGCCTTGCACAAAATATCTCTGCCCCAACCAATGTTCTGGAGCATTTTTTCAAGTTTTTCTCCTGGTTTCATAATTTCAGGTCTTAGTCTTACACAGAACATCTTTGCCCCATCGATGTTTTGGAGTATTTTTTTTTTTCAGGTTTTTCTTTTAGCTTCATAATTTCAGGTCTTAGATTTAAGACTGTAAACCATTTTTTTTTTTTAGATGGAGTCTCGCTCTGTCACCAGGCTGGAGTGCAGTGGTGTGATCTTGGCTCACTGCAATCTCCACCTCCCGGGTTCAAGCAGTTCTCCTGCCTCAGCCTTCCGAGTAGCTAGGACTACGGGCACGCGCTGCCATGCCCAGCTAATTTTTGTATTGTTAGAAAAGACAGGGTTTCATTATGTTGGCCAGTATGGTCTCGATCTTCTGACCTCATGATCTGTCCACTTCAGCCTCCCAAAATGGTGGGATTATAGGCATGAGCCACCGCGCCAGCTCAAGACTTTAAACCACTTTGACTTGATTTTTGTATACAGTGAAAGATAGGGATCAACTTCCATTCTGCACATGGGTATCCAGATTTTCCAGCACCACTGATGGATGAGACTGCCATTTCCCAGTTGTATATGGACTTACTGCCTTTGTCAAAAATGAGTTGACTGCAAATGTGTGAAATTTATATCTGAATCTGCTATCCTGTTCCATTGGTTTATATGTCTATTTTTATGCCAGTACCATGCTGATTGGGTTTCTATAGGTTTGTATTATATTTGGAAGTCAGGTAGTGTGACGCCTCTAGTTTTGTTCTTTTTGGTCAGGATGGCTTCGGCTATTCAGGGTCTGCTGAGTTTCCATATAAAAATTTTAGAATTATTTTTGCTATTTCTGTGAAGAATGTCATTAGTATTTTGATAGGAATTTCATTGAATTTGTAAGTTGCTTTGTGTAGCATTTTCATTTTTAATGACATTAATTCTTCCTATCTATGAGTATAAAATAGCCTTCCATTTCTTCTTGTATCCTCTTCAATTTCTTTCACCAGTGTTTCATAGTTTTCCTTGTATTAATCTTTCACATCAGTGGTTAAATGAATTCCTAGGTATTTTATATTCTTTGTAGCTGTTGATAATGGAAGTGTTTTCTTGATTTCTTTAACAATCTTTAAGATTGTTTGCTGTTGGCATATATGAATGCTATTAATTTTTGTACATTGACTTTGTATCCTACAATTTTACTGAAACACACTTTCTGTTAAAGTCTTTAGGTTTTTATAAATATAAGATCATGTCATCTGCGTACAAGGTTAATTTGACTTCTTCCTTTCCAATTTGGATGCCCTTTATTTTTTTTCTCTTGGTTTATTGCTCTGCCCAGGACTTCCAGTATTATGTTGAAAAAAAATGGTGAAAGTGAACATCCTGGTCTTGTTCCAGATTTCAGAAGAAAGGCGCTCAATTTCTCCTCACTCAGTACGATGTTGGTTGTGGGTCTGTGAAAAACGCCGTTCATTATTTTGAGTTGTGTTCCTCTATACCCACTTTGTGGAAAGTTTTTATCATAAAGAATTGTTGGATTTTATTGAATGATTTTTCAGCATCTATTGAAATGATCGTATAACTTTGGTTCTTGGTTCTGCTAACATGATAAATCACATTTATTTATTTTTGTATGTTGAACCATCCTTGCACCACTGAGATGCATCTTACTTGATGAGTGTAAATGATCTTTTTAATGTGTTACTGATTTCGGATAGCTAGTATTTTTAGAGGATATTCGCATGTGTGTTGATCAGGGATACTGGCCTGTAGTTTTCTTTTTTGGTTGTGCCCTTGTCTGGTTTTGGTATCAGAGTGATGCTGATAGCTCATGTATTTCTATTTTATTTGTAAAATTTATTTGGAATAACAGATTGTGCAGTGAAAATAAACATAGTAAACATTAGATCTGATGCTCTGGACCCCAGCTCTCGCACAAGCCTCTCACTGTGGAATTTTATTACAAAGCATTAAAATGAGCAGCACATTGTCAGGGACTTGGACAAATGCTGAGTGAAATGAGACGGAAAGAGACCGATGATCCCAGTTCCCAGATGAGTGGAAAAGAGGCTTTTATCAGCTGGGAGCTATAGGAGAACCCCAGGCCCAGTGGGCATTGCTGCAATGATCACATGGTATGTATGTGTGCATTTGTGTGTGACCACCTAGAAAATCAGAGCTCTCCAGGATGAGCTGCCCCCATAGCAGAGAAAAGTAAAACGTCCCATATCCCTGGCAGGACACATCTCTCATGAGTTCAGCAAGAAGACATGGGATCTGTGGACAGGAGGGCACTTGGTAAAATCCCTCATTTGAGGTTGATGTGAAAAGTCGAACTCAAGACCCTGAGGCCCTACATCCTTCCCACTCCCCACAGGGCTCCTGCTGAGCCAGCCCTGACTCCCAGATACAAGAGCCCAGGGAGAAGGTGGGAGAGAGGAAAACCCGCTGGGACCTCAGGGCATGGAAGGAGCCCTGGACCTTTCTCCCTGTGATGCCTCCCCTACTCTCATGTTCCTCTGGTCCTGGAGCTTCAGGGACTCCTGCATCCTTTCCTTCCCACAGCCCTGCCTTTGACAAAGCTCCATGCATTTGCCTCCAGGTGGGTCCCCAACCCCAGGCTCTGGGAGCTGTGAGGAGGCTCAGGGCTCCTGCAGTCTGCAGGAGGAAACCTTGCTCTACATGGACCTGTATGGGTTCTGGGATCCCTTCCTGCACAGGGCCACCTGCAGGTCCCACACATGCATCTTCCCTAGAAGAGCCAATGGGGATGGGCAAGGGCCCCAAACCTTCTCCCAAACTCCACATCCAAAGGAGGGAGAGGGATCACCTGAAGCACAAATCTGGTGTGTGTGTTGGGTGGGTCCTGGCCCCACTGTCTCCTCCTGATCCCAGAGGCCAGGGATGTGGCCACAGGTGCCCTACCAACTCCTCATGCACCCCCAATCCAAGATGAACAAACTCTTCCAGACTCCCTGGCCCACCCAAACTTAAAGAAAGTAGGAGAATTCTCCAAGGGGAGAAGACAGCGGCTGCCTCTGTAGTGCTGTGCCCAGGAGGAAGATGATCACTGTTCAAACTGCCTTGGCAAGTTGTTTCAAAGAAATAAAGTCCTTGGATTCTCAGTGTTTTGAATTACGTTGCACGTTATAAATATTAGTTTTACTAATGTTTTCCACTTACCTGTCTTTTTTATTCAGCAGTGAGAGAGTTCTTCATATTCAACAAAAAGTGATTAAAGGACATGGGATATCTGTCTTTTCCCCCCATTGATTATTAAGATCACTCTGCACATTTCATTCAGCATAGTCACTTTCTTCTGACCTGGGCTGCAGTGCTGAGCCACGTGTACTCTGTTGAGTTCATTTTCCAGATTCTTTGCTTTCTGTTTGTCTTCCTCAGTAGCACTGAGAATAGTAGATGGCACATCCCAGGCACTCAGTAAGGATTTTTGAATGAATCAAGGGGAGAGGAGGGACAGGAAGGCACTGCGTGTTGGGGGGTCACATGTGCCAGAATCCTCCCTGAAAACTTGACCCAGAGTCTCCCCTCCAGGGTCTCATGACGCTCCTCAGCACTGGACATGGCAGGATTTTTCTGAGAATCAATGTGCACCTTCTCCTTCCACAGGGAGGTGCTGGGCCGGCTGGTGGGCCCTGTTTTGACTTCCATGCCCCAAGACATTCCTCTGGCTTTCAGGAGGAGATTTGGCGTCTCTTGGATGACAGGGACTCTGGGCCAGACTCCGTTCTCCCTCATTCCCTCCTGAAAAGCCCAGTCCTCCCTGTTCCACGAGGCTGTGACGAGCGAGGAGACAGAAATGCACAATTTTCAGAGAGCATCCCTTCCCCTGGCCTCACACCAAGGCTGCTTCCCAGTGACCTGTCCCTTGTCTCTGCATTCAGGATGGATGCGTGCCACCTGTGCTCCCTCCCCAGGACTCCCCACTGGACTGACTCTGTGCTCCTGGGGCAGGGTGGGGCGGCCAGTGGAACCTCATGCAGACCAGGGCACACGAACGGCCTTGGGAACTCACAGGGTCATATCCAGGCCCCAGTCCCCCCAGGGTCTCAGGCATAAGGCTGTAGCTGTTCAGGGACATGGCTCTGTGAGAGCCAGAGAACCTGGCCCCTGCCCTGCTGCCACCTCTTTCCTCCTGCCTTATTCCAGCCCCACTAGCATCTCTAGCCACGCACTCCCTGACTTGGCTTTGCTCTTTCCCTTAGTTCCTCTGGCTCTGTCCAGCCTGCAGTGAGTACCAAGAACACCCCCACCCCCAGGGTGCTACAAGCACCTCCCTAGCATCAACTGTCTGCTCCGAGGGTGACCTCCTCAGATCCTTATTGGAGGAAAAAAGGACAGCCCCTGCTAGGGCAAGAAGTGACCTGACTCAGACAGAAAACAAACTTATCACATCCCAGGTGCAGCCTTGTCAGCTTTCAGGCTGGGCCAGGGGAGCCTGGAAAGGGAAGGCCCCTGCCCCAGAACCTCTCCCAAGGATTCCCATCAGTCTGGAACCCCTAGGAGAACCAGGGGAGTCAGGTCTTCCTCTGCAAGCCAGGCAAGGTCACCCAGCAGCAGTTCCGGGTGCCTCTTTAGGTCCAGAGCAGCAGCTGAGGAGCTCCCTGCTTTGTGCCTTGCTGTATTCACCAGAATGCCTCAGTAGAACTTGGGGAGAAATCCTTCTTTACTGCTGATGACAGGGAAAGGGTCTCCAAACATCACGGCCATGTTCCAAGTTGCAGGAGAGATGGGCTGATGCTCCTGGGATGCAGAGAGAATGGGCTGCCCTGGTCCTTTCCAGATTCCCTTGGCCCAGCCTTAGAGCTGAAAAGGCTGCACCTGGAGAGGAAAATGGAAGCTCAGAAATATTCTAGAGACCCCGAGCAAGGGCCTGGAGGAAACTTTGAGATCCCAGTGAGGATTCCGTGAGTGGAGAAGGGATCAGGTCGTCCCTTGAGATGAGCTGTGAAGGCTGCTTTGATCTGGGCAGCAGACAAGCACCTTGAGAAGAACAGGCAACAGGACATGGTAGAATAGCCCTGAAGTGCAGGATTCTCACCAGGGTCCTGGGGGTGGTGCAAGACTCCCTGAATTGGGCAGGAAGGGAAAGCCTGTCAATCAGTTCTTTCTGCAGTTTCAAGACGGCCGAATAAGAACAGCTCCAGTCTACAGCTTCCAGCATGAATGACGCAGAAGATGGATGATTTCTGCATTTCCAACTAAGGTGCCGGGTGCATTTCACTGGGTCTTGTTGGACAGTGGGTGCAGGACAGTTGGTGCAGCCCACCGAGTGTGAGCCAAAGCAGGGCGAGGCATCGCCTCACCTGGGAAGTGCAAGGAGTCAGGGAATTCCCTTTCCTAGAAAATGGAAGCTGTGACAGACGGCACCTGGAAAATGGGGTCACTCCCACCCTAATACTGTGCTTTTCCAATGGTCTTAGCAAATGGCAAACCAGGAGATTATATCCCACGCCTGGCTCAGAGGGTCCCATGCCCACAGAGCCTCACTCTTTGCTAGCACAGCAGTCTGACATGGAACTGCAGTGCGGCAGCGAGGTTGGGGGAGGGGCACCCGCCATTCCTGAGGCTTGAGTAGGTAAACAAAGAGACTGGGAAGCTCAAACTGGGTGGAGCCCACCACAGCTCAAGGAGGCCTGCCTGCCTCTGTAGACTCCTCCTCCAGGGGCAGGGCATAGCTGAACAAAAGGCAGCACCCTGTCTGACAGCTTTGAAGAGAGTAGTGGTTCTCCCAGCATGGAGTCTGAGATCTGAGAACGGAGAGACTGCCTCCTCAAGTGGGTCCCTGACCCCCAAGTAGCCTAACTGGGAGGCACCCCCCAGTAGGGACAGACTGACACCTCACACGGCTGGGTACCCCTCTGAGATAAAGATTCCAGAGGAATGATCAGGCAGCAACATTTGCTGTTCAGCAATATTTGCTGTTCTGCAGCCTCTGCTGCTGATACCCAGACAAACAGGGTCTGGAGTGGACCTCCAGCAAACTCCAAGAGACCTGCAGCTGAGCGTCCTGACTGTTAGAAGGAAAGGTAACAAACAGAAAGGACATCCACACCAAAACCCCATCTGTATGTCACCATCATCAAAGACCAAAGGTAGATAAAACTACAAAGATGGGGAAAAAACAGAGCAGAAAAGCTGAAAATTCTAAAAATCAGAGTGCCTCTCCCCCTCCAAAGGAATGCAGCTCCTCACCAGCAATGGAACAAATCTGGACAGAGAATGACTTTGATAAGTTGAGAGAAGAAAGCTTCAGATGATCAAACTTCTCTGAGCTAAAGGATGAAGTTTGAACCCATTGCAAAGAAGCTAAAAACATTGAAAGAAGAGTAGACGAATGGCTAACTAGAATAACCAGTGTAGAGAAGCTCTTAAATGACCTGACGGAGCTGAAAACCATGGCACAAGAACTACATAATGAATGCATAAGCTTCAATAGTGTGGGGAAATGAAAGAGAGATTAGACTATTACTTTGTCTATGTAGAAAGAAGTAGACATAAGAGACTTCATTTTGTTCTGTACTAAGAGAAATTCTTCTGCCTTGAGATGCTGTTCATCTGTAACCCTAGCCCCAACCCTGTACTCGCAGACACATGTGCTATGTTGACTCAAGGTTTAATGGATTTAGGGCTATGCAGGACATGCTTTGTTAAAAAAGTGCTTAAAGAGAATATGCTTGTTGAAAGTCATGCCATTCTCTAATCTCAAGTACCCAAGGACACAATATACTGCAGAAGGCCTCAGGGACCTCTGTCTGGGAAAACCAGGAATTGTCCGAGGTTTCTCCCCATGTGACAGCCTGAGATATGGCTTCGTGGGAAAGGAAAGACCTGACTGTAACCCAGTCTGACACCCGTAAAGGGTCTGTGCAGAGGAGGACTAGTAAAAGAGGAAGGCCTCTTTGCAGTTAAGATAAGAGGAAGGCATCTGTCTCCTGCTCGTCCCTAAGTAATGGAATGTCTCTGTGTAAAACACAATTGTATGTTCTATTTACTGAGATAGGAGAAAACTGCCTTAAGGCTGGAAGTGAGACATGCTAGCCACACTACTGCTCTTTAATGCACTGAGATGTTTCTATATGTGCACATCAAGGCACAGCACCTTTTCTTAAACTTATTTATGACACGGAGACCATTGTTCACATGTTTTCCTGCTGATCCTCTCCCCACTATTACCCTGTTGTCCTGAAACATCCCCCTCTCTGAGATGGTAAAGACAATGATCAATAAATACTGAAGGAACTCAGAGACCAGTGCCAGCACAGGTCCTCCTTATGCTAAGGGCCGTTCCCCTAGGCCCACTTTTCTTTCCCTATACTTTGTCTCTGTGTCTTATTTCTTTTCTCAGTCTCTCATTCCACCTGAGGAGAAACACCCACAGGTGCGGAAGGGCAGGCCACCCCTTCAAGTAACCAATTTGATCAACTGCAAGAAAGGGTATCAGTGATTAAAGATCAAATCAATGAAGTGAAGCGGGAAGAGAAGTTTTGAGAAAAAAGAGTAAAAAGAAACAAACAAAGCCTCCAAGAAATATGGGACTATGTGAAAAGACCAAATCTACATCTGATTGGTGTACCTGAAAGTGACGGTGAGAGTGGAACCAAATTGGAAAACACTCTGCAGGATATAATCCACGAGAACTTCCCCAACCTAGCAAGGCAAGCCAACATTCAAATTCAGGAAATACAGAGAATGCCACAAAGATACTCCTCAAGAAGAGCAACTCCAAGACACGTAATTGTCAGATTCACTAAAGTTGAAATGAAGGAAAAAATGTTAAGGGCAGCCAGAGAGAAAGGTCGGGTTACCCACAAAGGGAAGCCCATCAGACTAACAGAGGATCTCTCAGTAGAAACTCTACAAGCCAGAATAGAGTGGGGGTCAATATTCAACGTTCTTAAAGAAAAGAATTTTCAACCCATAATTTCATATCCATCCAAACTAAGCTTTATAAGTGAAGGAGAAATAAAATCCTTTATAGACAAGCAAATGCTGAGAGATTTTGTCATCACCAGGCCTGCTCTACAAGAGCTCCTGAAGGAAGCACTAAACATGGAAAGGAAGAACTGGTACCAGCCACTACAAAAGCATGCCAACCTGTAAAGGCCATTGATGCTAGGAAGAAACTGCATCAACTAACGAGCAAAATAACCAGCTAACATCATAATAACAGGATCAAGTTCACACATAGCAATATTAAATGTAAATGGGATAAATGCTCTAATTAAAAGACACAGACTGGCAAATTGGATAAAAAGTCAAGACCCATCAGTGTGCTGTATTCAGGAGACCCATCTCAGGTGCAGAGACACACATAGGCTCAAAATAAAGGGATGGAGGAAGATCTACCAAGCAAATGGAAAAGAAAACAAAACGAAAGGCAGGGGTTGCAATCCTAATCTCTGATAAAACAGACTTCTAACCAATAAAGATCAAAAGAGACAAGGCCATTACATCATGGTAAAGGGAACAATTCAGCAAGAAGAGCTAACTATCCTAAATATATATGCACCCAATACAGGAGCACCCAGATTCATAAAACAAGTCCTTAGAGACCTACAAAGAGACTCAGACTCCCACACAATAATACTGGGAGACTTTAATACCCCACTGTTAACATTAGATAGATCAACGAGACAGGAAGTTAACAAGGATATCCAGGAATTGAACTCAGCTCTGCACCAAGCGGATGTAATAGACATCTACAGAACTCTCCACCCCAAATCAACAGAATATACATTCTTCAAACTAGAACTCAGGATTAAGAAACTCACTCAAAACCACTTAACTACATGGAAACTGAACAACCTCCTCCTGAATGACTACTGGGTACATAACGAAATGAAGGCAGAAATAAAGATGTTCTTTGAAACCAATCAGAAAAAAGACAAAACATACCAGAATCTCTGGGACACATTTAAAGAAGTATGTAGAGGGAAATTTATGGCACTAAATGCCCACAAGAGAAAGCAGGAAAGATCTAAAATTGACATCCTAACATGACAATTAAAAGAACTAGAGAAGCAAGAGCAAACACATTAAAAACCTAGCAGAAGGCAAGAAATAACTAAGATTAGAGCAGAACTGAAGGAGATAGAGACACAAAAAACCCTTCAATAAATCAATGAATCCAGGAGCTGGTTTTTTGAAAAGATCAACAAAATTGATAGATCACTAGCAAGACTAATAAAGAAGAAAAGAGAGAAGAATCAAATAGACACCATAAAAAATGATATCACCACCCATCCCACAGAAATGCAAACTACCATCAGGGAATACTATAAAGACCTCTACACAAATAAACTAGAAAATCTGGAAGAAATGGATAAATTCCTGGACACATACACCTTCCAAAGACTAAACCAGGAAGAAGTTGAACCCCTGAATAGACCAATAACAGGCTCTGAAGTTGAGGCAATAATTAAGAGCCTACCAACCAAAAAAGTCCAGTACCAGATGGATTCACAGCTGAATTCTACAAGAGGTATAAGGAGGAGCTGGTACCATTCTTTCTGAAACTATTCCCATCAATAGGAAAAGAGGGAATCTGGCCAGCATCATCCTGATACCAAAGCCTGGCAGGGACACAACACCAAAAAAAAGATAATTTTAGACCAATATCCATGATGATCATTGATGCAAAAAGCCTCCATAAAATACTGGCAAACCGAATCCAGCAGCACATCAAAAAGCTTATCTACCATGATCAAGTGGGCTTCATCCCTGGGATACAATGCTGGTTCCACATATGCAAATCAATAAACGTAATCCAGCATATAAAGAGAACCAAAGACAAAAACCACATGATGATCTCAATAGATGCAGAAAGGCATTTGACAAAATTCAACAGCCCTTCACGCTAAAAACTCTCAATAAATTCATTATTGATGGGACATATCTCAAAATAATAAGAGCCATTTATGACAAACCCACAGCCAATATCATACTGAATGGGCAAAAACTGGAAGCATTCCCTTTGAAAACTGGCACGAGACAGGAATGCTGTCTCTCACCACTCCTATTCAATGTAGTGTTGGAAGTTCTGGCCAGGGCAATCAGGCAGGAGAAAGAAATAACTAAGCAAGATATAACTTAGCAAATGTAAATTTAGGATATTCAGTTAGGGTATTCAATTAGGAAAAGAGGAAGTCAAATTGTCCCTGTTTGCAGATGACATGATTGTTTATTTAGAAAACCCCGTCATCTCAGCCCAAAATCTCCTTAAGCTGATAAGCGACTTCAGCAAAGTCTCAGGATACAAAATCAATGTGCAAAAATCACAAGCATTCTTATACACCAATAACAGACAAACAGAGAGCCAAATCATGAGTGAACTCCGATTCACAATTGCTTCAAAGAGAATAAAATACCCAGGAATCCAACTTACAAGGGATGTGAAGGACCTCATCAAGGAGAACTACAAACCACTGCTCAAATAAATAAAAGAGGACACAAACAAATGGAAGAACATTCCACGCTCATGGATAGGAAGAATTAATATCGTGAAAATGGCCATACCGCCCAAGGTAATTTATAGATTCAATGCCATCCCCATCAAGCTACCAATGACTTTCTTTACAGAACTGGAAAAATCTACTGTAAAGTTCATACCTTCTGGTTTTGTTTTTTCTGTCAAATGCCAGAAACAGATTCAACTCTTTCCTCCATCACTATGAAGCTCTCATGTCAGTCAAATTTCATCAGTGTTTGTGGAATAAAGGAATAATGAGTTGTGGACTTTCACCCTATTATTTATACTTTCACTTTCATAAATGTATATCTGATTCAATCAGTTAATCAGAAGAAAGTCACAAGCTCAATCAGGATTAACTGGATGGAACTTCAGAATCTAATCAGACATCATTTTCTGATTGGAAGCTGGTTGTTGAGAAGGGGAGGGTGTGGTTAGAAAGGTCCATAAAAGCTCCCACAGCTGCACAGAAGAGACCCGAAGCCCTGGCACCTGGAGTACTGCTTGGTTCTCGGAGAGGTCGCAGCACCCTGCAAACTGAGTCCAGCTCTGGTAAGTCACCCCCTCCTTAGGTTCATGCCCATCTGATCTGCAGCCAGTCAGCCAGTCAGCCAGTCAGGGACGGTGACATGCAGCCCAAGGTGGCAGAAAGAACTTCCTTGTCTGTTTTCAGATGAACAGATTTAGGCTTTGATTTTTCCTCTAAATGTAGTTTTGTCTTCATCCCCCAAAATTTGATTTGTCCTTGGTTTTTGTCATTTCAAATTTTGTATCCAAGCAGTTTTTTTTAAACAAAAGATATTAAAAACTTACAACTAGTTGAATTTCTATTTCATGACATTTGAAATTATTGGTTTTTGTGCCCTTAAATTATAGTTCACAGACTTGATGGCATTGTGATTTTACATGTTAGGCTCTCATTTTTACTAAAACCTTAAATATTCCATAGACCATTCTCAAGAGTGGAGTCTTTGTTCTGAATATGGGATCAATTTTTTTTCCCCCTAGATTCCATCCTAAAGTGGGTCATTGTGAGTCTGTGTGAGAGAACAACATTGGAACCTTCATCTGAGAGTTAGAGTTTTTGTCCCTAACTTCCACAGGCTCTAGAATACTGTCACGGTGCTTTCACAATTTTTTGTTACAATTTTTCAAAATAAAAAATAATGGCACTGATTCCAAGCAGTCCCTTTAGTCTTCTGCAAGCATGATAATTGTGGGAACTGAGAATGTAGGCTGTGTGGGGCCACAGGACATTCTCATTCCATTGTTTTAGGGTGGTAAGTGACAAGAAATATTTTCTCGAAAAGGTGGAGCTTAGCTTTCAGGATCCTCAGCAACGCTTCCCAGTGTTACTGAGATTTAGTGCAGCAATGGTTGAAAATGAATGGGCCAGTGGTCACCTACCCCCTCCTCATCGTTTGGAAGACAATCTTCATGGTACCAGCAGGAGCAGAATTACGGATTTGTGTTCAGAAAGTGCAGAGCGGAATTGGGGTGAACTAATTACCTTTCCATCACTACCAGAGCAATAGCATTGGCACTAGGAGATGATGAAGTAATGTGATTTGCCATAAGAATCATGCTCTTTCTCTGAAAGTTTTCCATGTAGATTCATCAGCATGAGCCTCCAGGCCCCACCCAGACTCCTGGAGCTGGCTGAGCAGAGTCTGCTGAGGGACGGAGCCTTGGCCATCCCCACCCTGGAGGAGCTGCCCAGGGAGCTCTTTCCCTCTCTGTTCATAGAGGCCTTTACCAGGAGATGCTGCGAGACCCTGAAAACTACGGTGCAGGCCTGGCCCTTCACCTGCCTTCCTCTAGGGTCCCTGATGAAGTCGCGTCCTCTGGAGACCTTTGGAGCTGTGCTGGAGGGGCTTGATGCACTGCTTGCCCAGAAGGTTCGCCCCAGGTGAGGTGACCCAGCTGACCAGGTGGGGAGGGCCCAGACATCCAGGGTAGGGTTGGCTGGGTCAGAAGGAGTGGGAGGCCCAAGGGTGGCCCAGAGTCTTCTGATGAGGCTGGCAAGGAAGCTCAGAGAGGCCTTGGCCATTGTCCAGCTCCTCTGGGAAAAGACTGCTCACCATGCAGGGCCCACTGAAGGATCAGGAACGGGGTTCCTCCCAGTGGCAATTGAAGACACTAGCAGTGGGGACCAGGCAGGTTTCAAGGAGAAAGAGGGATGGAGAAAAGACAGAGAGTGGGAGAAGCAGCAGGGAGGGGAGTCACTGATGTCTGAGATGTGGATAAAAGCTCAAATCGTTGAGTAAATTTGGAGCCTCTCTTCTCTTTTACCCACAGGCGGTGGAAACTCCAAGTGCTGGACTTGCGGGATGTGGATGAGAACTTCTGGGGCATATGGTCTGGAGCTTCTGCACCCTCCCCAGAGGCCCTGAGTAAGAGACAAACAGCAGAGAACTGTGCAAGGCTGGGTGGGCAGCAGCCCTTGTTGGTGACCCTAGACCTTTGCTTCAAGAATGGGACTCTGGATGAATGCCTCACCCACTTCTTAGAGTGGGGCAAACAGAGAAAAGGCTTACTGCATGTGTGTTGCAAGGAGCTGCAGATTTTTGGAATGCCCATCCACAGTATCATAGAGGTCCTGAACATGGTGGAACTAGACTGTATCCGGGAGATGGAAGTGTGCTGCCCCTGGGAGCTGTCCATTCTTATAAGGTTCGCCCCTTACCTGGGCCAGATGAGGAATCTCCGCAAACTTGTTCTCTTCAACATCCATGTGTCTGCCTGCATTCCCCCAGACAAGAAGGAGCAGTTTATCACCCAGTTCACCTCTCAGTTCCTCAAGCTGGACTCCTTCCAGAAGCTTTACATGCACTCTGTCTCTTTCCTCGAAGGCCACCTGGACCAGCTGCTCAGGTGAGGAAGGGTGGTGAGTTTTCCGTGCAGACCACAGCAGAGCCTTTCTCTGTTACAGTAAACACCAGGGGGTATCTACTGTGAGCCAGCTGGTGATGAGGTCACAGTGAAGAGGACACTAGAATGTCCATGCATTGTCCTGTTGGCAGCTCTGTCCTAAAATGGGTGTCACACAACCATCCCAATAAGCCAGCGGGATCTCCTGGGCTAGACGCTATAGAGAGGCTGCCATGCTAGGATGCTAGCAACTGCGGGTTCAGATCTAGTGAGGGTGCGTTTGTGAATTCCTCCCGAGGATGTGTGTCTAAGTTAAGATGATGGGAAATAGGGAGGTGAAGAGGGCACTAAAGAAGAGAAAGCCCATCACACCCCTCTGTTTTAAAATAGAAGCTCTGTCCTCACCTGCCTAGTGAACAGGCAGAATCCTGTCTCTCCCTCTGTCAGTAAAATGCTCTGAGCTCCAAGTCAGGTAACTAATGTACGGGAAATACATGATGATGGAATAGAGGGTGAGGGAGCAGGAGTGAAGAAGGGAGAAAGGATAGACGGTTTGCTGCTGATACAGGCGTGTCAGGGACTCCTGCAGCCTGGCCACCCCAGCTGATGTTGCAGGATCCCGCCTGGGTTGTTCTTTATGTCTGTGTCTCCACAGTGCTCCTGTGGCCCAGAGATGTGGCTTTCTGCCTGACAGATGAAGAAAGGGAGCCTTAGAGTTCATGGGCTTGACCCAGTCACCTGAGTGATGGTGAAGGACTGAGCCTCAATTGGGACTGTCCGGAAGGAGCAGAGTCTCCGTTCCCACACCGCGGGTGCTGACTATCCTCGGATGAGCAGAGCAGCCTTGGGTTGTGGAGACTGTCATCTCTC
The DNA here is from genome assembly GCF_000951045.1 of Mandrillus leucophaeus. Taxonomy (NCBI): domain Eukaryota; kingdom Metazoa; phylum Chordata; class Mammalia; order Primates; family Cercopithecidae; genus Mandrillus; species Mandrillus leucophaeus. Next base: position 1,385,288 of record NW_012105586.1, read on the forward strand.
ACCCTGAGGTCTTCCCACCACTCTCCTCTATCTCCTCCTTGTTCTCTCCCAGGAGTCTCCAGGCCCCCTTGGAGACGGTCGTCATGACCGATTGCCTGCTGTCAGAGTCGGACTTGAAGCATCTCTCTTGGTGCCCGAGCATCCGTCAGCTAAAGAAGCTGGACCTGAGGGGCATCACACTGACCCATTTCAGCCCTGAGCCCCTCGCCGTTCTGCTAGAGCAAGTTGAGGCCACCCTGCAGACTCTGGACTTAGAGGACTGTGGGATCACGGACTCCCAACTCAGTGCCATCCTGCCTGCCCTGAGCCGCTGCTCCCAGCTCAGCACCTTGAGCTTCTGTGGGAACCTCATGTCCGTGGCCGCCCTGGAGAACCTGCTGCGCCACCCTGGAGAACCTGCTGAGCAAGCTGAGCCTGGAGCTGCACCTGCCCCTCTGGAGAGTTATGATGCCCAGGGTGCTCTCTGCTGGGGGAGATTTGCTCAACTTGGGGCTGAGCTGATGAAGACACTGAGGGACTTAAGGCAGCCCAAGACTGTTGTGTTCAGCACTGTCCCCTGCCCTTGCTGTGGCATCAGGGCCTCCTATGACCTGGAGCCCAGTCACTGCCTCTGCTGAATGCCTGCCCATCAGGGCGGATATATTTAGATCTTTCTTCTCGTCATTTGGGAGCTGAATCCTAGGCCATGAGTGCATGAGCTCACCGCAACTTCCACCTCGCAGGTTCAAGGGATTCTCCTGCCTCAGTCTCCCGAGTAGCTGGAATTACAGACATGTGCCACCATGCCTGGCAAATTTTTTGTATTTTAAGGAGAGAAGGGGTTTCTTCATGTTGGTCAGGCTGGTCTCAAACTCCCGACCTCAGGGGATCCGCCTGCCTCGGCCTCCCAAAGTGCTGGGATTACAGGCATGAGCTGCCACACCTGGCTCATAATAGTAAAATTTGAAAAATATCATAAAATATGATCCTTGCAACACTAAATTACACCACATGATCTGATCTACCAGCAGATGGCACCCGAGATTGATGTATTGGAAATTTTGATCTTATAATCATTAGGAATGAATCGAGTCCTGAACCGCCCACCATGCCCCCTGCTGGCTCCTGGGGCTTTGCTGTTTGGAAGAATCATGATGAAATTTGTGGTGACTTGAAGAAACTTAGCCCCATTGCATGCCTTGGGTTCCTGTTGCCTCCCTGTTGTCAGGAATAGGAGGCGAGATTGAAACGTGGAAAATGCTGGGACTTCTGCTGAGAAGAGCTAAAAGATCAAGATGTATTGATCTTACTGTATGCCAGGCCCCATGCCAAACCCTAAACATGAACCATCTTATTGGATTCTACCAGGGTCCCACAAGCTGTTGGACAACACCATCCTCATTTTACAGGGAACCTGAGGCTCTTGGCTAATATCCCTGACAGCAACACCAGCCCCTGAATCCTCAGCAGGATCCTTCACTTGAGTGCCGTTATGCAGGCTTCCTCAGCACAGGGAAGGTCACTCATCACCCACAGGCACTTGATCGTTCTCCACCCTTCGATGATGTGAGATTCCAAAACACGTTGCACTAGTCTCTTCCTGATTGCGGAGGGCGAGGCAGGGTGGGGGAGCGTTATGAGAAAATCTCTCCTCGATCTGACCTAGCTCCCCAAAAAGATGTACCTTTTTAAATGTCAGATGGAAATATTTAAAAAGTGTTACATGCCTGTATAGTTTTAGTATTTTATTTAAAGGGAGTGTGGCTGTCTTTACTGGCTACAACCAGTTTAATTCAAGAAGGGCTGCTAGTCATCAAGGGAACAAGCAAGGGTTGGTGCCGCCCAGAGAATCCAGTTAATACACAATATGGACATCCCCTTCCAGGGCAGCAGGAATAGAGTGGCTCCTTGTGCAGTGAAGCTGAAGCTGACGTCCACCAGCTAAGGCTTCTGGAACCATGTGGAGACTCACAAGGAATGGCCAGAGTCTCAGCATCTGGTGAGCAGTGAAAGACTCTGAGAAGAAGGTGCTTTCCATGTGGATTGGCTCACTGTTCTTGCCCACTAATGTTCCAGACCCTGGGTGTCCACCTAGTGTGCATTAACCCACTGAACAGCCACAGAAACTAACAAGGAGGTAACAGATGTCTAAAGAGAAGTGAAGAACTGGAGAAGGCTGAGTGTGGTGGCTCAAAGTTATAATCCCTGCACTTTAGGAGGCCAAGGCAGGAGAATCACTTGAGCTCAGGAGTTCCAGATCATCCTGGGCAACAAAGCGAGAACTTGTCTCAACTAAAAAAAGTATCCAGGCCTGGTGGTTCACATGCTTGTAGTCCTAGCTACTCAGGAGGCTGAGGTGGGAGGATCGCTTGAACCCAGGAGATTGAGGCTGCAGTGAGCTATGACTGTGCCACCTCACTCTAGCCTGGGTGACAGAGCGACACCTTTAAAAAACAAACAAAAAAAGAGCCGGACGCAGTGGCTCACACTTGGAATCCCAGCACTTTGGGAGGTCGAGTTGGGTGGATCACCTGAGGTCAGGAGTTTGAGACCAGCCTGACCAACATAGTGATGAAACCCTGTCTGTACTAAAAATAAAAAAATGAGCTGGGCATGGTGGCACAGGCCTGTAATCCCAGCTACTTGGGAGGCTGAGGCAGGAGAATCTCTTAAACCATGGAGATGGAGGTTGCAGTGAGCCGAGATGTTGCTATTGCGCTCCACATTACAGCCTGGGCAACAAGAGTGAAACTCTGTCTCAAAAATAAGAAAGGGAGGAAATTGATTAACATAACCAAATTTCATGTAAATGCCTTGATTTTCTTGGGTTGCATCTTATTGATTGGACAACCTAGTCCCCCCCTCACTTTTTTTTTGCATCAATAACTGAAGATTCCTGAGGCTTGAACTGGAAAGCAGGTTACTTGATAATAGAGGGCACCAGACAGCTTCCATTTAGTTTCCCTTTATTTCTGACTGTTTCTCTATAACCATCCATGGAAGGGGAACTCCCTCATGTATTCTCAAACCTGAATTCCACTCTAGACATTCCCATTCCCATTTTTGACTCTATAGGACACAGGTCCCCAAAGTCCCATTGAATCCATGTCAACATTTCCCCCAAGTCCGGCCCCTGCTTGATCACCTTTCCTTTCCCACTTCAGAGCTGGTGTCTGAAATGGTGGTTTCTGTGCTCACATTAGGATGTATGTAAGACCTAGGTTTTAGTTTCCAAGTGTCCAGAAGAAAGCCACCCAAATAGGCAGGTGTTCAACAGCAGCATTGATCTATGTTCAGGCCATAAAATGTCCTGTTGCCACAGTCAGGGCAGTAGTCAGTACAGAACAAGATCCTCTTGGGGTGCCTTAAGTCCCTCACTCTCCCCATCAGCTCAGCCCCAAGTTGGGCAAATCTGCTCCGGCAGAGAGTACCATCAGCATCATAACTGTCCCGCGGGGCAGGATACAGCTCCAGGCATAAGTTGTTGAGTCTGATTGTGTGGCACAGCAGGTTCTCCAGGGTGGCCATGGAGATGGGATTTCCACAGAAGCTGAAGGTGGTGAGCTCAAAGCAGCGGCTCAGGGCAGGCAGGATGGTGCTGACTTGGGAGTCTACGATGCCACAGTCATCTAAGTCCAGGTACTCAAGGGTGGCTGCAACTTTTTCTAGCAGAACTTGGAGAGGCACAAGACTGACATTGGCTAGTCTGACGCCCCTCAGATCCAGGGTCTTTAGTTGACTGACACTCAGGCACTGGGACAGATGCCTCAAGTCTGATTCCAAAAGCACACAGTTAGTTATTGCGAGGATCTTTAACGGGGTCTTCAGACAGCTGGGGAGACAGAACAAGAAGTTAGTTCTGGGGAATTGTAGGGGTGAGTTGAGGGTAGTGGGGAAGGAATGTCAAGGTGAAGGGAAAAGACTATTTTGCCCAAGCCCAGGGTCATTCTGATTGTCTGGTCAACACTTAGGACGCTGCGTGATGAAGAGCTTTGCCACTGAGGTCAATTCCATTTTAGGCCCAGCACAGTAACTTACACCTATAATCTCAGAACTTTGGGAGGCTGAGACTGGTGGATTACTTGAGGTCAGGAGTTTGAGACCAGCCTGGCGATCATGCCATAACACTGTCTCTACTAAATATGCAAAAATTAGCTATGTGTGGTGGTGGGCACCTGCAATTCCAGCTACTTGGGAGGCTGAGGCAGGAGAATTGCTTGAACCCAGGAGATGGAGGTTACAGTGAGCAGACATCTGCCACTACACTCCAGCCTGGGTGACAGAGCGAGACTCTATATCAAAAAAATAAAAATAGAAAGATCCATTTGAGGCTGAGTCGTTTCACCATCATTTATAGGACTGGATCAAGTTCACAGAATCCCTAAAGCTCCCTTTCCTCGTCTGTCAGGCAGAAAACCACATCTCTGGGCCACACGAGCCCAGTGGAGACACAGGCAGAAGGGACAAACCCAGACTGGATCCTGCAACATCAGCTGGGGTGGGCAGGCTGCACACGTCCCTGACATGCCTGTATCATCAGCAAACCATCTATCACTTTCACCACTCTTTCTGCCTGCTCCCTGACCCTCTGTTTCAGAATCATGCATTTCCTAGGTAATTAATTTAACTGGAGCTCAAACCAACCCATTACGACAGGGAATTAGAGATGGGATCGTTCGTGTTCACCAAGCGGTGGGGCACAAAGCTTATATTCTGAAATGTGCGGGTTTGCTGAGCATCCCCCTCTTCGGTGCCCACTTCGCTTCCCCACTTCCCATCATCTTCCTAAAAATTATCTTGTTGACTGGGCGCGGTGGCTCAAGCCTATAATCCCAGTACTTTGGGAGGCTGAGGCGGGTGGATCACCCGAGGTCAAGAGTTTGAGAATAGTCTGGCCAACATGGTGAAACCCTGTCTCTACTTAAAATATAAAAATTAGCCAGGTGTGGTGGCCCACGCTTGTAATCCCAGGTACTCGGGAGGCTGAGGCAGGAGAATCGCTTGAACCCGGGAGGCGGAGGTTGCAGGGAGCTGAGAGGTCACAGCTGCACTCTAGCCTGGACAATTAAAGTGAAACTCCTTCTCAAAGAAAAAAAAATTATCTTGTTTGTTTTTATTTTTTACTTATTCATTCCTAACAGGGGTCTTGCTATGTTACCCAGACTGGTCTTAAACTCCTAGGCTCAAGTTATCCTCTTGCCTCAGACTCCCAAAGTGCTAGGATTACAGGCATGAGCCACCATTCCTGGCCTATTTTTCATCATCTTAACTTAGACACATCCTTGGGAAGAATTCAGAAAGGCACCCTCACTTGATCTGAACCCTCCAGTAGCTGGCTTCCTAGCATGGCTGCCTCTCTAGAGCATCTACCCCAGCTGATGTCTCTGCCTCTATTGGGATGGTTGCGTGATACCCATTCAGGACAGAGCCACCAACGGGACAATACGTGGACATTCTAGTGTCCCCTTCACTGTTACATCCTCATGGGCTGGCTCACAGTAGATGCCCACTAGCGTTTACTGTAACATAGGCTCTGCTGTGGTCTGCAGAGAAAGCTCACCCCCCTCGCTCACCTGAGCAGCTGGTCCAGGTGGCCTGCGAGGAAAGAAACAGAGTTCATATAAAGCTTTTGGAGGTAGTGCAGCTTGAGGAACTGAGAGGTGAACTGGGTAACAAACTCCTTCTGCTTTGTGGAAACGTAGTGAGAGACGTCCACGTGGGAGAGATCGAGCTTCTGAAGATTCCTCATCTGGCCCAGGTAAGGGGTAAACTGTGTCAGGATGGGCAGTATCCAACTGCAATTCACTTCCACCTCCTGGATACAGTCCAGGTTCACCATTTTCAGGATGTTTCTGATATTGTGGAAGGGCATTCCCAAAATTCTCAGCTTCTTACAGCACAGGTGTAGTAAATCTTCCCTCTGCTTGACCCACAGAAGGAGGCAGGTGAGGTATTCATCCAGAGTCCTGGTCTGGAGCCAAAGGTCTATGAACACAGCGAAGGGCTGCTGTTCTCTCATGCTTAGACAATCCTGCACTGGTTTTCTGTTCCTCATGGCATTGGGGAAGCACCCATGGGCCATGGATTCAGACCAAACCATCCAGAAGTTGTCACTGACATCCTGTAAATCCAGCACTTGAAGCTTCCACCGCCTGTGGGAAAATAGAGGCGAGACTGAGAATTTAAGGACTTGTACTTGGAGTACAAGTTCACCATGTTGGGACAGGTTGGTCTCAAACTCCTGACCCTACTTGATATGCCTGCCTTGGCCTCCCAAAGTGCTGGGATTACATTGTGAGCCACCGTGCCTGGCCCAGTTCTCATTTTTCGTGGTGCCTTTCAGTGCCACTAGAGGAGAGGTTCCTGTTACCTCCATGGACGCTGGGTGGTGAGCAGTCCTTTCCCTGAGAAGCTGCGGAATGGCCAAGGCCTCTGAGCTTTCTCACCAGCGCCATCCCTTCTTGGGCCTCCCCACTTCTCATGACCCATCTGGTCCTTCTCTGGTCACCTGGGCCCTCCCCACCAGCCCACATGGGCCACCTCACCTGAGACGAACCCCCTGGGTAACCAGTGCATCAAGCCCATCAAGCACAGCTTGGAAGGTTTCCAGACAACCCATCTTTATCAGAGGCCTCAGAGGGAGGCGGCGGAAGGGCCAGGCCTGCACCATCAGCTTCAGGGCCTCACAGCGTCTCCCGCTGAAGGCCTCCATGAACAGAGGGGGAAAAAGTTCCGTGGGCAGCTCCTCCAGGGTGGACATGGTCAAGGCCTGGTCCCTCAGCAGGCTCCACCCCGCCAGCTCCAGAAGTCTGGGTGGAGTCCGGATGCTCATCTTCACCAATCTGCAAGGAAAAGTTCCACAGGACAAGTCCAGAGAAAAGGCATCACTCTCAGGCCAAGCCCCTGCAATCTCATCTTCTCCCGGGGCCAAAGTCACCGCTCTGGCGAGGGTGAAAGAGTCCTCAGTTTACTCCAATTCTACTCTGTAGTCAGCGGCCACAAAGCCAGCATTCTGCCTCTGCTGCATCAGCATGAGCGTCTCCCAAGCAGTGACGAGGCAGGACCCGCACTAGCCCTTCCTCTCTATCCAGTGCTCCAGCCAGTGACTAGTGAGCATGGAGGAGCCTGAAAACTAACCCCTCCCACCTTTGGGGGAAATTTCTAATTACTCTAGATTCTAAAACATTGGGAATGGGAGTGTCACAAGCCTACATTACTACATTCCCAGTTCCTATAAATAAGCTGGTTGGGAACATTCATGGGGCACCCCTAGAACGGGTTCTGTTTGTTCTCTTTTCATTATTTAAGTTTTCTTTCTCTTTCTCTCTTTCTTTTTTCCTTTTTTCCCTCTCTCCCTCCCTTCTTTGTTTTTTCCCTCTCTTCTTTCTTCCCTCCCTCCCTCCCTCCTTCCTTCCTTCCTTCCTTCCTTCCTTCCTTCCTTCCTTCCTTCCTTCCTTCCTTCCTTCCTTCCTTCCTTTCTTTCTTTCTTTC
>NW_012105586.1:1393182-1403970 GCF_000951045.1 Mandrillus leucophaeus
TCTTTCTTTCTTTCTTTCTTTCTCTCTTTCCTCCCTCCCTCCCTCCTTCCTTCCTTCTCTCCATTCCTCCCTCCCTTCTTTCTTTCTCTCTCTTTCTCTCTCTCTCTCTGTCTCTTTCTCTCTCTGTCTTTCTTTCTGACAGCATCTTGCTCTGTCACGCAGCCTGGAGTGCAGTGGTGCGATCTCCACTCAGTGCAGCTTTGACCTCCCAGGCTCAAAGGATTCTTCCACCTCAGCCTCCCAAGTAGCTGGGACCACAGGCATGCATCTCTTATTTTTTTGACTTTTTGTAAAGAGAATGGGTTTCACTATGTTGTCCAGTCTCGTCCTGAACTCCTAGACTGAAACAATCCACCCACCTTGGCCTCCCAAAGTGCTGGGTCTACAGGCATGAATGAGCCTCCACCCTGGCCTCGTTATTGAAAATTTCAGTGAGAAGCTTTGCAAGCTATGTGACAGTGTTATGCATCATTCACAAGACAGAGGTTTCTAATATACACCTTTTACACATATTAAAAATGAAACACTTTGGCTGTGCATGGTGACTCAGACCTGCAATCCCAGCACTTTCAGAGGCCAAGTAAGGTGGATCAACTGAGGTCAGGAGTTCGAGACCAGCTGACCAACATGGTAAAACCCTACCTCTACTAAAATTACAAGTATTAGCCTGGTGCAGTGGTGTGCACCTGTAGTCCAAGCTACTACTATTAGGGAGGCTGAGGCAGGAGGATCACTTGAACCCGGGAGGCAGACGTTGCAGTGAGCTGACATTATACCACTGCACTCTAGCCTGGGAAATAGGCTAGATTCACCAAAAAAAAAAAAGAGAGAGAGAGAGCGCGCACGCGAGAGAATACATTTGATTAGACTTCTTAAGCCCCACCCAGTTAATCCTCGTTGGATTTTTGGCTTTCTTCTAGGTTAACGGATTGAATTAGATATTCATCCACCGAAGCGAAAGATTTAGGGATAAGATGAAAGTCCAGGACTCGTTCACTGATTCACTCCACAAACTTGGAGCTTTACTAATATGTGTCCTTCATAGTCTTGAGTGTGAGATAGGGAAGGGTTGAATCTCTTCCTGACATTAGACAGAAAGAAAAAAACTTGAGAACATCTTTGTTGAGGGACCTTGGCCACATCAAATGTATCAAAATATTTCAGAGTTAAAACAGCTTTACAAAGACAGACATGACAGTCCCTAAGAAAACACGGTAGAAATCTTCATGTATCCAATGATCACCTGGGTGGTATAATTTAATATTTGTTGGAGTGGGGGGAGCTGATGCCCAGGCTGGAGTGCGGTTGCACAATCTTGGCTCACTGTAACCTCCAGCTTCCAGGTTCAAGCGATTCTCATGCTCCAGCCTTCCACATAGCTGGGATTACAAGCGTGCACCCCCACACCCATGTCTCCATTCAGGTGGAAGGGTTACAATGAGGATGTGATTTGTTTAAAATTCAGGTCAAAGATCCTCTTTGGTTAAGATTTTTTTTTTTTTTTGACAGGATCTTACTCTGTTGCCCAGGCTGGAGTACAGCAGTGGTGTGAGCATGGCACACTGCACCCTCAATCTTCTGGGCTCAAGCGATTCTCCCACCTCAGTCACCCAAATAACTGGGAATACAGATGCATGCCACCATGCCCGGCTAATTTAAATTTTTTTTTTTTTTTTTGTAGAGGCCGACCTCCATTGACTCACGGCTGTAATTCCACCAGTTTGGGCGGCCAAGGCAGGTGGATCACTTGAGGTCAGGAATTCAAGACCAAACTGGCCAGCATAGTAAAACCCTACCTCTACTAAAAATACAAAAATTAGCCAGGCATGGTGACAAATGGGATGTAATATCAGCTACTCAGGAGACTGAGGCATGAGAATTGCTTGAATCCGGGAGGCGGAGGTTGCAGTGAGTCAAGATCATGCCACTGCACTCCAGCCTTGGCAACAGAGTGAGACTCCATCCCCCCTCAAAAGAAGAATATTTGGTAGAGAAGCATTTTTGATATGTTTCCCAGGTTGGTCTCAAACCCCTGGGCTCAAATGATCCTCCCACTTTGGCCTCCCAAAGTGTTGGGGTTACAGGCATGAGTCACTGCTCCCATCAAGAATTATGAAATGACATGGCCGGGCGCGGTGGCTCAAGCCTGTAATCCCAGCACTTTGGGAGGCCGAGACGGGCGGATCACAAGGTCAGGAGATCGAGATCATCCTGGCGAACCCGGTGAAACCCCGTCTCTACTAAAAAATACAAAAAACTAGCCGGGCGAAGTGGCGGGCGCCTGTAGTCCCAGCTACTCGGGAGGCTGAGGCAGGAGAATGGCGTGAACCCAGGAGGCGGAGCTTGCAGTGAGCTGAGATCCGGCCACTGCACTCCAGCCTGGGTGACAGAGCAAGCCCCCGTCTCAAAAAAAAAAAAAAAAAAAAAAAAGAATTATGAAATGACATAAACCAAAGCACAATCACATTTTTTGAAATAAAGACAAAACTGCATTTAGAGGGAAAAATTCAAACCTTCAAATTATTCATATGAGAAAAAAAAAAACAAAAACAATGAGATATTGCTCTGTGCCATCGTAGGCTGCACTGTCACCATCCCAGACAGGCTGACTGTAGGTCAGATGGGAGTGTCCTTACAGAAATTAGGGACTTACCAGATCTGGACTGAGTTTGCAGGGTGCTCAGACCTCAGGAAGAACCAAGCAGTAACTCCAGGCTTGAAGACTTTGGGTCTTTCCTGTGGGTCTTCAGAAGCTTTTATTGACCTTTCTAATCACAGCTCCCACCTCCGCCTCTCCACTTATCCACTGCTAGCTTCCAATCAAAAAGTGATATCTGACTGGATTTCTGAAGCTCCACCCAGTTAATCCTGATTGTGTTTTTGGCTCTCTTCAGATTAATGGATTGTGTCAGATATCCGTTCATTTCAGATATCCATACTAAATTCATGAATCATGAAATTGACAGTGTTAGGGATAGGGTGGAAGTCAAGAATTCATTCATTCAAGGCTGGGCGAGGTAGCTCATGCCTGTAATCCCAGCATTTTGGGAGGAAAAGTTGCATGAATCACCTGAGGTCAGGTGTTCAAGACCAACCATGCCAACATGGTGAAACCCCATCTCTTCAAAAATACAAAAATTCGCCAGGAATAATGGTGGGTGCCTGTAATCCAGCTACTCAGGAGGCTGAGGCAGGACAATTGCTTGAACCCAAGAGGCAATGGTTGCAGGGAGCCAAGATTGCATCACTACGCTCCAGTCTGGGTGACAGAGGGAGACCCTGTTGAAAAAAAAAAATTCATTCATTCATGAACTCCACAAACTCTGATGGAATTTTACTAATATGTGTCCTGCATAGTCTTGAGCTGGAGGCAGGGAAGGGTTTGATCTGTTCTGGGCATTAGACAGAAAAAATAAAATCTGAAAGTAGTGTTGTCAGGAGTCTTTGGCCACATCAAAATTATAAAAATGACTTATAGTTAAAATAGCTTTATAAAAGCAGAGGAGTCATCCCTACAAAATCAGAAAAAAAAAAAACCCACCATGTATTGAATGGTCTTGTGGGCTTCATATCACCTAAGGTAGCAGTTTATTCGCTTGTGCTGGTGGAAGAGAGGTGCCACTGAGGATGTGAGTGGTCTCAGGGCTTAGTAAGGCTTCTCTGGAAGAAATTGAAACCATACCTATAAACTTTATAAATTTAATCAGTGAAGAAGGGAGGGGGAGAAACCAAAATAAACCAAGCTTGCAGCGCACTCAGCATTCATCAGGAGGTCAGCTTGCTCTCTGACCTGCTTCCTCATGGTTGCTGGCAGCCTGCTGTCCCAAAATCATGTAGACCTTAGATTACATGTTCCCCTTAACTGCCCTGCAGACAACAATTTAAACATTGTAAAACATTAACTTTTTCATTTGACATATTCTTTCAGGTTCTGCATGTCAGTTGAAGTACTGATGCCAGCTGATCTGAAGGGCCCTGCAAGGCACCAACTCACCAAAGACTACAGTTTTGACATCCTGATGACTTCATACCTCTTACCGCCACCAAAATATACCAACTTTCCAGCCCCTTGCTATCCATGATCCCCTGAAAACCCCGAGTACTCCTTGGGGAGATGAATTTGAGGATCTCCTCCTAGCTTCTCATTCAGCCACCCTGTGATCATTAAACTCTCTGCTGCAAACCCTGCTGTCTCAGAATATTGGTAAGTTACTGTGCAGCAGGCATAGAAACCCGATAGTCCTGTAATAAAGTCATGTCAAAATTTCAAAGAGAAGTTAGGGTGGAGGCTGGGCAGGGTTGAGCTGGGTGTTTTAATGGCATCCTGGGAGAGAACGAAGACTTGGTAAACATGTTGGGGGTTATTGAAGGGGTGCAGGAGGAATCTATCCGACATTGCACTGATACTGCTTTGGTTTTGATCCTTATGACCAAGGATGAGTCTTTCAAAACAATTCATGTAATCTTCCTTATTTTTCCTTTCAAAACCTTTGTCTTCCTTTACCTCCTTGGATAATCTCACATTTATTCCCATTGCTTTGCTCATTTCATAATAAAAATACTTTTTTTTTTTTTTTTTTTTTTTTTTTTTACAGAGTCTCTTTCTCTGTTAAGCAGACCATATATTTTGTTGCCACACAAGATGAGTAACTTGGTTTCTTTAGAGAAAGGGTCAAAAGGATCCCATTCCTCACCAGCTGGGAGTGATATGAAGGTTATGGTTATTCTTTGTCATATCTGCACCTGCATATTGCCAGTGAAAACCTGCAGGTCACACTGGGCAGGCTTCCCAATTAACCACCAGTGGAAGGTCTTAGGATTGGGTTACATCCTGTCCCTGAGTAAAGAATCTGATTGTGAGTTCATGAGTGCCTCAAACTCTTCAAGTACTGATGAAAACTTCACCTACAGACAGTGAGAAGGACACTGATTTGATTCTGATCATGAAGGTTTGCTGGTTGTCTTGCAAGGAAAATGTTTTAGCCTGTTGTGTTGTCATCTAAAGCCAATGATTGTAGCCTCTGTATTTTACCTTCCAATGGATAAAACAAATTCAAAAAACAGCTCTATTTGAGCCTTGCCAGGTCAATAAAACAAAAACTAAACAAAACACTGATAGGAGGAGTCCCATTCCCGTCTTTTAACTTTTCTCACAAAAGCAATCCAACTTGTAACAGATTTTGGGGCACACCCACTTTGTCAATGTGTGTCTTTCAGGTCAACCCTCACATTTAGCTTCCAATAAAGATTTATTAATTATTTCTGTCTCAACAGCCTCAACTTCCATTGACACCAGGTGGCATGGTAATGGTTTGGATTGGGGTGGGAAGAAAAAATATTTCTATGAATTTTACGAAGTAATCCTAGCATGCCATCTCCATTGAAGAATGAATAGGGGCCGGGCACGGTGGCTCATGCCTGTAATCCCAGCACTTTAGGAGGCTGAGGTGGGTGGATCATGAGGTCAGGAGATGGAGACCATACTGGCCAACATGGTGAAACCCCATCTCTACTAAAAACACAAAAATTAGCTGGGTGTGGTGGTGTGCTCCTGTAATCCCAGCTACTCAGGAGGCTGATGCAGGAGAATTGCTTGAACCCGGGAGGCTGAGGTTGCTGTGAGCCAAGAGTGGCCACTGCACTTTAGCCTGTGCAACAGAGTGAGACTCCGTCTCAAGGAAAAAAAAAAAAAGAATCAATAGGTTCCTCTCCAAACATGCCATGAGTATTGATGCATCCAATAAATGAAACTATTATTTATTTCATACAGTAGAGCTATACAGGCATTCTATTTGCTTCTAGTTTCCAATAAGCCAATATCTAGTTCCAGTAATGTCTCTGATTATATGGCAGAGGGTAACACAGTCATGTTCAGATTCTATGTCTATGTCAATACCTACAGCATTTCAATCTCCATAATGTGTGAAACCGAAGAGTTTGATTCTAGGGGAAGTCTGGGACACTACCTAGATTAGACCCAGTGATGCTAATGCTTTCTATGCATACAGATAAAGTACCAGTAATGAAGTCAATAATAGTCATAGGCCACCCATTTGCGTCTATAGCTTCTTCTCAGTGCCAAGTCATTTAATTAAGCATCACTGAAAGCCTCCTTCACTTACTGGAAATAGTCTTTGAAATACTGCATCAAGATCTTGCAGTACTGAGTCATATTGTTACTGAACGATGGGCTCACTCTCCTAAGTGCATAGAAGCCAATACAATGACACCATCTTTTGAGAAAGGGAAAAAAGTTTAGGCCGGAAGCAGTGGCTCATGCCTATAATCCCAGCACACTGGGAGGCCGAGTCAGGTGGATCACAAGGTCAGAAGTTTGAGATCAGCCTGGCCAACGTGATGAAACCCCAACTGCACTAATAATACAAAAATTGGGCTGGGTGTGGTGGCCCACACCTGTAATCCCAGCACTTTGGGAGGCTGAGGCAGGTGGATCATAGGGTCAGGAGTCCGAGACCAGCCTGGCCAATATGGTGAAAGCCCGTCTCTACTAAAAATACAAAAATTAGCTGGGCGGGGTGTCGGGCACCTGTAGTCACAGCTATTTGGGAGGCCGAGGTAGGAGAATTGCTTGAACCCAGGGGGCAGAGGTTGCAGTGGACTGAGATTGCGCCACTGCACTACAGCCTGGGTGACAGAGCAAGACTCCATGTAGGGAAAAAAAAAAAATTCATTAAGAGTTAACCGGGGCAGGTGTGGTGGCCCACGCCTATAATCCCAGCACTTTGGGAGGGCTAGATGGGTGGATCATGAGGTCAAGAGTTTCAGACCAGCCTGACTAATCTAGTGAAACCCCCTCTGTACTAAAAATACAAAAATGAGCCAAGCGTGGTGGCGTGCGCCTGTAATCGCAGTTACTCAGGAGACTGAGGTGGGAGAATCACTTGAATCAAGCCAAGATCACACCACTGCACTTCAGCCTGGGTGAGAGGGAGAAAAAAAAAAGGCCGGGCGCGATGGCTCATGCCTGTGATCCCAGCACTTTGGGAGGTCGAGGTTGGTGTATCACCTGAGGTCAGGAGTTCAAGACCAGCCTGACCAACATGAAGAAACCCCATCTCTACTAAAAACACAACATTAGCTGGGCGTAGTGGCACATGTCTGTAATCCCAGCTACTGGGGAGGCTGGGGCAGGCGAATCACTTGAACCCGGGAGGCAGAGGTGGCAGGGAGGTGAGATCGCACCCTTGTACTCCAGCCTGGTCAATAAGAGTGAAACTCTGTCTCAAAAAATAAAACAAAATAAAATAAAATAAAGTAAAATAAAACAAAATAAAATAATTAACTGACAAGGAGATTAGAGACAAGGTCCAAACCTGTCTCCCCAATCTGGGGATGGTGGAGTAAGCTCGAATGACCTTTCCCGCTGCTTTCAGGTAATGCCAATTCATACAGTCTGCCAGGCTGTGTTAACAGTTAAGGAGTTAAACCTTTTTCCCATCGGACATGCCTAAACGACTTGGGCTCTGTGTCATCATCCGTAACAACTTAAGCAATGGTTAATCCACTCAAGCTGATCCTCTAGTTACACGATCAGAGCTAAAAAGTGCAGAGGATACCGGAAGTTCTATTATCAAAGGCATAGGTTCTCCAGGAAATACTTTATTATCAGTGCTTCTGATAGTAGTTGGTGAAAAAAGTAACTTATAAGGGATCTGTGTTTTCCCACAGCGGTGGTAAAACTTTTGATTAAAGTAATCCAATCTTGCTGGGCGTGGTGGTTCACGCCTGTAATCACAGCACTTTGGGAGGCTGAGGCTGGCAGATCACTTGAGACCAGGAGTTGACCAGCCTGGCCAACATGGTGAAACCCTGTTTCTACTAAAAATACAAAAATTACCTGGGCGTGGTGGCAGGCACTTGTAATCTCAGCTACTTGGAAGGCTGAGGCATGAGAATCACTTGAACCCAGGAGGCAGAGTTTTCAGTGAGCCGAGATAGCAGCACTGTACTGCTGTCTGGGCAAGAGAGACTCTGTCTTTAACAAACAAACAAACAACAAAAAAACACAAAAAACAAAAAAACAAAACAAACAAAAAGTTAGTAATCCAGTCTTGTTTGTTAGTTTAGCTGATTTTAGTTTCAAGATGCCATTTGTTCACTCAACCTTTGTAGACTACCAAGGATAATGAAGTTAATGGTAGGGCCATTGGAGCTGTAAAATCTTATCTGTGTGATAACCTGCCTAGTAAACTGAGTTCTCCTACCATTGGAGATTTCTCCAGAGATACCCCAGAAAGGAAACACATTTTATACTCATTTATTAAAAAAAAAAAGAGAGAGAGAGAGAGAAAATAAATATAAACATTTATTTGCTATGACTGTGGCATCAGCCTTTCTAAAAAAGGAAGCTATAACCCATCCTGCAAATGGACACACAATCACAAGAATTGTAGCCTTTTTACATGACTCACTGGCATCACTGGTCCATGGCAACCCCCTTTCTTGCAGCTATATGTGTGTATGTCTATCTATTCATATGTATATCTGTATCTATTTCCTTTTGTTACCATGATTCACTTCCACTCTCCTTTCCATAGGTAGCCATACCACTCTTTGACCTAGCCTTCAATTTGCATGTGACCTCACAGAATACAAATATATGGAAAGTGTATAGAATATATACTTGTGTTTTTTATGTGTATTTATTTTAATTACATATATGCTATAGTGTATGGTGCTACAGAAGAGGGCCTCACAATTAATTGTCCAGTACTGGACACTTTGGAGAGTGAACGGATATGCGGTTATAATTATTATTATTATTATTATTATTGTGGAGATGGAGTCTCACTCTGTTATCAGGCTGCTGGAGTGCAATGGTGCGATCTCCACTCACTGCAACCTCCAGCTCCCGGGTTCAAATGATTCTCCTGTCTTAGCCTCCCAAGTACCTGGGATTACAGGTGTCTGCCACCATGCCTGGTTACTTCTTGTATTTTTAGTACAGATGGTGTTTCGCCATGTTGGCCAGGCTGGTCTCGAACTCCTGACCTCAGATGATCTGCCCACCTTGGCCTCCCAAAGTGCTGCGATTACGGGCATGAGCCACCTCACCCAGACTTGTTATAATTAAGATTTTCAGAACAACAGGGTGTATGAAGGCTTGTAATCACTTTAACTATAGACCTTGGTTTCTTACCTAAGTTTTAAACTAATACATTTTTCAAATATAATAACAATAAAAATATTATTGCTTGCCCTATGTGAAATCCAGCTTGAAGATTTAACTCATAGCACTCTGTGAAGTCAATATTGCGATTATCCCATTTTATGGGTGAGTGAGCTAAGACACAGAAAGGTTATGAAAGTTGGAGATTACACAGCCATTGGCCACTGAGCCAGTTTTGAACCTAAATTAATCAGTCTGGATCTGGAGTCTTTACTACTGACCAAAATATCTACGTGCCTCTAAATCCTAAGTTGCTGAGGGTTTTACCTTCTTTCATCTCTCAGTAGGAAGGAAGCTAATGTTTATCCATTACATCTGATATTTAATGCAAGTTTTTTAACATACCACATTTCATTTTCCAAAATACGTTGTTATAAATTTAATTCGATTTTTCTGCAATTCCTTTCTGCATTTTTTAGGAACCTTGCTTTTCCCCCTTTTAGTTTGCCAGTGTGGTGAATTACACTTAGATTTTTCTGTGATTGGCATTCCCAGAATGGCCATTATATATGACTTTCTAATGACTGTTGCATTTAGCTAGCTGATATTTTATTAAGAACTTTTGCTGGTCAGGCGCGGTAGCTCATGCCTACAATCCCTGCACTTAGGGAGGCCAAGGCTGGTGGATCACCTGAGGTCAGGAGTTGGAGACTAACCTGGCCAACAGGGAGAAACTCCGCCTCTACTAAAAATACAACAAGTAGCTGGGTGTGGTGGCATGTGCCTGTAATCCCAGCTACTCGGGAGGCTGAGGCAGGAGAATGGCTCGAATCCTGGAGGTGGAGGTTGCAGTGAGTCAAGATCGTGCCACTGCACTCCAGCCTGGGTGACAAAGTGAAACTCTGTCTCAAAAAAAAAATAGAAAACTTTTTCCAAATAAGTTTTAAATTTACTTTCCTTCAATATCCTTATTCACTTTTAAAATATAGGTTATAGCTCTCTCATGAAATGAATTAGACAGCTTTCCGTATTTGCCTTTCTTTCTGGAACATCTTATGTAAGACAGAAAATACCGGCTGGGTGCAGTGGCTCACGCCTGTAATACCAGCACTTTGAGAGGCCGAGGCGGGCAGATCACTTCAGGTCAGGAGTTTGAGACCAGCCTAGCCAACAAGGTGAAGCCCCGTCTCTACTAAAAATGCAAAACTTAGCTGGGTGTGGTGGTGGGTGCCTGTAATCTCAGCTACTCAGGAGGCTGAGGCAGGAGAATCGCTTGAGTCTGGGAGGTGGAGGTTGCAGTGAGCAGAGATTGTGCCACTGCACTCTAATGTGGGTGACAGAGCAAGACTCCGTCTCAAAACAAAAACAAAAACAAACAAACAAACATAACTGACAGTGTGGAAAAAATCACATGGAAATTATCTGAGCCTAGAGACTTGAGGGAGTGAGGTCTCCGATTAGAATTTATTTATTTATTTTTTTGAGACAGAGTCTCACTCGGTTGCCTAGGCTGGTGTGCAGAGGCGGGATCTCGGCTCATTGCAACCTCTGCCTCCTGGATTCAAGCGATTCTCCCGTCTCAGTCTCCCGAGTAGCTGGGATTACAGGCATGTAATTTGATTTTTGCATTTTTAGTAGAGATGTGGTTCCACCACATT
>NW_012105586.1:1404020-1407319 GCF_000951045.1 Mandrillus leucophaeus
GGGCGGGGGATGGTTCATGGGTACAAAAATGTAGTTAGGAAGGAATAAGATCTAGTGTTCAGTAGCACCATAGGGCAGCTCATGTTGACAATAGTTCATAGTAAATTTCTACATAATTAAAACAATGGAATTGGAATGTTGCTGACACAAAGAAATGATAAATCCTTGAGATGGTGAAAACCCGCGTTACCCTGATTTGAACATTACACATTTTACGCTTGTATCAGAATATCAGGCCAGTTGTGGTGGCTCACGTCTATAATCTCAGTACTTTGGGAAGCCCAAGTGGGTGGATTACCTGAGGTCAGGAGTTCGAGACCAGCCTGGCCAACCTGGTGAAACCCCGTCTCCACTAAAAATACAAAAATCAGCCAGGTGTCGTGATGGGCTCCTGTAGTCCCAGCTACTCAGGAAGCTGAGGCAGTAGAATTTCTTGAACCTGAGAGGCGGAGTTTGCAGTGAGCCGAGATTGTGTCATTGCACTCCAGCCTGGGTGAAAGAGGGAGACTCCACCTCAAAAAAAAAAAAAAAAGAAAGAAAGAAAGGAACATCAGATGTACCCTGTAAATATGCACAATATTTATACATCCACAACAATTTTAAAATTAAAAAAATAGTAAAACTAGGCACGGTGGCTCATGCTTGTAATCCCACCACTTTGGGAGGCCAAGATAGGAGGAGCACTTGAGTCTAGGAGTTTGAGATCAACGAAGTCAACACAGTGAACTCAGGTTCACCTGAGTGAACCATCAGAGAGCTTCCTGGCCCACATGGGGCAGGTTCCAAAGAGATTCTCAAGGCAGTGCAGGAACACTGCCTACAGGTCAGTGCCCTGGTGTCTCATGTTTCTTGATAAGGAGAGAAGGGAGACGTTACAGGAAGATATCTCATTGATATGAATTAACTTTCCAAAAGATGTATTATTGTATTAATGTGCACTAGAAATACTTAGAATAGGTAATATGCATTTTTCTAAAAGGGAAATTGGACACAACTACCTTAATTCAGTGAAACCCACCAGCCACCGTCAGGACAGGCAAGAGTTGGTGATGTCACCAGGCTCCTGCAATACACGCTATGGCCATTCTCTTCCAGGTCAGGGGGCAGCCCCTGGTGCAGTGAAGCTGTTTCCTGGCATGGCCAGGTTTCAGGAACGGATTCCTCTGGATCTGCCCGTTAGGAGTGAGCAGGGTCTCGGTATCTGGGGAGCAGTGAGGGCCCCTGAGAAGAGGGTAGATTTCAGTGCTCATCATCATTGCCCACACAGAATGTTCCAGGCCCTAAGTGTGCATCTCTTGTGAATGAACCCAGTGAACAGGCATGGGAGAAAGCAAGTAAGAAACAGACGACTGAAGAGGGTAAAAAATGGATGGGAATTAATCAAAATGATCACATTTCAGTTTGGATGCCTGGATTTGCTGTAACTGAACCTCAACCACAGAAAACTTAGTGCCTTTCATCAGCAACTAGAGATTTCTGATGTATAAATAGCTAAAACAGATTGATCAATCATGGAAGACACCAGAAAGTTTCCATTCAGGTTCCATTTATTTATGACATTTTCAAATAACCATCCTTGCGGGGGTAACTTCTGCATCACTCTAGAACTTCAGGTTCCATTTCTGAGTCTAGGAAACAGGTCCCTGAAGGCCTCATCAATGCCAAGTCAGCGTTTTCACCCAGTCCTGCCCCAGCTGAGTCGCCTTTGTTTCTCCACTTCCAGTCAGCACTTGCCTGAAACACACAGCTGTGTGCTTGCTTTAAGATGCACCTCACCGGGCACGGCTGCTCTTGCCTGTAAACCCAGCACTGTGGAAGGCCAAGGTGGTCAGATCACTTGAGGTCAGGAGTTCGAGGCCAGCCTTTGCCAACATCATGAAACCCTGTCTCTACTAAAAATACAAAAATTAGATGGGCGTGGTGGCACACGCCAGTAACACCAGCTACTAGGGAGGCTAAGGCCTCCCACTTGAACCTGGGAGGTGGAGGTTGCAGTGAGATGAGATTGTGCCACTGTAATTCAGCCTGAGAGGGAGAGCAAAACTCCATAAAAAAAAAAAAGCACCTATGTCCTAGATTTCAGTGTCCAAGGATCCAGAAGAAAGCTTATCCATTCCACTAACCAGCTCTTCCCTAGGAGCAAAGATGGAAGTCCACTGTCTCAGATGGCCATGAGCCACAGGAAGGGCAGGGAACGGGACCAAAAAAGATCCTCTTGGGCTGCCTGACTTCCCTGAGCGTCCGCATCAGCTCAGCCCGAATTGGGGCAAGGATCTCCCAGTTGACATGACCCCTGTGGTCAAGACTCTCCAGAGGGGCAGGATACAACTCCAGGCCTAACTTGCTCAGCCCGCCTGTGTGACGCAGCAGGTCTGTCAGAGCATTCGTGGAGGTCTCATTTCCACCAAAGTAGAAGGTGGTGAGCTGGGAGCAGCGGCTCAGGGCAGGCAGGAGGACCCTGAGTTGAGAGTCCTGGATCCGACAGTCCTTTAAGGTGAGGATCTCGAGAGTAGCAGCAGCTTTCTCTAGCAGGGCTCCAAGGGGCTCAAGATTGGTGGTCCACATTAGGATATGAATCAGGTGCAGCTCCTTTAGCTGACTAAGGCTTGGGTACTGAGACAGACACTCCATGTCCCGATCAGCTAGGTAAGCATGACAGAATATAAAGGCCCGCAAGGGGTTCTTGAGACACCTAGGGAGAGCAAGAAGTTAGTTTTGAGCAATGGTGCCAGTTAGAGGAGGGGGTTGGGAAATAATCTCAGTGGTAAACTTGAAGTGGGCATTGAGTAATTCTGCACCTTACTACAACACAAGTGTTACAATAACCTGCAATGGGGAAGCCTGTTTCACCCAAACACAAGTTTGTTCCCATCATCAGGTGATGGTCCGCGTGCAAGATGCTGCCTGATGAAGACTCAGATCATTCAGGGGCAGCTCCATTTTAGGCTCAGTCCTTTCACCCTTGCTTGTGTGATTGATTCAAGGCCACAAACTCCTTAAAGCCTCTTTACTTCATCTTTCAGCAGACAACGTCATCTCTGGGCCAGAGGAGCCCAGTGGGAGATGTGCACAAAGAACTCGGCTGAGCAAGGTCTACGGATATCAGCTAGCGGGCTACCTGCCTGCAAAGGTTCCCTGACATGTCTGTGTCTGTAAACCACCTATCACTTTATACCACTCTCATGCCTACTCCCTCACCTCTGTCCAGGAAGCACGCTTTTCCCATGCCAACTACTTTTCCTGGGGTTCAATAGAACCTTTTAAAGACAGGGAATTAGAGACAGGATCATTGGCATTTA
>NW_012105586.1:1410819-1414243 GCF_000951045.1 Mandrillus leucophaeus
TGCCTGCCTTGGCCTCCCAAAGTACTAGTATTACAGGGGTGAGTCACTGTGCCCAGCCCAGAACACGTTAGAGAAATTCTGCTAGAAATGGGAAGAAATGAATGCTAGCTAGAGACTCCTATGGCAGCAAGCACAGTTTTTCTTTCTTTTCCTTTTGCTTCATTTTCAAAATGAAAGATTGTGAAGAGCCTGGTCATAAGCTGAAGACAATGATTTATCAGAGACAAGAAAATTGATCCAGAAGAGATGGGATAAATACAGGGAAAGCTTTGAGAGGCCAAAGAGAAGCTTTAGTGTGGACAAGGAATTTTAGTACCATATGGTCTGTAATAGTAAAATAAATGTACATCAACAGGCAAAGGTTAAACCGTGCACCATTCGTTTTATAAACTACTCTATGCCAGCTAATTAGAATGAGGACAAATCTTCAAGATTTACACTTAAGTGGAAAAAGGTGAGATGATCAATACCACAGTAAAACACTATTTCTATAAGGAAAGATAAAACCAGACATTGTCCGGCCGAGCGCAGTGGCTCTACTAAAAATATGAAATTAGCTGGGAGTGGTGGCGCACGCCTATAATCCCAGCTACTCGAGAGACTGAGGCAGGAAAATTGTTTGAACCCTGGAGGTGGAGGTTGCAGTGAGCCGAGATCTCACCATTGCGCTCCAGCCAGGGTAACAAGAGCGAAACTCCGTCTCAAAAACAAACAAACAAACAAACGAAAACAAGAAAGAAAAAACCCAGACATCTCTATGTGCACATAAGGATGTTTAAGAATTCATGGAAGAGTCTGGAAGAAGGCACACTGAACTGAACTATCTGGAGAGGGGGGAGGGATGGAGGGAAAGTTCAGAGGAGACATTTGCTGTCTGTATTATTGGATTGTCTTATGTTGAGAACCCTGTCTGTATTAATTGCAGGAGTGGGGGATGTATGAGAAACAAATGAAGTTGCCTACGTGTACTTTTTCTGATTGCTGGACTTCACGATACACAGGGAGTTACCACAGCGTCACCAAGACCGTGGCAAGACCGCGGGCACAGCGGAAAGCCCAATGGCTGCCAGGGATTGGGGTACAGTGGGATGAATAGGCAGAGCTGAGAGGCTTTTTAGGAAGTGAAACTACTCTGCATGATGCTATAATGGTGGAAACGTGTCATTATCCATTTGTCAAAACCCATAGAATGGGCCCAGTGTGGTGGCTCACACCTATAATCTCAGCAGTCTGGGAGGCCGAGGCAGGAGGATCACCTGAGGTCAGGAGTTCAAGACTAGCCTGGCCAGCATGGTAAAACCACATCTCTGCTAAAAATTAAACATTAGCCAGGCATGGTGGTGTGCGCCTATAATCCCAGCTGAAACTCTGAAACTCCACTAAAAAGAAAAAAGGAAAAAAGAAAAAGAAATATTTTACAAGTGTTACTACATGCCTCTATGAGTTTCATAATTAGATAAAAGGGAATATGATGTCTTTACTGGTGAGAGCTAGTTTGATTCAGCAATGGCCGCTCCCCACCATGGGGACAGGCATGGGTTGGTGATGCCCTGAGGCTCCTGCTCATGCGCACTGTGGGCCTCCTCTTCCAGGGCAGGGGCCACGCCTTTTGCAGTGAAGTCCTTTCCCGGCACAGGTAACCGTCAGAAGTTGAGGGTTCTGGATCCACCCATCAAGAGTGAGCAGGCAGGGTCTCAGCGTCTGGATTGAAGTGAGGGCCCCCAAGGAGAAGGCTTAACTTCAGGGGCTCATGCCCACTGGTCACTTAGAATAATCCAGGCCCTGTGTGTCCACCTGGTATTGCGTGTTAACCGTCTGAACACTCACATACAGAAGCAAGGTGGTAGGTAACACACACCCAGAGGGAAGTAAAGGATAGGAGGAGCTGATCACCATGATTTCATTCTCATGCCATGAGTTCCCGGGGCCAAATCTCATTGATCAGACAACTCACTGCCTTTTTCTCTCCATAAAAGCAACTGTAGATTACTCAGGTTTACAGTGAAGAAAAATTGAGGCTGGGTGCGGTGATACACGCCTGTAATCCCAGCTACTGGTTGAGGTGGGAGAATTGCTCTATCCCGGGAGGCAGAGGTTGCAGTGAGACGAGACGGTGCCACTGTACTCCAGCCTGGGCGACAGAGCGAGATACCGTCTCAAAAAAAAAAAAAGAAAGAAACAGCAACAAAAAAAAGAGTGGCTACATGGCTACGTTTTGAATAGAGGATCTTAGAGGATGTTTGATTTGAGAAGGAAAAATTCCTATGAAAATAGAAGTATAAATTGGAACCTTTTGTGTTAATGCAAGACAATAGCAAGTCCATGGAAGGAAGTCACGTGGAGTCTTATTCTGTCATTTTGGGAAAGCGATTTCCTAACACCATCTACCTCTCGAAGAGGATTTCCAATCCTTAAAGGTAACTCATGTGGTAGAATCCCTTCCAATGAGGCTCAAGGACAGTTTTCCTCTGGTTTTGTTTCTAAAAGCCATTAGCTCCAGGTTCTGGGTCATGGAAGGTCTGATCATTATCCGTCGACAGTTCATGGAAAGTCTTCTTGCCTGGATGACAGAGTGAGACTCAGTCTCAAAAAAAAAAAAGGAAGGAAAAGAAATGTCCTCTAATGCGAACAGTGTCTGGGTCAAAAGGGTTCGGTCCAGTAGAGACCTGGTGTGAGAGTGAACAATCTTCATTCCAAACAGCCTGACGGTTTCAAAGGTGGCAGGCAACTGGAGCAGGGTTTCTTTGTTTACAACAAAGTGAGTTTGAGTTTTAATAGTAAGGGGAGCTCCCCTTGTTCTTATCCTTTCAGCTGTTTTAGCTGCAAAGACTTCATTATCCTTTGCATTCTTTTCTTTCAGCATTGGATATTTTACATTCTAGAACTCTCTTAAAATGTTCACCTATGGTGACCAATTCAGTCATATCAGTAACTTCTTTTGTTTTTTTTTTCTTTTTTTTGTGCGATGGAGTCTCCCTCTGTTGCCCAGGCTGGAGTGCAGCAGCGCAATCTTGGCTCACTGCAGACTCTGCCTCCTGAGTTCAAGGCTTCTCCTGCCTCAGCCTCCCGAGTAGCAGGGACCACAGGTGCGTGCCACCATGTCTGGGCAACTTTTGCATTTTTAGTAGAAATGTGGTTTCACTATGTTGACCAGGCTGCTCTCAAACTCCTGACCTCGTGATCCACCCACCTCGGCCTCCCAAAGTGCTGGGATTACAGACGTGAGCTGCCGTGTCCGGCCTTTTGTATTTTTAGTAGAGATGGGATTTCACCATGTTAGTCAGGCTGGTTTTGAACTCCTGACCTCAAATGAGCCACCCACCTCAGCCAACCAAAATGCTGGGATTACAGGTGTGACCCACAGCACCCAGCCTGGTAATTTCTTATGTGATTATTTTTCTTTTCTTTTTTTTTTTTTTTTTTT
>NW_012105586.1:1414293-1416350 GCF_000951045.1 Mandrillus leucophaeus
CAGGACATCAGTCAGCTTCTTCTGTCCTCAGTGCTCCCACTTCTGTCTCTTCTCCATCCCGTTCCCCCTTTGATTCTCCCTGGCACCCACTTCTAGTACCTTGACCTTCCACTGGGAGGAAGCAGGTTCCTGTTTCCTCGGTGGACCCTGTATGGTGAGCAGTCCTTTCCCAGAGGAGCTGGGCCATGGCCAAGGCCTCTCATGGGCACCATCAGAAGCCTCTGAGCCACCCTAGCTCCCCAGCCCCGCCAAGCCTGATCCAGCTGTCCCTTCCCTGGATGCCTGGGCCCTTTCCACCAGGCCACCTGAGTCACCTCACCTGGGGCGAACCTTCTGGGCCAGCAGTGTATCAAGTCCCTTCAGCGCAGCTCGCAAGGTCTCCAGATGAGGTGTCTTCATCAGGGATCCCAGAGGGAGGCGGAGGAAGGGCCAGGCCTGCACCATCAGCTTCAGGGCCTCACAGTGTCTCATGCTGAAGGCCTCCATGAACATCAGAGGGAAGACCTCCCGGGGCAGCTCGTCCAGGGTGAAGATGGTCAGGGCCCGGTTCCTCAGCAGGCTCCGCCCTGCCAGCTCCAGGAGTCTGGATGGCGACTGGAGGCTCATTCTGACAAATCTGCAAGGAAAAGCTCTAGAGGACAATCCAGCAAAAAGGCAAGTTTCTCAGGCCAATCCCCTGCAACCCCCACTTCTAGGGCCAAAGTCATTTCTCCAGCATGTATGAAAGAGCCCTCAGTTTAATCCAATTCCATTCTGTAATAAGTGGCCACAGAGACACAGTTCTACCCTCTGGTACCAAGAAGAGTGTGGCCCAACCTCTAAAGAGCAGGCAAGATCTTTCCTAGTCCGTGATTATTAGCCTCTGCTCCACTAAACTCATAGCACCGGGAAATGTTACGAGGATCTCTGAAGCTCAGATCTCATGCCCAGGTAATATTTTATTTGATGACTTTTTGTAAAGACAGTGGGTTTCACAATGTTGTCCATGCTGGTCTTGAGCTCCTAGACGCAAACAATCCACCCGCCTTGGCCTCCCAAAGTGCTGGGATTACAGGCATGACCCTGTCCCCAGCCTCATTATTGAAAATTTCAGTGAGAAGCTTTGAAAGCTATGTGATAGTGTTATGCATCATTCGCAAGACAGATGTTTCCGATACACACCTCTTACACATCTTAAAAATGAACCACTTTGGCTGAGTGCAGTGACTCACACCTGTAATCCCAGCACTTTGGGAGGCAGAGGAAGGTGGATCATCTGAGGTCAGGAGATCGAGACCAGCATGGCCAACATGGTAAAGCCCTACCTCTACTAAAATTACAAAAATTAGCCAGGGGCAGTGATGTGTGCCTGTAGTCCAAGCTACTAGGGAGGCTGAGGCAGGAGGACCGCTTGAACCCAGGAGGCAGAGGTTGCAGTGAGTTGAGATTATACCACTGTACTCCAGCCTGGGAAATAGGCTAGATTTAAAAAGAGAGAGAGAGAGAGAGAACTACATTTGACTAGACTTCTTAAGCCCCACCCAGTTAATCCAGATTGGATTTTTGGCTTTCTTCCAGATTAACCAATGGAATTAGATATTCATCCACCAAAGTGAAAGATTTAGGGATAAGGTGAAAGTCCAGGACTCGTTCACTGATTCATTCCACAAACACGGAGTTTTACTAATATGTGTCCCTCATTGTCCTAAGTGTGAGATACAGAAGGGTCAAATCTCTTCCTGACATTAGACAGAAAGAAAAAAACTTGAAAGTATCTTTGTTGAGAGATCCTTGGCCAAATCAAATGTATCAAAATATTTCAGAGGTAAAACCGTTTTACAAACACAGAGATGACAGTCCCTAAGAAAACACAATAGAAATCTTCATGTATCCAATGATCACCTGGGTGGTATAATTTAATTTTTTTTTGGTGTGGGAGAGCTGAGTCTCACTTTGTCGCCCAGGCTGGAGTGCAGTGGCACCATCTCAGCTCACTGTAACCTCCACCTCCCAGGTTCAAGCGATTCTCATGCTTCAGTCTTCCAAGTAGCTGGGATTACAGGCATGCACCTCCACAC
>NW_012105586.1:1416400-1418349 GCF_000951045.1 Mandrillus leucophaeus
TGAAAAACAGTGTGGAGTTTTCTCCAAAAAATAAAAATAAAATTACTATATGAACCATAAATCCCACTGCTGGATATATATCCTAAAGAAAAAAGAAATATATCTAAGAGATATCTGCACTTCCATATTATTTTTATTTTTCTTTATTTCTTTTTATTTTTGTAAGACTGAGTTTTTACTCTTGTTGCACAGGCTAGAGTGCAGTGGTGTGATCTTAGCTCACTGCAACCTCTACCTTGATTTAGGTGATTCTCCTGCCTCAACCTCCCAAGTAGCTGGGATTACAGGCGTGTGCCACCATGCCCGGCTAATTTTGTATTTTTAGTAGAAATGGAGTTTCACCATGTTGGTCAGGCTGGTCTCTAATCCCGACCTCAAGTGATCCACCCACCTCGGCCTCCCAATGTTCTGGGATTACAGGTGTGAGCCACCGTACCCAGCCTGCACTCCCATATTTATTGCAGCACTATCCACAATAGCCAAAATATGGAATCAAGCTAAGTGTCCATCAACAGATGAATGGATCAAGAAAACGTGGTGAATATACATAATAGAATATCATTCAGCCATAAACATGAATGAAATCCTGTCATCTGCAGCAACATGGATGGAACTGGAGGGCGTTATGTTAAGTGAAGTAAGCCAGATACAGAAAGACAAACATGGCATGTTCTCACTCATATTTAGGAACTAAAAAACATGAAACTTAAAAATAGAGAGTAGAATGACGGTTATCAGAAGCTAGGAAGGATAATGGGAAACACAGGATAAGAAGGGCACGGTGGCTCACATCTGTATTCCCAGCACTGTGGGAGGCCAAGGCGGGCGGATCGTGAGGTCAGAAGATTGGGACCATCCTGGCTAATACGGTGAAACCCTGTCTCTACTAAAAATACAAAAAAAAAAAAATATATTTAGCTGGGTGTGGTGGCACGTACCTGTAGTCCCAGCTACTCAGAGGCTGAGGCAGGAGAATGGCATGAACCTGGGAATTGGAGCTTGCGGTAAGCTGAGATTGCACCACTGCACTCCAGCCTGGGTGACAGCAAGACTCCATCTCAAGAAAAAAAAGGGGGGCGGGGGATGGTTCATGGGTACAAAAATGTAGTTAGGAAGGAATAAGATCTAGTGTTCAGTAGCACCATAGGGCAGCTCATGTTGACAATAGTTCATAGTAAATTTCTACATAATTAAAACAATGGAATTGGAATGTTGCTGACACAAAGAAATGATAAATCCTTGAGATGGTGAAAACCCGCGTTACCCTGATTTGAACATTACACATTTTACGCTTGTATCAGAATATCAGGCCAGTTGTGGTGGCTCACGTCTATAATCTCAGTACTTTGGGAAGCCCAAGTGGGTGGATTACCTGAGGTCAGGAGTTCGAGACCAGCCTGGCCAACCTGGTGAAACCCCGTCTCCACTAAAAATACAAAAATCAGCCAGGTGTCGTGATGGGCTCCTGTAGTCCCAGCTACTCAGGAAGCTGAGGCAGTAGAATTTCTTGAACCTGAGAGGCGGAGTTTGCAGTGAGCCGAGATTGTGTCATTGCACTCCAGCCTGGGTGAAAGAGGGAGACTCCACCTCAAAAAAAAAAAAAAAAGAAAGAAAGAAAGGAACATCAGATGTACCCTGTAAATATGCACAATATTTATACATCCACAACAATTTTAAAATTAAAAAAATAGTAAAACTAGGCACGGTGGCTCATGCTTGTAATCCCACCACTTTGGGAGGCCAAGATAGGAGGAGCACTTGAGTCTAGGAGTTTGAGATCAACGAAGTCAACACAGTGAACTCAGGTTCACCTGAGTGAACCATCAGAGAGCTTCCTGGCCCACATGGGGCAGGTTCCAAAGAGATTCTCAAGGCAGTGCAGGAACACTGCCTACAGGTCAGTGCCCTGGTGTCTCATGTTTCTTGATAAGGAGAGAAGGGAGACGTTA
>NW_012105586.1:1418399-1425229 GCF_000951045.1 Mandrillus leucophaeus
ACTCCAGCCTTGGCAACAGAGTGAGACTCCATCTGCCCCCTCCAAAAAATAACATTTTGTAGAGATGGGTTTTTGCCATGTTGCCCAGTTAGGTCCCAAACGCCTGGGCTCAAATGATCCCCCCATTTTGGCCTCCCAAATGTTGAGGTAACAGGCATGAGTCACTGCTCCCATCAAGAACTATGAAATGACATAAATCAAAGCACAATCACATTTTTTGAAATAAAGACAAAACTGCATTTAGAAGAAAAAATTCAAAGTTTCGAATTGTTCATATGAAAAAAAAATAGATATTGCTCTATGCCATCGTAGGCTGCACTGCCACCATCCCAGACGGGCTGACTGTAGGTCAGATGGGAGAGTCCTTACAGAAATTAGGGACTTACCAGATGTGGACTGAGTTTGCAGGGTGCTCAGACCTCAGGAAGAACCAAGCAGTAACTCCAGACTTGAAGACTTTGGGTCTCTCCTCTGGGTCTTTAGAAGCTTTTATTGACCTTTCTAATCACAACTCCCACCCACACCCCTCCACGTATCCACTGCTAGCTTCCAATCAAAAAGTGACATCTGATTGCATTTCTGAAGCTCCACCCAGTTAATCCTGATTGCATTTTTGGCTCTCCCCAGATTAATGGATTGAATCAGACATCCATTCATATCAGATATCCATATTAATTTCAGGAATCAAGAAATTGACAGTGTTAGGAATAGGATGGAAGTCAAGAATTCATTCATTCCAGTCCAGGCAAGGTGGCTCATGCCTGTAATCCCAGCATTTTGGAAGGACAAGGCAGGTAGAACACCCGAGGTCAGGAGTTCAAGACCAGCCAGGTCAGAAAGGTGAAATCCCGTCTCTACAAAAATACAAAAACTAGCCGGGCATGATGGCAGGTGCCTGAAACCCAGTTACTCGGGAGGCTGAGGTGAGAGGATCACTTGTACCCAGAAAGCAATGGTTGCAAAATTGTGCCACTGCACTCCAGTCTGGGAGACCGAGGGAGATTCTGTCCAAAAAAAAAAAGAAAATCATTCATTCATGAACTCCACAAACACTCATGGACTTTTACTAATATGTGACCTTCATAGTCCTGAGTGTGAGGCAGGGAAGGATTTCATCTGCTCCGGACATTAGACAGAAAAATAAAATCTGAAAGTAGTGTTGTTGGGAGATCTTTGGCCACATCAAAATTATAAAAACGCTTTATACTTAAAAAAGCTTTATAAAAACAGAGGAGTCCTCCCTACAAAATCAGAATAAAACTTTCCATGTATCAAATGGTCATGTGGGTTTTATATCACCTAAGGCAGCAGTTTATTCACTCGTGCTGGTGGAAGAGAGGTGCCACTGAGGGCGTGAGTGGTCTCAGGGCTTAGATTAAGGCTTCTCTGGAAGAAATGGAAACCACACCTATAAACTTTATAAATGTAATCAGTGAAGAAGGGAGGGGAAGAAACAAAAATAAACCAAGCTTGCAGCACATTCAGCATTCATCAGGAGGTCAGCTTGCTCTCTGACCTCTTCCTCATGATTGCTGGCAGCCTGCTGTCCCAAAATCATGTAGACCTTAGATTATAGTTTCCCTTGACTGCCACATAAGGCTCACTTCAACTTCCGCCTCCTCGGTTCAAGCGATCCTCCTGCCTCAGCCTCTGGAGGAGCTGGGATTACAGGCACACGCCACCATGCTGGGCTAATTTTTGTATTTTTAGTAGAAATGGGGTTTCACCGTGTTGGTCAGGCTGGTCTCGAACTCCTGACCTCAGAATACACAGATATTTTTATTCTGTCTTTTAGGGCTGACATCACTGTCTTCTTCAAACAGTTTTAACTCAGAAACGTTTTGAGACTTTTGAGGTGGCCAAAGGTCCCCCAATAAAAATACCCTATTTTTTTTTCTAATGTCAGGAACAAATTAAACCCTTCCCTGTATCACTATGGCAGTCACATATTAGTCAAACTTTACAGTGTTTGTGGAATAAATGAATAAAAAGTTTTAGACTTTCACCCTATTATTAATTCTTTCACTTTCATAAATGCCTATCTAACTTAATCACTCAAGAAGAAGAAAGTAGAAAACTCAATCAGTATTAACTGAGTGGAACTTCAGGATCTAGTGGGATGTCATTTTCGGATTGGAAGTTGGTAATTGGGAAGGGGGTTGCGGTGAGAAAGATCAATGAAAGTTCCAGAAGATGCTCCAGCACCTGGAGTACTGCCTGGTTCTCAGAGAGGTCCCAGCACCCTGCAAAGTGAGTCCAGATCTGGTAAGCCACCCGCTTCTTAGGGGCATGCCCGTCTGATCTCCAGCCAGCCAGTCTGGGGGGCGGTGACGTACCGCCCAAGCTGACCCAGAGAAACTTCTTGTCTGTTCTTTTAGATGAACAGTTGTAGGCTTTTATTTTTCTTCTAAAGGTAGTTTTGTCTTCATCCCTTGAATTTTGATTTTTGCTTGGCTTTTGTCCTTTCAAAATTCTCAAGAAAGCAGTTATAAAAAAATGATTTTAAAAACTTACAATTGGTTAAATTTTTATTTCTTGATATTTGAAATTATTGGTTTCTTTGTCCTTACATTAGAGTTCAGAGATTGGTGGAATTGCAATGTACAAGTTAGGCTTTTGTTTTTACTAAAACTTTAAAGATTTTCCAGGCCAGGCGCGGTGGCTCACGCCTGTAATCCCAGCACTCTGGGAGGCCGAGGCGGGCGGATCACGAGGTCAGGAGATCGAGACCATCCTGGCTAACACCGTGAAACCCCGTCTCTACTAAAAATACAAAAAAAATTAGCTGGATGTGGTGGCGGGCACCTGTAGTCTCAGCTACTCGGGAGGCTGAGGCAGGAGAATGGCGTGAACCCAGGAGGCGGAGCTTGCAGTGAGCCAAGATCGCGCCACCGCACTCCTGCCTGGGTGACAGAGCGAGACTCTGTCTCAAAATAAATAAATAAATAAATAAATAAACAAACAAATAAATAAATAAATAAAAAAGATATTCCCTAGACCATTCTCAAGCATGGAGTCTTTGTTCTGAACATGGGATCTGTTTCTTTCCTGAGACTGCATCCCAAAGTGGGTAATTGTGTCTGTGTAAGAGATCTGCACTGCAATCTTCATTCGTGTTTTTATCCCTAACTTCCAAAAGCTCTAGAAGACTGTCATAGAGCTTTTGCAATTTCTTGTTAAAATTTTTCAAAATTAAAAATAGTGGCATCAATGTTATGAAGTCCCTAAAGTCTACCGAAGCATTGTAATTGTGGGAACTGAGAATGTAGGCTTTGTGGGGCCACATGACGGTCTCTCATTCTTATTGTTTCAGGGTCTTCAGTGACAAGACACGTTCCCTCAAGAAAGTGGAGCATAGCTTTCAGGATCCTTAGTGACACTTCCCAGTGGTACTGAGATTTTGTGTAGCAAGAGATGAAAATTAATGAGCCAGTGGTCACCTTGCCCCCTCCTCAGTGTTTGAAAGACATTCTGGTAAGAGCAGGAGCGGAATAATGGATGCGTGTCCACCAAGTGCAGAGTGGAACTGGGGCGAGGTAAGGACTTTTTCACCTCTACCAGAGCATTGGCATCGACCCTGGGAGCTGATGAAGTGATGTGATTGCCATTTCTCTGGGTTCGTCCTCCAGATATTTTTTTCTGCATGTCCATCAGGATGAGCCTCTGGGCCTACCAAGACACCTGGAGCTGGCGGAGCAGGCCTTGGCCATCTCAGCCCTGCAGTAGCTGCTCAGGGAGCTCTTCCCCCTACTGGTCATGGAGGTCTTTACCAGGAGACGCTGCAAGACCCTGAAAATGATGGTGCAGGCCTGGCCGTTAACCTGCCTTCCTCTGGGATCGCTGATGAAGACAATTCACCCGAAGACATTGTGAGCGATGCTGGATGGGCTGGATGCACTGCTGGCTGGAAAGGTTCACTCCAGATGAGGTGACCCAGGTGGAGGGCACAGGTGTCAAAGAAAGTGACAGCTGGGTGAGGAGGAGAAGGGGGCCTATGGGTGGCCCAGAGGCTTCTGATGGTGCTGAAGAGAAAGCTCAGGGATGCCTCAGGCGTTACCAGGAACCTCAGGGAAAGGACTACTCATTATGCAGGGTCCACTGAGGCAACAGGACCTTCTCTCCTAGTGGCACTGAGTACCAGGCAGAATCCAAGGGGTAAGGAGGATGAAGTAAAGTCAGAGAGAGGGAGAAGCAGAAAGGAGGGTAGAACCTAATGTCTGGAATGGAGATAAAACCTCAGATCTGATGGGTGTGGTGGCTCACGCCTGTAATCCCAGCACTTCGGGAGGCTGAAGTGGGTGCATCGCTTGAGGTCAAGAGTTCGAGACCAGCCTGGCCAACATGGTGAAACCCCATCTCTACCAAAAATACAAAAATCAGTCAGGCGTGGTAGTGGGCACCTGTAATCCCAGCAACCCAGGAGGCAGAGGTGGGAGAATCACTTGAACCTGGTAGGCTGATGCTCCAGTAAGCCAAAATCACGCCACTGCATTCCAGGCTGAGTGACAGTTCAAGGTCCCATCTCAAATAAATAAATAAATAAATAAATAAATAAATAAATAAACAAACAAACTCAATCTAGTCAAAAGACTTTCAGTCCTGACATCTAGATACCCACAAAATAACCACCATGTTTTCTATTGTCTTGGTTCCTTTCCAGGGTCCCATTAGAACACCTAGTCCCATTCTGCTCAGTCCCCACCTCACTTTGTCATTTTGTCCTGATTTCCTTCACTGAAAGCCTTGACTTAGTCTTGAGATTGACCACACCCTCAGTGGTTCTTTTTTTCTACCGGAATGTGCATATGATCTGCTATGTCAGATAGCAGAAAGCCCAGGTGACCATTCAATTTATACAGCTTTTTATTAGGCTTTCTTAGGAATGACATCACTGTCTTCTTCAAGCTTTTTTCATTCTGAAACATTTTGATAATTTTTGATAATCCAGAGTGCAATAAAGAAGAAGAAATTCATATTCAGATAAACTATGTGAAATTTCGGACAATGACCCCTCCCCCCCAAAAAAAAAGTCTTAAGTATGCCAGATAGAACAAGCAAATGTCCTATGATGGAATAACCTTATGACTGACAGTTGACTTTTCAACCTCAGCAATGGAAGTCCCAATCACATGAAATCATAATATCAAATTTCCAACCATATTTTTGAAATTCTTCAATTCCAAATTTAGCAAAAATCCTTCAAGAATGAGGTAGAATAAAAGACTTTCATGATAATGATTGAGAGAGTTCATAAATTTTAGTGCCATTAAAAAAGTCACATGATAAAAAGATCTGAGATTTCAAAAGGAACAGTAAGTAAAGAAATTAGAAATATGTTGCTATTGTAACCAATCTTCAACTCTATAAAAGAGAAATCATAATGACAGACTGGGCACGGTGGCTCACGCCTCTAATCTCAGCACTTTGTGAGGCTGAGTTGGGTGGGTGTCTTGAGGTCAGGAGTTCGAGACCAGCCTGGCCAATGTGGTGAAACCCCATCTCTACTAAACATAAAAAAATTAGCTGGGTGTGGTGGTGTGTGCCTGTAATCCTGGCTACTTGGGAGGCTGAGGCAAGAGAAGTGCTTGAACCCAGGAGCCAGAGGTTGCCATGAGCTGAGACCACACTGCCGCTCTCCAGCCTGGCACACACCTGTGGTCCCAGCTATTGGGGAGGCTGAGGTGGGAGGATCACTTGAGCCCAGGAGTCGGAGGTTGCAGTGAGCTACACATGGCCTCATTTTTAAATCTAAATAAATCAACATACAGAAATCTCAAAAATAAAATCATATCCCAAGGAAACATTGAAGAAGATTATGTAAAGAATGGCATTTAGGTAAAATTTACCAACATCCAATATAGTATCTGTCAATTAGGGACACATGTATGAAGAATATCATTAAAACGTGCTTGGTAAAGTTATATAATTAATTCAAGAAAGCGGTTACCCATGAGCAAGAGGGAGCATTAAGGCTTCAGCAATGGGAGGAGGGTTGGTTACCCTGGAGGAATCACGTGTATCTATAAAGTTGTAATAGGTTTAAAAATATCTAAAAATAATATGGAAAATGTTACTATTGTATATGTAATGCCATGTGTGAGTACCTGTGTATTTTTGCTGTCACTCAGTAGAGTGCGGTTGATACATGGTAACAAATGTGCCAGGTTCCTGTGAGATGTTGCTCCTGGGGGAGACGGTGTGTGGGGTCAGGAAGAAAGTGGAAACTGTCTGCTTTCTGTTCAATTTTACTATGAATTTAACACTGTTGTAACAAAATCAATGGTATTTTATTTAAAAACCTGTACTACTTCCTCTCAGCTCTAAAAGTTTATTCATTTAAATTTAATGATTTTTATTTTTATTTGTTTCATAGACCATACATGAGACTTAGTTTAAATATTTTTAAAATAAAAACCATTATTAAGCTGGGAGCAGTGGCTCATGCCTGTAATCCTGACACTTTGGAAGGCCGGGATGAGAGGATCACCTGCGCCTGGGAGTTTGAGATTAGCCTGGGCAACACAGTGAAACCACAAATCTACATGAAATTTAAAAAAATTAGCCAGATATTAGCTGGGTGTGGTGGTGTGCTCCTGTAGTTAAAGCTACTTGGGAGGCTGAGGCAGGAGAATAGCTTGAACTCCAGAGGCAGAGGTTGCAGTGAGCCGAGATCGCGCCACTGCACTCCAGCCTGGGAGAAAGAGTCAGACTCTGATGCAAAATAAATAAATAAATAAATAAATAAAATTAGCTGGGCATTGTGTCACATGCCTAAGATCTCGGCTATTTAGGAGGCTGATTTGGAAGGATCACTTGGGCCCAAGAGGTTG
>NW_012105586.1:1426959-1429687 GCF_000951045.1 Mandrillus leucophaeus
AAAAAAAAAGTCTTAAGTATGCCAGATAGAACAAGCAAATGTCCTATGATGGAATAACCTTATGACTGACAGTTGACTTTTCAACCTCAGCAATGGAAGTCCCAATCACATGAAATCATAATATCAAATTTCCAACCATATTTTTGAAATTCTTCAATTCCAAATTTAGCAAAAATCCTTCAAGAATGAGGTAGAATAAAAGACTTTCATGATAATGATTGAGAGAGTTCATAAATTTTAGTGCCATTAAAAAAGTCACATGATAAAAAGATCTGAGATTTCAAAAGGAACAGTAAGTAAAGAAATTAGAAATATGTTGCTATTGTAACCAATCTTCAACTCTATAAAAGAGAAATCATAATGACAGACCGGGCACGGTGGCTCACGCCTCTAATCTCAGCACTTTGTGAGGCTGAGTTGGGTGGGTGTCTTGAGGTCAGGAGTTCGAGACCAGCCTGGCCAATGTGGTGAAACCCCATCTCTACTAAACATAAAAAAATTAGCTGGGTGTGGTGGTGTGTGCCTGTAATCCTGGCTACTTGGGAGGCTGAGGCAAGAGAAGTGCTTGAACCCAGGAGCCAGAGGTTGCCATGAGCTGAGACCACACTGCCGCTCTCCAGCCTGGCACACACCTGTGGTCCCAGCTATTGGGGAGGCTGAGGTGGGAGGATCACTTGAGCCCAGGAGTCGGAGGTTGCAGTGAGCTACACATGGCCTCATTTTTAAATCTAAATAAATCAACATACAGAAATCTCAAAAATAAAATCATATCCCAAGGAAACATTGAAGAAGATTATGTAAAGAATGGCATTTAGGTAAAATTTACCAACATCCAATATAGTATCTGTCAATTAGGGACACATGTATGAAGAATATCATTAAAACGTGCTTGGTAAAGTTATATAATTAATTCAAGAAAGCGGTTACCCATGAGCAAGAGGGAGCATTAAGGCTTCAGCAATGGGAGGAGGGTTGGTTACCCTGGAGGAATCACGTGTATCTATAAAGTTGTAATAGGTTTAAAAATATCTAAAAATAATATGGAAAATGTTACTATTGTATATGTAATGCCATGTGTGAGTACCTGTGTATTTTTGCTGTCACTCAGTAGAGTGCGGTTGATACATGGTAACAAATGTGCCAGGTTCCTGTGAGATGTTGCTCCTGGGGGAGACGGTGTGTGGGGTCAGGAAGAAAGTGGAAACTGTCTGCTTTCTGTTCAATTTTACTATGAATTTAACACTGTTGTAACAAAATCAATGGTATTTTATTTAAAAACCTGTACTACTTCCTCTCAGCTCTAAAAGTTTATTCATTTAAATTTAATGATTTTTATTTTTATTTGTTTCATAGACCATACATGAGACTTAGTTTAAATATTTTTAAAATAAAAACCATTATTAAGCTGGGAGCAGTGGCTCATGCCTGTAATCCTGACACTTTGGAAGGCCGGGATGAGAGGATCACCTGCGCCTGGGAGTTTGAGATTAGCCTGGGCAACACAGTGAAACCACAAATCTACATGAAATTTAAAAAAATTAGCCAGATATTAGCTGGGTGTGGTGGTGTGCTCCTGTAGTTAAAGCTACTTGGGAGGCTGAGGCAGGAGAATAGCTTGAACTCCAGAGGCAGAGGTTGCAGTGAGCCGAGATCGCGCCACTGCACTCCAGCCTGGGAGAAAGAGTCAGACTCTGATGCAAAATAAATAAATAAATAAATAAATAAATAAAATTAGCTGGGCATTGTGTCACATGCCTAAGATCTCGGCTATTTAGGAGGCTGATTTGGAAGGATCACTTGAGCCCAAGAGGTTGAGGCTGCAGTGAAGTGTAATCACACAACCGCATTCCACCTAGGCAACAGAGCGAGACCTTTTCTCAAAAAAAACAAAAACAAAAACAAAACAACAATAACAAAAACAAAACTCAAAACAATGCAACAAACGATAACAACAATTCTTATTTATTTGTATTTAGAATTAGTTTTGAAAGTATCATTTATTTTGAGACTTCAAACCACATTAGATATTTTTAAAATGTTACATTGCATACTTTAAATACTAAATTCCCTTAATAATTTAAAATTTCAATTTATATCTTGAAATGTATATAAATTACAATTGAATATTTGTACATTAAAAGAATAGATTTTCTTAATTAAATACCGTTACAATATAGTCCTGTTTACAACACTAACTGATGCCACATGGTCTGATCCACCAGAAGGTGGCACCCGAGGCCCATGGGGTGGGAATTTTCTCTGCTACAAGGAGAGATGAACTCAGGCTTGTACTTCCCATTGCGCCCCCTGCTGGCTGCCGAGGGTCCACCGTCGGGGGGAATCCTGATGAAATGGTGGCCGCCTGTAGAAGCTGAGTCCTATTGGGTGCCCTGGGTTCCTGCTTCCTCCCTGTTACCAGGAATGGAAGGTAAAATTAAAGGATGAAGAATTGCTGGGACTTAGGCTAGAAGGGAAATAGAAAAACAAGATGCAGTTATTAAACTTTTATTGTATGCTAAGGGAAATCAAAGATAAAAGTTAATTTTTATGCCAGGTGCGGTGGCTCACGCCTGTAATCCCAGCACTTTGGGAGGCTGAGACAGGCGGATCACCAGGTCACGAGATTGAGACCATCCTGGCTAACACGGTGAAACCTCGTCTCTACTAAAAATACAAAAAAACTAGCCGGGCATAGTGGCAGGCGCCTGTAGCCCCAACTACTAGGGAG
>NW_012105586.1:1430127-1440711 GCF_000951045.1 Mandrillus leucophaeus
ACAGAGCGAGACTCCATCTCAAAAAAAAAAAAAAGAAAAGTTCATATTTATTAAGTGCACCATCATTCAAAACACTGAGAATCCAACTGCTTTATTTCTTTTGAAAAACTCACTAAGAGTGGCTTAAACAGTGACTGTCTTTCCCACAGCACAGCACAGAAGAGGTAACCCGCATCTTCCAGGCCTTGGGGCACTGTTCTGTATTTTTTTTTTTTTGGAGAGGAGGTGGAGAAATAGGAACACTTTTACACTATTGATGGGACTGTAAACTAGTTCAACCATTGTGGAAGACAGTGTGGCAGTTCCTGAAGGATCTAGAACTAGAAATACCATTTGACCCAGCCATCCTACTACTGGGTATACACCCAAAGGATTATAAATCATGCTGCTATAAAGACACATGCACACATATGTTTATTGAGGCACTATTCACAATAGCAAAGACTTGGAACCAACCCAAATGTCCATCAATAATAGACTGGATTAAGAAAATGTGGCACACATACACCATGGAATACTATGCAGCCATAAAAAAAGGTTGAGTTCATGTCCTTTGTAGGGACATGAATGAAGCTGGAAACCATCATTCTGAGCAAACCATCAAAAGGACAGAAAACCAAACACTGCATGTTGTCACTCATGGGTTGGAACTGAACAATGAGAACACTTAAACACAGGGTGGGGAACATCACACACTGGGACATGGCGTGGGGTGGGGCAGAGGGGAGGGATGGCATTAGGAGATATACCTAATGTAAAAGACGAGTTAACGGGTGCAGCACACCAACATGGCACATGTATACATATGTTACAAACCTGCACGTTGTGCACATGTACCCTAGAACTTAAAGTACAATAAAAAAAACAAAGAGTACAGTGTCTATCTATGGAAAGGAGAGTGGAAGTGAATCATGGTAAAAAAAGGAAATATATATAGATATAGATATGAATAGATAGACATACATACATCTAGCTGCAAGAAAGAGGAATGTCATGGACCAATGATGACAGTGAGCCATGTAAAAAGGCTACAATTCTTGTGATTGTGTGTCCGTTTTCAGGATGGGTTGTAGGTTGCCTTTTCAGAAAGGCTGATGCTACAGTCATAGCAAATAAGTGATTATAAAATGTGTTTCCTTTCTGGGACATCTCTGGAGAAATCGCCAATGATACAAGAACTCACTTTACTAGGCAGGTGATCACATAGGTAAAATTTTACAGATCCAATGGCACTACCATTAACTTCATTATCCTTGATATTCTACAAAGGTTGAGGGAACAAATGGTATCTTGAAACTAAAATTAGCTAAACTAACAAAGAAAATTGGATTATTATTATTATTATTATTATTTTTGAGACAGAGTCTCTGTTGCTCAGGCTGGAGTACATTGGTGCTATGTCAGCTCACAACAACATCCGCCTCCCAGGTTCAAGAGATTCTCCTGCCTCAGCCTCCTGAGTAGCTGGGATTACAGGCACATGCCACCCCACCCAGCCAATTTTTGTATTTTCAGCAGAAACGGGGTTTCACCGTGTTGGCCAGGCTGGTCTCAAACCCCTGATCTTGTGATCTGCCCACCTCAGCCTCCTAAAATGCTGGGATTACAGGCATGAGCCACAATGCCTGCCTAATTTTTTTTTCTTTTCTCAAAAGATGGTGTCATAGTATTGGGTTCTATGCGCTTAGGAGAGTGAGCCCATCTTTCAGTAACAATATGACTCAATACTGCAAGAATTTGATGCAGTATTTCAAAGACTATTTCCAGTGGATGAAGGAGGCTTTCAGTGATGTTTAGACCTTTGGGGCCCTCGTATTTGGAGACTGCATCCTTTAGAAAGGACACCACGGGAAATCTGCCCATGAGCAGCATTGAATGGGACCATACTAGGTGACTTAAAATTAAGGATATCCAAGGAAAAGCCTTCCCTAGAAGCAGACATCATCACGTGGTAGACAGCTTTTCCAAGACAATGGAACAAGACTCCATTTGATCTTCTTCCATTCATTGAGTCTTGGTTTTGTTTTGTATTAACACAAAATGCTCAAACCTATATTTTATGTTGTTAGATACTTTCACCACTCAAAGCAAACACTTTCTAAAGTCTCCTGTTCAAAATGTAGCCACTCTCACTAACCAATGCAATTGCTGGCTATGGAGTCATTTAGATGAAAGGGAAGGATCACGACTAAATAGTAGAACCTGCTCTCATATACAGTTGGGTAGCAATTGAGGATGCTAACTTCATGATAAGGTTTGTTATCCTTCCTTTGGAAGGTTGGTTAATATTTATAATTAAATGATTTGGCACTAAGAAGAAGCTATAGGTACAAATGGGTGGCCTATGACTATTATTGATTTCATTACTGGTAATTGATCTCTATGCCTAGAAAACATTAGTACAACTGCCTCTAGTCTAGATAGCGTCCCAGACTCCCCCTAGAATCAATCTCTTTGGTCTGACATGCATTATGAAGACTGGAATGCTATAGGCATCAACATAGACATAGAATCAGAACATGACCATGTTACCCTCTGCCATATAATCAGACAACTTACTGAAACTTGATGTTGGTTCACTGGAAACTCTATAGACAAATAGAAAGCATCTGTAACTCTACTATATGAAATAAATAATAGTTTCATTTATTGGATGCATCAGTACTCAGGACATATTAGGAAAGGAACCTATTCATTCTTCAATGGAGATGGCATGCAAGGATTACTTTATAAAACTCATGGAAATAGTATTTCTACCTGCCTGAATTCAAACCATTACTATGCAACCTGGTGTCAGTGGAAGGTAAGGTTCTTGAGGTAGAAATAATTAAAGAAAGCTTCATTGGAAGGTAAATATCAGGATCGACCTGGAAGACACACACTGACAAAGTGGGTGTTTTCCAAAGTCTGTTATAAGTTGGAATACTTTTGTAAGAAAGGTTAAAAGAAGGGAATGGGACTCTTCCTATCAGTTTGTTTTGTAATTTTCTTTTGTTTTATTGAACTGGCAAGGCTCAAATAGAGTTGAGGTTTTGTTTTGTTTTTTCTATTGGAAGGTACAATACAGAGGTTACAATCATTGGCTTTAGATTACAACATAACAGGCTAAAACATTTTCTTTGCAAGGAAACCAGCAAAACTTCATGATCAGAATCAAATCAGTGTCCTTCTCACTGTCAGTGGGTGAAGCCTTCATCAATACTTGTAGAGTTTGAGGCACTCATGAACTCCCAGTCAAATTCTTTACTCAGGGACAGGATGTAAGGCAATCATAAGACCTTCCACAGGTGGTTAATTTGGAAGCCTGCCCAATGTGACATGCAAGTTTTCACTGGCAATATGCAGGCGCAGATATGACAAAGAATAATCATGACCTTCATATCACCCCAGCCGTTGAGGAATGGGATCCATTTGACCCATTCTCGCCATAAAACCAGGTTACTCACCTTCTGTGGCAACAAAATATATGGTCTACTTTACAGAGAAGGAGACTTTGAAAAAAAAAAGATGCTTATTATGAAATAAGCAAAGGGATGGGAATAGATGTGAGATTATTCGGGGAGATAAAGGAAGATGGAAAGTTTTGAAATGAAAAATAAGGAGGATTATATATATTGTTTTGAAAGACTCATCCTTAGTCATAAGGATCAAAACCAAAGGGGCATCAGTGCAATGTTGAATCGATTCCTCCTCCACCCACTCAGTAACCCCCAACATGTTTACCAAGTCTTGGTTCACTCCCAGGATCCCATTAAAAACCCAGCTCAACCCTGACCAGCCTCAACCCTCACTTCCATTTGTAA
This sequence comes from Mandrillus leucophaeus, assembly GCF_000951045.1. Classification (NCBI taxonomy): domain Eukaryota; kingdom Metazoa; phylum Chordata; class Mammalia; order Primates; family Cercopithecidae; genus Mandrillus; species Mandrillus leucophaeus. Next base: position 1,433,931 of record NW_012105586.1, read on the forward strand.
TTTTGACAAGACTTTATTACAGGACCATCAGGCTCCTATGCCTGCTGCAGAGTAGCTTACCAATATTGTGAGATAGCAGAGTTTGCAGCAGAGAGTTTAATGATCACGGGGTATCTGAATGAGAATCTAGGGGGAGATCCTCAAATTCATCTCCCCTAGAAGTACTGAGGGTTTCCAGTGGATCCTGGATAGCAAGGGGCTGGAAAGTTGGTGTAGTGGTAAGAGGGATGAAGTCATCAGGATGTAGAAACTGCATTCTTTGGTGAGTTGGTGCCTTGTAGGGCCCTTCAGATCAGCTGGCATCAGTAGTTTCACTGACAGCAGAACCTGAAGGGATATCTCAAATGAAAAAGTTAATGTTTTACAATGTTTAAATTGTTGTCTGGAAGGCAGTTAAGGGGAACTGTAATCTAAGGTCTACACGATCTTGGGACAGGAGGCTGCCAGCAACCATAAGGAAGCAGGTCAGAGAGCAAGCTGACCTCATGATGAATGCTGAATGCGCAGCAAGCTTGGTTTATTTTTGTTTCTCCCCCTGCCTTCTTCATCGATCAAATTTATAAAGTTTATAGGTATGCTTTCAATTTCTTCCAGAGAAGACTTAACCTAAGCCCTGAGACTACTCATGCCCTCCATGGCACCTCTCTTCCATGAGAACGAGAGTATAATCTGCTACCTTAGGTGATACAAAACCTACAAGACCATTCGATACGTGGAGATTTTTATTTTGATATTGTAGGGACGACTCCTCTGCTTTTATAAAGCTTTTTGTAAGTATACAGCATTTTTATAATTTTGATGTGGCCAAAGATCTCCCAACAACACTACTTTCAGATTTTATTTTTCTGTCTAATGTCCAGAACAGATCCAACCCTTCCCTGCCTCACACTCAGGACTATGAAGGTCACATATTAGTAAAAGTCCATCAGTGTTTGTGGAGTTCATGAATGAATGAATTCTTGTTTATTTTGTTTGTTTGTTTTGTTTTGTTTTGTTTTTTGACAGAGTCTCCCTCTGTCACCAAGACTGGAGTGCAATGGCACAATTTTGGCTCACTGAAACTATTGCCTACTGGGTTCAAGTGATTATCCTGCTTCAGCCTCCCAAGTAGCTGGGTTATAAGCACCTGCCATTATGCCCGGCTAATTTTTGAAGTTTTGTAGGTACAGGGTTTCATGTTGTTGGTCTGGCTGGTCTTGAACACCTGAACTCAGGTGATCTACCTGCCTTGTCCTTCCAAAGAGTTGGGATTACAAGTGTGAGCCACCTCGGCCAGCCTTGAATGAATGAATTCTTGACTTCCACCCTATCCCTAACACTGTCAATTTCTTGATTCATGAAATTAATATGGATATCTGATATGAATGGATGTCTGATTCAATCCATTAATCTGGGGAGAGCCAAAAACCCAATCAGGATTATCTGGGTGGAGCTTCAGAAATGCAATCAGATATCACTTTTTGATTGGAAGCTAGCAGTGGATACGTGGAGGGGTGTGGGTGGGAGTTGTGATGAGAAAGGTCAATAAAAGCTTCTAAAGACCCACAGGAGAGACCCAAAGTCTTCAAGCCTGGAGTTACTGCTTGGTTCTTCCTGAGGTCTGAGCACCCTGCAAACTCAGTCTAGATCTGGTAAGTGCCTAATTTCTGTAATGACACTCCCATCTGACCTACAGTCAGACAGACTGGGATGGTGACAGTGCAGCCTATGATGGCACAGAGATATATCCTGTCTTTTTTTTTTTTTTTTTTTTCATATGAACAACTAGAAGCTTTGAGTTTTTTCCTCCAAATACGGTTGTGTCTTTATTTCAAAAAATTGGGTGGTGCTTTGCATTATGTCATTTCAAACTTCTTGATGGGAGCAATGACTCATGCCTATAACCCCAACAATTTGGGAGGCCAAGGTTGGAGGATCATTTCAGCCCAGGGGTTTGAGATCAGCCTAAGAAAAATGGCAAAAACCCATCTCTACAAAATGTTGTTTTTTGAGAGGGGGGATGGAGTCTCACTCTGTTGCCCAGACTGGAGAGCAGTGGCATCATCTCAGCTCACTGCAACCTCTGCCTCCCAGGTTCAAGCAATTGTCATGCCTCAGCCTTCCTCCTGAGTAGCTGGTATTACAGCCATCTGCCACCATGCTCAGACAATTTTTGTATTTTTAGTAGAGGTGGGGTTTCACCATGTTGGCCAGGTTGGTCTCGAACTCCTGACCTCAAGTGATCCACCTGCCTTGGCCTCCCAAAGTGCTGGGATTACAGCCGTGAGCCACTAGTGCTCGGCCTCCACAAAATATCTGTATATTTTTTAATTAGCCAGGCATGGTGGCATGCATCTGTAGTCCCAGCTATTTGAGTGGCTTACGCGGGAGAATCACTTGAGCCCAGAAGATTGAGGCTGTAGTGAGCCATGCTCACACCACTGCTGTACTCCAGCCTGGGCAACCGAGTGAGACCCTGTCCAAAACAAACAAACAAAAAAACCCCAAAATCTTAACCAAAGAGGATCTTTGACCCTAATTTTAAATCAATCAGATCCTCACTGTAACTCTTCCACCCAAATGGCGACATGGGTGTGGGGGTGCATACCTTTAATCCCAGTTATGTGGAAGCCTGAAGCACCAGAATTGCTTGAATCTCTAAGGCAGAGGTTACCGTGAGTCGAGCTGGTGCCACTGCACTCCAGCTTGGGTGACAAAGTGAGACTCAGCTACCCCCACACCAAAAAATATTAACCTATACCACCCAGGTGATCATTGGGTACATGAAGATTTCTATTGTGTTTTCTTAGGGATGGTCATGTCTGTCTTTGTAAAACGGTTTTAACTGTGAAATATTTTGATACATTTGATGTGGCCAAGGATCTCTCAACAAAGACACTTTCAAGCTTTTTTCTTTCTGTCTAATGTCAGGAAGAGATTCAACCCTTCCCTATCTCACACTCAGGACTATGAAGGACACATATTAGTAAAGCTCCATGTTTGTGGAATGAATCAGTGAATGAGTCCTGGACTTCACCTTATCCCTAATTCTTTCGCTTTCATGGATGAATATCTAATTCCATTGGTTAATCTGGAAGAAAGCCAAAAATCCAATCAGGATTAACTGGGTGGAGCTTAAGAAGTCTAATAAAATGTAGTTCTCTCTCTCTCTCTTTTCTTTGAATCTAGCCTGTTTCCCAGGCTGGAGTGCGGTGGTATAATCTCAGCTCACAGCAACCTCTGCCTCCTGGGTTCAAGCGATCCTACTGCCTCAGTCTCCCTAGTAGCTTGGACAATAGACACAGGCCACTGCCCCAGGCTAATTTTTGTAATTTTAGTAGAGGCAGGGTTTTACCATGTTGGCCAGGCTACTCTCGAGCTCCTGACCTCAGGTGATCCACCTTCCTCTGCCTCCCAAAAGGCTGGATTACAGGTGTGAGTCACTGCACCCAGCCAAAGTGGTTCATTTTTAAGATGTGTAAGAGGTGTGTATTGGAAACATCTGTGTCTTGTGAATGATGCATAACACTGTCACATAGCTTTCAAAGCTTCTCACTGAAATTTTCAATAATGAGGCTGGGGCAGAGGCTCACGCTTGTAATCCCAGCACTTTGGGAGGCCAAGGCAGGTGGATTGCTTGAGTCTAGGAGTTCGAGACCAGCCTGGACAACATAGTGAAACCCACTGTCTTTACAAAAAGTCAAAAAATAAAATATTACCTGGGCATGAGATCTGAGCTTCAGAGATCCTCGGTAACATTTCCCGGTGCTATGAGTTTAGTGGAGCAGAGGCTAATAATTCATGGACTAAGAGTGATCTTGCTGACTCTTTAGAGGTTGGGACACACTCTTCTTGGTACCAGAGGGTAGAACTGTGTCTCTGTGGTCACTTATTACAGAATGGGATTGGAGTAAACTGAGGGCTCTTTCATACATGCTGGAGAAATGACTTTGGCCCTAGGAGAAGTGGGGGTTGCAGGGGATTGGCCTGAGAAACTTGCCTTTTTGCTGGATTGTCCTCTAGAGCTTTTCCTTGCAGATTTGTCAGAATGAGCCTCCAGTCGCCATCCAGACTCCTGGAGCTGGCAGGGCAGAGCCTGCTGAGGAACCGGGCCCTGACCATCTTCACCCTGGACGAGCTGCCCCGGGAGGTCTTCCCTCTGATGTTCATGGAGGCCTTCAGCATGAGACACTGTGAGGCCCTGAAGCTGATGGTGCAGGCCTGGCCCTTCCTCCGCCTCCCTCTGGGATCCCTGATGAAGACACCTCATCTGGAGACCTTGCGAGCTGTGCTGAAGGGACTTGATACACTGCTGGCCCAGAAGGTTCGCCCCAGGTGAGGTGACTCAGGTGGCCTGGTGGGAAGGGCCCAGGCATCCAGGGAAGGGACAGCTGGATCAGGCGTGGCGGGGCTGGGGAGCTAGGGTGGCTCAGAGGCTTCTGATGCTGCCCATGAGAGGCCTTGGCCATGGCCCAGCTCCTCTGGGAAAAGACTGCTCACCATACAGGGTCCACCGAGGAAACAGGAACCTGCTTCCTCCCAGTGGAAGGTCAAGGTACTAGAAGTGGGTGCCAGGGAGAATCAAAGGGGGAACGGGATGGAGAAGAGACAGAAGTGGGAGCACTGAGGATGGAAGCAGCTGACTGATGTCCTGGATGTGGAGGGAAAGTTCAGGTCAGGGGTGGGTCCTTGCTCATTCTGAGCTTTTCCCCCATGTTACTTACAGGAGGTGGAAACTTCAAGTGCTGGATTTGCGGGATGTTGATGAGAATTTCTGGACCATATGGTCTGGAGCCCGGGCCCTGTCCTGCTCCCCAGAGGCCATGAGTAAGAGGCAGACAGTGGAGGACTGTCTAAGGACAGGAGAGTGCCAGCCCTTGAAGGTGTTCATAGACCTCTGCCTAAAGGACAGTGCGCTGGATGAATACCTGACCTACCTCTGTGGGTGGGTCCACTACAGAAGAGATCTCGTGCACCTGTGTTGTAGTAAGGTGCAGAATTACTCAATGCCCACTTCAAGTTTCAGAAATCTATTGGAAAGGATATACCCAGACAGTATCCAGGAGTTGGGAGTCAGGAGAAAGTGCTCTCTGAATCAAACAGGAAAGTTTGCCCCTTACCTGAGCCGGATGAGCAATCTTCACAAACTCTTTTTAGCCTTCGGTTATGACGGTGAGTTATACGTGAGCGGCCTCCAGCAGTTCATTCCTGACTTGGACTCTCCATTCCTCTGCCTGTCCTACCCCCAGATGCTTTATATAAGAAAGGTCAGCAATATCAAAGAGCACCTGGAGCACCTGCTCAGGTAAGAAAGGATGGTGAGCTTTCTCTGCAGACCATACCACAGACTTTTGTTCTTTTTCACAGTAAACGCTAGTGGGCATGTACTGTGTGCCAGCCACTGGTGACGTCACAGGGAATGGGAGGCTAGAATATCAACACATTATGCTGTTCAGTGCTCTATATCCTGAAGTGGGTATCACAAGACCACTCAAACAAGGGCAGGGGGATGGCCTGGGGTAGATGCTACAGAGAGACATGGAGGGAGCTGATTAGTTGGGGGTTCAGATCTAGTGAGGGTGCATTTGTGAATTCCTTGTTAGGAAGTGTGTTTAAAGTGAATATGATGGAAACGTATTCTTCATACAGAGGAGGGTATGAAAGAAGAGAAAGTGCGGCCGGGCACGGTGTCTCACGCCTGTAATCCCAGCATTTTGGGAGGCCGAGGTGGGCAGATCACAAGGTTAGAAGTTCGAGACCAACCTGGCCTCGAGACCAGTGAATCCCCATCTCTATTAAAAATTAAAAAAAAAAAATTAGCCGGGCATGGTGATGGGCACCAGTAATCCCAGCTACTTGGGAGGCTGAGGCAAGGTAAGCAGAGGTTGCAGTGAGCTGAGATTGTGCCACTGCACTTCAGCCCAGGTTACAGTGTGAGACCTTGTCTCAAAAAAAAAAAGAAAAAAAAGAAGGGAAAGTGCATCAAACCTGTGCATTTCACAGTAGAAACTCTGTCCTCAGAAGCTTAGTAAACACCAATGATCCTGTCTCTAATTCGCTGTCTGTAAAATGTTGTTTAGAACCCCAGGAGAGGTCATTGATATGGGAAATGCATGCTTCTGGGATGGAGGGTGAGGGAGTAGGCGTCAGAGTGGTATCAATCACACAAGCAAGGGTGAAAGGACTGAGCCTAAAGTGGAGCTGCCCCTGAATGATCTGAGTCTTCATCAGGCAGCACCTTGCATGCGGACCATCATCTGATGATGGGAACAAACTTGTGTTTGGGTGAAACAGGCTTCCCCATTGCAGGTTACCATAACACCTGTGTTGTAGTAAGGTGCAGAATTGCTCAATGCCCACTTCAAGTTTACCGTTGACATTATTTCCCACCCCCTCCGCTAACTGGCACCGTTGCCCATAACTAACTTCTTGCTCTCCCTAGGTGTCTCAAGAACCCCTTGGAGGCCTTTACATTCTGTCATGCTTACCTAACTGATCGGGACATGGAGTGTCTGTCTCAGTACCCAAGCCTCAGTCAGCTAAAGGAGCTGCGTCTGATTCATATCCTAATGTGGACCACCAATCTTGAGCCCCTTGGAGCTCTGCTAGAGAAAGCTGCTGCTACTCTCAAGACCCTCGTCTTAGAGGACTGTCGGATCCAGGACTCCCAACTCAGGGTCCTCCTGCCTGCCCTGAGCCGCTGCTCCCAGCTCACCACCTTCTATTTTCGTGGAAATGAGACCTCCACGAATGCTCTGAAAGACCTGCTGCGTCACACAGGCGGGCTGAGCAAGTTAGGCCT
>NW_012105586.1:1445181-1447271 GCF_000951045.1 Mandrillus leucophaeus
TAAATAAATGGAACCTGAATGGAAACTTTCTGGTGTCTTCCATGATTGATCAACCTGTTTTAGACATTTATACATCAGAAGTCTCTAGAAATCTGCTTCCTGGGTTCAAGCAATTCTCCTGCCTCAGCCTCCCGAGTAACTGGGACTACAGGGACCCACCATCACGCCTGTCTAATTTTTGTATTTTTAGTAGAAAGGGGCTTTCACCATGTCGGCCAGGCTGGTCTCAAACTCCTGACGTCAGGCAAACCACCCGCCTCAGCTGCCCAAAGTGCTGGGATTCTAGACATGAGCCACTGCACCTGGCCTGATATTCTGATACAAGCATAAAATGTGTAATGTTCAAATCATGGTAATGGGGATATCCAACATCTCAAGAATTTATCATTTCTTTGTGCTAGCAATATTCCAATTCCACTGCTTTAATTTTCTAGAAATTTACTATAAACTATTGTCAACATCAGTTGCCCTATTGTGCTACTGAACCCTAGATCTTATTCCTATCTGTGTTTTTGTTCCCATTAACCATCCCCTTCTTACTCTCCATTTCCCATCACCCTTCCTAGCTTCTGATAACCGTCATTTTACTATTTATAAGTTTCATGGCTTTTAACTCCCAAATATGAGTGAGAACATGCCATGTTTGTCTTTCTGTATCTGGCTTACTTCACTTACCACGCCCTCCAGTTTCATCCATGCTGTTGCAGATGACAGGATTTCATTCATGTTTATGGCTATTGCGTATATTTACCACATTTTCTTGATCCATTCATCTGTTGGTGGACACGTATCCACTATTGTGGATAGTGCTGCAATAAATAGGGGAGTGCAGGCCAGGTGTAGTGGCTCACGCCTGTAATCTCAGAATTTTGGGAGGTTGAGGCAAGTGGATTACTTGAGGCCAGGAGTTCGAGACCAGACTGACCAACATGGTAGTGTAGATATCTCCTGGATATATTTTATATATATATATATACACACACACACACACACATATATACACACATACACACACACACACACACACACACACACATATCCAGCAGTGGGATTTATGGTTCATATGATAATCCTATTTTTATTTTTTGGAGGAAACTCCATACTGTTTTCCATACTAGCTGTACTAATTTACACAACTACCAATGGTGTACCAGGGTTCTCATTTCTCCACATCCTCCCTAGCACCCATTATTTTCTATTGGTTTTTAATTTTTAGTTTTTCAGAGACAGGGTTTTGCAATGCTGCCCAGGTTAGTTTTGAACTTCTGGCCTCAAGTGATCCTCCCACCTCAGCCTCTCAAAGTGCTGGGATTACAGAAGTGAGTCACTGCACCCGATCTACTGAGTAAATTCGAATCCTCGCAGGAGGCTGTGACTCTGGGTTACCTGGTTTGTATCAGTTGACACACATGTATTAGGACCTGGGAAAGCCTAAAAATGAACGACTACAGCAGGGTGGAAAAAGCCTGAAGAAAGTATTATCATCCCCTCAAGATCTACTTCCAGGGATGACCCAAAAGATGCAGCAATTCCCACTGCCTTCCCACGAAAGATTGACTGGTCCATTGTTATTTATTTATTTATTTATTTATTTATTTACTTATTTATTTTTCTGAGACAGGACCTCCCTCTGTCACCTGGGCTGGGTGCAGTGGTGCATCATAGTCCACTGCATCCTCAGCCTCCTGGGCTCCAGCAATCCTCCCACCTCAGCCCCCTAAGTAGCTGAGACCACAAATGCACAAAACCACAGCTGGCTAAATTTCTGTGTTTTTATAGAGATGGGGCCTCACTCTGTTGGTTAGGCTGGTCTCTAACTCCTGGCTCAAGTGATCCTCCCGCCTCGGCCTCCAAAAGTGCTGGGATTAGTCTTGAGTCACCACATTCGGCCAATTGGTTTATTATTGAATCATGTGAACAGAAGACAGATGTGTCAGTTTTTGATTCCAAGTCTAGAACGGTAATTTCCTTTGTAAAACATTCTGGTCTTATAATAGTAGCTAGGGAATATTTCCTGCTAGAACTTGAAGGGCTCAGAAAACTTTACTCATTAATGGATTTTGACCACAGCTTGGTGACCTGATTGAAAA
>NW_012105586.1:1447878-1449717 GCF_000951045.1 Mandrillus leucophaeus
GAACATTTTAAGAGAGTTCTAGAACATAAAAGTATCCAACGCTGAAAAAAAAGAATGCAAAGGATAATAAAGTGTTTGCAGCTAAAACAGCTGAAGGGACAAGAGCAAGGGGAGCTCCCCTCACTATTAAAACTCAAATTCAGTTGGTCGTAAACAGGGAAACCCTTTTCAAGTTGCCTGTCACCTGTGAAACAGGCCATTGGAATGAAAATTGTCTAAATTTGCACCAGGTCTCTATTGGACCTAACCCTTTTGGCCCAGACATTGTTTGCATTAGAGGACTTTTTAAAAAAAAATTTTATTTTTTGAGATGGTGTTTCACTCTTGTTGCCCAGGCTGGAGTGCAATGGCACGATCTCGGTTCATTGCAACCTCCACCTCCCGGGTTCAAGTGATTCTCCTGTCTCAGCCTCCCAAGTAGCTGGCATTACAGGCATGTGACACTACGGTCTGCAAATTTTATATTTTTAGTAGAGACAGGGTTTCTCCATGTTAGTAAGGTTGGTCTTGAACACCCAACCTCAGGTTATCCCCCCACTTCGGCCTCCCAAAGTGATTGGATTACAGGCATGAGCCACCGCACCTGGATTCAGGACATTTCTGATGGCTCCATATTGATGGAACTTCAACTAATTCTCTGGTAAATTATTTTCTATAATATCCTCAAGTAAAAATGGAGAAGCTGAGATCCAGATCATTGCAGACTTAGGTACAGAGTTGGTGGATACCAGGGCTGCCATATCCAGTTAACGCCCCAAGCCAATATATCAGCAAATCCCTTGGAGTCAGGAAAATATTTCTGAGGAGGGGTTTCACTTGAAGTTCAGAAAATTCCTGTGTTTGAAGCAGTCCAAATGACATTGGGACCATTTTAAGGAAAGTATACCTTTTTACTAAGTGACAACGCGGGGATGAGATTTGCTTTCTAAGTTAAGGTGATGCGTAAAGCTTTCTTTGGAGGGAGAGAAACCCCTGGAGTTTCCTGACCTTCCTTTACCTGAACTGCTTGGTTCCCTAGAAGCAGAAATTCATCATATTGGAACCCAAACTTATACCAACCTTGACCTTCGTGAAGCACTCAAGTGTTTCTGCTCTTCTTCCTCATGTGATGTAGAAGGTATTAAAAGTGATGAGTTTAGGCTGGGCACGGTGGTTCACGCCTATAATCCCAGCACTTTCAGAGGCCGAGATGGGTGGATCATCTGTGGTCAGGAGTTCCAGACCACCCTGGGCAACATGGTGAAACTCTCTCTCTACTAAAAATACAAAAATTAGCTGTGTGTGGTGGCCTGTGCCTGTAATTGCAGCTAACCGGGAGACTGAGGCAGGAGAATCACTTGAACCAGGAGGCAGAGGTTACAGTGACCCGAGATCGTGCCATTGCACTCCAGCCTGGAAAACAAGAATGAAACTCCATCTCAAAAAAAAGAAAAAATTAATAAATACATTATAAATAAATAAAGGCTTTTAAGAAAAAAGAAATAAACTTTACCTACATGTTTCATATGCAATTGAATACCTATTAAATTTTGATGCCAACAGGCCAGGCATGGTGGCTCATGCCTGTAATCCCAGCACTTTGGGAGGCCAAGGTGGGCAGATCACGAGGTCAGGGGATTGAGATCATCCTAGCTAACACGGTGAAACCCTGTCTTTACTAAAAATACAAAAAAATAGCCAGGTGTAGTGGCATGCACCTGTAGTCCCAGCTATTCAGGAGGCTAAGGCAGGAAAATCGCTTGAACCTGGGAGGCAGAGGTTGTAGTGAGCCGAGATCATGCCACTGCACTCCAACCTGGTGACAGAGTGAGACTTGGTCTCAATAAATAAATAAATAAA
>NW_012105586.1:1450502-1461669 GCF_000951045.1 Mandrillus leucophaeus
GATTCTCCTGTCTCAGCCTCCTGAGTAGCTGGGATCATAGGCCTGTGCCACCATACCTGGCTAATTTTTATATTTTTAGTAGCGATGGGGTTTCACTATGTTGGTCAAGATGTTCTCCGTCTTCTGACTTCGTGATCTGCCCGCCTTGGCCTCCCAGAGTGCTCGATTACAGACACGAGCCACCGCACCCGACCTATTTTTCCTGTTTTAAAAGTTGGTTAATACTTTTGTGTTTATTTTAGAGTTTATATCAGAACAATTTACAGTAATATACACCCCTACTAGAGCTTGTCATATAGTCAAAGACAAAGTAGTTAATACAAATAGTAGGTATGCCTTTGGAGTTATTGATAATTTTAAAATATTATGCAAACCATGAGAATTTCTCACTTCTAGTGGAAATACATTAAATATAGACCATGAGTGAACAAGGTTTTGTCCTCAAAGGTTTTTTGTTTCTGTGTGTGTGTGTGTGTGTGTGTGTGTCTGTGTTTTGTGGAGACAGGGTTTCACCATGTGGGCCAGGCTGGTCTTGAACTCCTGACCTCAGGTGATGCACCCGACTTGGCCTCCCCAAGTGCTGGGGTTACAGGCGTGAGCCACTTCGCCTGGCCTTGAAGGAATGAATTCTTGACTTCCACTCTATCCCTAACACTGTCAATTTCTTGATTCGTGAAATGAATATGGATATGTGATAAGAATGGATAGCTGGTTCAATCCGTTAATCTTCCAGAGCCAAAAACCCAATCAGGATTAACTGGGTGGAACTTCAGAAATGCAATCAGATATCACTTTTTGATTGGAAGTTAGCAGTGGATAAGTGGAGAGGCGTGGGTGGGAGTTGTGATTAGAAAGGTCAATAAAAGCTTCTAAAGACCCAGAGGAGAAACCCAAAGTCTTCAAGCCTGGAGTTACTGCTTGGTTCTTCCTGAGGTCTGAGCACCTTCTAAACTACATCCAGATCTGGTAAGTTCCTAACTTCTGTAAGGACACTCCCATCTGACCTACAGTCAGCCGGTCTGGGATGGTGACAGTGCAGCCTGTGATGGCACAGAGCTATCTATACCCTGTCTCTTTTCTTTTTTTCATATGAACGGTTTGAAGCTTTGATATTTTTTCCTCTAAATGCAATTTTGTCTTTATTTCAAAAACTGTGATTGTGCCTTTTTTATGTCGTTTCAGAATTCTTGTTGGGGGCCGTTTTGTGAAGAGACGAAGACTGAGCGGTTGTGGCCGCATTTCCGACGTCGAGCCGCAGTTGGCTTCTCCACGTAGAACCCGGGAGGAGGAGACTTGGAATCGAATCTCTTCTCCCTCTTGCCTCCCGTTTTGGCTTTTTGAGAAACCTTCTCATCAACCACAATGGCCAGCAACGTTACCAACAAGACAGATCCTCACTCCGTGAACTCCCGTGTGTTCATTGGGAATCTCAACACTCTCGTCGTCAAGAAATCTGATGTGGAGGCCATCTTTTCCAAGTATGGCAGAGTCGCGGGCTGCTCCGTTCATAAGGGCTTTGCCTTCGTTCAATACGCTAAGGAGAAAAACGCCCGCGCCGCTGTGGCGGGAGAGGACGGCAGAATGGTCGCCGGCCAGGTTGTGGACATTAACCTGGCTGCGGAGCCAAAAGCGAACCAGCGAAAAGCAGGCGGGAAACGATCAGCAGCGGAGATGTCCGGCTCCTCTTTTGACTCGGACTATGACTTCCAACGGGATTATTACGGTCGGATGTACAGTTTCCCAGCACGGATCCCTCCTCCTCCTCCTGTTGCTCTGGCTGGAGGGCCCTCGAAACGTCCGCGCCTATCAGGAAGCACCTCAGGAAGGCGCACAAGTGGCTTCAGTTCCAAGAGTGGCCAGAGGGGATCTCACAAGTCTGGAAAGTTGAAAGGAGATGACCTTCAGGCCATCAAGCAGGAGTTGACCCAGATAAAAGAGAAAGTGGCTTCTCTCCTGCAAAACCTGGAAAACATTGAAAAGGAACAGAGCAAAGAAGGAGTAGAGGTGAAGAACGCTACCTCAGAAGAGGAGCAGAGCAGCAGCTCGGTGAAGAAAGGGGAGGCTCACGTGAAGCTGGAGTCTGAGGGGGGCGCAGATGGCTCTGCTGACGAGCGGCCCCTACTGGGCGATGCTGATAATGAAGATCGGGCGGATGAGCAGCTGGAGTTGATCAAGGATGATGAAAAAGAGGCTGAGGAAGGAGAGGATAAGAGAGACGGCGCCAATGGCCAGGATGACTCTGAAGCACATAGTGGGATTTAGAAATCTTATCCCATTATTTGTTTACCTGTATCTTCAGCACATGCTTACTGTTCTCCTCATCCTTGTCCTTCCCATATTCATTAATTCATTTTTTTTGCCCTGCACGTAGTCCCATTTTCACTTCCCTTGATGCTCCTAGTAGTTTTCTTAAGTCTTACCCTGCAATATTTTCTTGTAATTTAGATGCCTCTTTGTAACTTAACAGTAAAAAGGATGTATGGTTATCAACTGTCTCCAAAATAATCTCTCTTTTTTGTAGGGAATACAATTCTTTTCATTCATACGTAAGTTCAGTAGTTGCTTCCCTAACTGCAAAGGCAATCTCATGGAGTTGAGCAGCTCCTGAAAGCAGCTTGGAGTTAGAATTATGTGTGTTACACCCCCACGTTAGTGTGCTGTGTGGGGCACTTCAACAAAAATCTAACGATATATTTTTGTGAATGAGACTTGTCAAATGCATCCTCAGGAAAATAATTAGTGTTATAATCTTAAAACTTGTTTTCTAAAGTTGATACTGTGGGTTATTTTTGTGAACACCTTGATGTTTGGGACCTTTTTTCCTCAAAATAAACAAGTCCTTATTCAACCAGGAATTTAAAGAAAGAAAATTCTTGGTGGGAGCAGTGACTCCTGCCTGTAACTCCAACACTTTGGGAGGCCAAGGCGGGAGGATCATTTCAGCCCAGGGGTTCGAGACCAACCTGGACAACATGGCAAAACCCTATCTCTACAAAACATTTGGCCCCTGCCCTGGAAGGGGAGGCCCGCAGTGCGCATGAGCAGGAGCCTCAGGGCATCGCCAGCCCGTGCCTGTCCTCACGGTGGGCAGCGGCCCTTGCTGAATTAAACTAGCTCTCACCAGTAAAGATGTCATATTCCCTTTTATCTAACTATGAAACTCATAGAGGCATATAACACTTGTAAAATATTTCTTTTCTTTTTTTTTTTTTTAGTGGAGTTTCAGCTGGGATTATAGGCGCACACCACCATGCCTGGCTAATGCTTTATTTTTAGCAGAGACGTGGTTTCACCATGCTGGCCCCAGGCCGGTCTTGAACTCCTGACTTCAGGTGATCCTCCTGCCTCGGCCTCCCAAAGTGCTAAGGTTATAGGCATGAGCCACCACGCTGGGCCCATTCTATGGGTTTTGACAAATGGATAATGACGTTTCCATCATTATAGCATCATGCAGAGTAGTTTCACTTCCTAGAAAGCCTCTCAGCTCTGCCTATTCATCCCACTGTACCCCAATCCCTGGCAGCCACTGGGCTTTCTGCTGTGCCTGCAGTCTTGCCTTTTCCAGATTGTCTCACAGGATGTCATCTTTTCACATTGACTTCGTTTAGCTTGTACCATAACATGCATTTAGGGATCCTCCATGTCACTTCAGGGCTTAATAATCTATTGATTGGATGAGTCACTATTTTTATCCATTCACTATTGAAGAGCATCTTGGTTGCTTCCAAGTTTTGGCAATTACGAATAAAGCTGGTACAAACATCTGTGGGCAGGTTTACTCATTTAGGTAAATATCGGCTATGATGATTACTGGATAGTGCACTATGGGTATTTTACAATTTTTTTCCTGGACAATCTCATCTGCTAGACAGACACTGCCTCTTAAAGGTTAGGGACTAGGCTGGGAGCAGTGACCCACACCTGTAATCACAGCACTTTGGGAGAGCAAGGCAGGTGAATCACCTGAGGTCAGGAGTTCGAGACCAGCATGGCCAACATGTTGAAACCCCGTTTCTTTTTTTCTTTCTCTTTTCTTTTTTTTATTTTTTAGACAGAGTCTTGCTCTCACCCAGGCTGGAGTGCAGTGGTGTGATCTTAGCTCACTGCAACCTCTGCCTCCCGGATTCAAGTGATTCTTCTGCCTCAGCCTCCTGAGTAGCTGAGATTACAGGCACGTACCACCACATCCGGCTAATTTTTGTGTTTTTAGTAGAGATGGGGTTTCACTATCTTGACCAGGCTGGTCTGAAACTCCTGACCTCGTGACCATCCACCTTGGTCTCCCAAAGTACTGGGATTACAGGTGTGAGAAACCACGATTGGCCTGGCGAAACCTCGTTTCTACTAAAAATACAAAAATTAGCCAGATACGGTGGTATGTTCCTGTAATCCCTGCTTCTCGGGAGGCTGAGGCAGGAGAATCACTTGAACCTGGGAGGTGGAGGTTGCAGTGAGCCAAGATCGTGCCATCCAGCCTGGGCGACAAAAGCAAAACTCCAACTCAAAAAAGAAATAAAAGGATAGGGACTCTGTCTCTGTCACCCTGTGGTCCTACAGGTGAGCATGGCGCCTGACGTGTGCTAGCAAATGCTGTTGACCACATGGCGCATAGAACACTATCAGTTCACAGCCACTAATTTGTCAATTTGGGGAGGTCAACATTAGCGGGCTACCAATTATGTAAATAAGTTGGATATGAAAGACATAGCCGTGGTGGTGCTGTGGTCACTCCCTGTGTATTGTGAAGTCCAGTAATCAGAAGAAGTACATGCGGGCAACTTCATTTGTTTCTCGTACATCCCCCACCCCTGCAATTAATACAGACAGGATTCTCAACGTAAGACAATCCAATAATACAGACAACAAATGTCTCCTCTGAACTTTCCCTCCATCCCTACCCCCTCTCCAGATAGTTCAGTTTAGTGTGACTTCCTAAACATCCTTATGTGTGCATAGAGATGTCTGGGTTTTTTAGTATCTTGGTTTTTTTTGGGTGTTTTGGGTTTTTTTTGAGACAGAGTTTCCCTCTTGTTGCCCTGGCTGGAGCGCAATGGTGAGATCTCGGCTCACTGCAGCCTCCACCTCCAGGGTTCAAGCTATTCTCCTGCCTCAGCCTCCAGAGCACCTGGGATTATAGGCGTGCGCCACTACTCCCAGCTAATGTCATATTTTTAGTAGAGCCACTGGGCCCGGCCGGACAATGTCTGGTTTTATCTTTCCTTATAGAAATAGTGTTTTACTGTGGTATTGATCATCTCACTTTTTTCCACTTAAGTGTAAATCTTGAAGATTTGTCCTCATTCTAATTAGCTGGCATAGAGTAGTTTATAAAACGAATGGTGCACGGTTTAACCTTTGCCTGTTGATGTACATTTATTTTACTATTACAGACCATATGGTACTAAAATTCCTTGTCCACACTAAAGCTTCTCTTTGGCTTCTCAAAGCTTTCCCTCTATTTATCCCATCTCTTCTGGATCAATTTTCTTGTCTCTGATAAATCATTGTCATCAGCTTATGACCAGGCTCTTCACAATCTTTCATTTTGAAAATGAAGCAAAAGGAAAAGAAAGAAAAACTGTGCTTGCTGCCACAGGAGTCTCTAGCTAGCATTCATTTCTTCCCATTTCTAGCAGAATTTCTCTAACGTGTTCTGGGCTGGGCACAGTGACTCACCCCTGTAATACTAGTACTTTGGGAGGCCAAGGCAGGCACACTGCTTGAGCTCAGGAGTTTAAGACCAGCCTGGGTAACATGGTGAAACCCGGTCTCTACAAAAAGTTCGCCAGGTGTGGTGGTGCACATCTGTAGTCCCAGCTACTTAGGGAGCTGAGACTGGAGGGTGGCTTGAGCCCAGGAGGTCAAGGCTGTAGTGAGGCGAGATAGTGCCACTGCACTCCAGTCTGGGTGACAAACTGAGACCCTGTCAAAAAAAAAAAAAAAAAAAGAATTCTGCACATTCCAATCACGATATCTTAGTCTGTCATATATTCTCAGTATAATTTTCATTATATTCCAAATACACAGAAAAGTCTACTGAGTAATACATAAAACACAAAGTTACTCACACCCAGCTTTATTGTTAACGTTTTGCCATATTTGCTGCAGATTTCCCCAGAAGAATCACCTTCCAGATGAGTCTTCCTGGGTGACCCTCCCTTATTGCCGGAGTCTTGTCTCTTACTTTCCGCCCAGACAAAACCACTTTCTTGAATGTGTTATCTATTGGCTGAGCGCAGTGGCTCCTGCTTGTAATCCCAGCACTTTGGGAGGCCGAGGCTAGAGGATCACTTGAAGTCAGGAGTTTGAGACCCGCCCGCCCAATGTGGTGGAACCACATCTCTACTAAAAATGCAAAAATCAAATTACATGCCTGTAATCCCAGCTACTCGGGAGACTGAGACGGGAGAATCGCTTGAATCCAGGAGGCAGAGGTTGCAATGAGCCGAGATCCCGCCTCTGCACACCAGCCTAGGCAACCGAGTGAGACTCTGTCTCAAAAAAATAAATAAATAAATTCTAATCAGAGACCTCACTCACTCAAGTCTCTAGGCTCAGATAATTTCCATGTGATTTTTTTCCAAACTGTCAGTTTTTTGTTTGTTTGTTTTTGTGTTTGTTTTGAGATGGAGTCTTGCTCTGTCACCCACGTTAGAGTGCAATTGCACAATCTCTGCTCACTGCAATCTCGGCCTCCCAGACTCAAGCGATTCTCCTGCCTCAGCCTCTCAAGTAGCTGGGATTACAGGCACCCACCACCACACCTGGCTAATTTTTCCATTTTTAGTAGAAATAGGGTTTCACCATATTGGCCAGGCTGGTCTCAAACTCCTGACCTGAAGTGATCTGCCCGCCTCAGCCTCTCAAAGTCCTGGGATTACAGGTGTGAGACACTATGCCCAGTCGGTATTTTCTGTCTTACATAAGATGTTCCAGAAAGAAAGGCAAATATGGAAAGCTGTCTGATTCATTTCATGAGGAGCTGTAACCTATGTTTTAAAAGTGAATAAGGATGTTAGAAGGAAAGTAAATATAAAACTTGCTTGGCAAAAGTTTTCTATTTCTTTTTATTTTATTTATTTTTTATTTATTATTATTATTATTTTTTGAGACAGAGTCTCATTCTGTCACCCAGGCTGAAGTGCAGTGGCACGATCTCAGCTCACTGCAACCTTCACCTCCTGGGTTCAAGCGATTCTCCTGCCTCAGCCTCCCAAGTAGCTGGGATTACAGGCACCCACCATCATCCCCGGCAAATTTCTGTGTTTTTGAAGTGATGGAGTTTCACCATGTTGGCCTGGCTGGTCTTGAACACCTGACCTCAGGTGATCCACCCACTTGTCCTCCCAAAGTGATGGGATTACAGGCATGAGCTACCTCGCCCAGCCTTGAATGGATGAGCTCTTGACTTCCACCCTATCCCTAACACTGTCAATTTTATGATTCAAGAATTTAGTATGGATATCTGAGATGAATGGATATCTGACACATTCCATTCATCTGGGGAGAGCCAAAAACTTAATCAGGATTAACTAGGTGGAGCTTCAGGAACCCAATCAGATATCACTTGTTGATTGGAAGCTAGCAGCGGATACATGGAGGGGCGGGGGTAGGAGTTGTGATTAGAAAGGTCAATAAAAGCTTCTAAAGACACACAGGAGAGACCCAAAGTCTTCAAGCCTGGAGTTACTGCTTGGTTCCTCCTGAGGTCTGAGCAACCCGCAAAGTGACTCCAGATCTGGTAAGTTCCTAATTTCTGTAAGGACACTCCCATCTGACCTACAGTCAGCCCGTCTGGGATGGTGACAGTGCAGCCTGTGATGGCACAGAGTTGTATCCTGTTTTTTTTTTTTTTTCTCATATGAACAATTTGAAGATTTGAATTTTTTTCTCTAAATGCAGTTTTGTCTTTCTTTCAAAAAATTGGATTGTACTTTGGTTTATGTCATTTCATAACTGCTCATGGGAGCAGTGACTCATGCCTGTAACCCCAACACTTTGGGAGGGCAAGGTGGGAGGATCATTTGAGCCCAGGCGTTTGAGACAAACCTGGGCAACATGGCAGAAAAGCATCTCTACCACATATTCTTTTTTTGACGGGGGGATGGAGTCTCACTCTGTTGCCAAGGATGGAGTGCAGTGGCATGATCTCAACTCACTGCAACCTCCGCCTCCCAGGCTCAAGCAATTTTCATGCCTCAGCCTCCTAAGTAGCTGGTATTACATTCATCTGCCACCATGCCTGGCTAATTTTTGTATTTTTAGCAGCAGTGGGGTTTCACCATGCTGGCCAGGTTGCTCTTGAACTCCTGACCTCAAGTGATCCACCTGCCTTGGCCTCCCAAAGTGCTGGAATTACAGCCATGAGCCAATGCTGGTCGGCCTCAACAACAACAACAACAAAAAATTTAAGTTAGGGCATGGTGGCATGCATCTGTATTCCTAGTTATTTGGGTGACTGAGGTGGGAGAATCACTTGAGCCCAGAAGATTGAGGGTGCAGTGTGCCATGCTCACACCACTGCTGTACTCCAGCCTGGGCAACAGAGTAAGACCCTGTTAAAAAAAAAAAAAAAAGAAAGAAAAAAATCTTAACCAAAGAGTATCTTTCACCTTAATCTTAAACCAGTCACATCCTCATTGTAACTCTTTCACCTGGATGGAGACATGGGTGTGGGGGTGCATGCCTGTAATCCCAGCTACGTGGAAGGCTGAAGCATGAGAATCACTTGAACCTGGGAGGTGGAGGTTACAGTGAGCTGAGATGGTGTCACTGCATTCCAGCCTGGGCATCAGCTCCCCCAACTCCAAAGAAATTAAATTATACCACCCAGGTGATCATTCGATACATGAAGATTTCTACTGCATTTTCTTAGGGACTGTCATGTGTGTCTTTGTAAAACTGTTTCAACTCTGAAATATTTTGATAAATTTGATGTGGCCAAGGATCCCTCAACAAAGATACTTTCAAGTTTTTTTCTTTCTGTCTAATGTCAGGAAGAGATTCAACCCTTCCCTATCTCACACTCAGGACAATGAAGGACATATATTAGTAAAACTCCATGTTTGTGGAGTGAATCAGTGAATGAGTCCTGCACTTTCACCCTATCCTTAAATCTTTCACTTTGATGGATGAATGTCTAATTCAATCAGTTAACCTAAAAGAAAGCCAAAAATCCAATCAGAATTAACTGGGTGGGGCTTAAGAAGTCTAATCAAATCTAGTTCTCGCTCTCTTTTTTTATTTTTATTTTTTTATTTTTTGAATCTAGCCTATTTCTCAAACTGGAGTGCAGTGGTATAATGTCAGCTCACTGCAACTTCTGCCTCCTGGGTTCAAGCGATCCTCCTGCCTCAGCCTCCCTAGTAGCCTGGACTACAGGTGCACACCACTGCACCAGGTTAGTTTTTCTAATTTTAGTAGAGGTAGGGTTTTACCATGTTGGCCAGCTGGTCTCGAACTCCTGACCTGAGATGATCCACCATCCTCAGGCTCCCAAAGTGCTGGGATTACAGGTGTGAGTCACCGTGCACAGCCAAAGTGGTTTATTTTTATTATGTGTAAGAGGTGTGTATTGGAAACATCTGTCTTGTAAATGATGCATAACAATGTCACATAGATTTCAAAGCTTCTCACTGAAATTTTCAATAATGAGGCTGGGGTGGAGGCTCACACCTGTAATCCCAGCACTTTGGGAGGCCAAGGCGGGTGGATTGCTTCATTCTAGGAATTCAAGACCAGACTGGACAACACAGCAAAATGCACTGTCTTTACAAACAGTCAAAAATTAAAAGATTAGCTGGTCATGGTGATGCATGCCCGTGGTCCCAGGTACTTGGGAAGCTGAGGTGGAAGAATCCTCTGAGTCTGGGAGGTCAAAGCAGCACTGAGTGGAGATCCCAGCACTGAACTCCAGCCTGGGTGACAGAGCAAGTCGATGTCAGAACGAACGAAAGAAAGAGAAAGAGAGAGAGAGAAAGAAAGAAGGGAAGGAGGGATGGAGAGAAGGAAGGAAGGAAGGAAGGAAGGAGGGAAGGAAGGGAAGAAGGAAGAAGGGAGGGAGGGAAGGAAGGAAAGAGAGAGAGAAAGAAAGGAAGGAAGAAGAGAGGGAAAAAAGGAGGGAGGGAAAGAGGGAAAGGAGGAAAGAAGAAAGAGAGAAAGAGAAAGAAAGCTTAAATAATTAAAAGAAAACACATAGAAACCGTTCTAGGGGTGCTCCATGAATGTTCCCAACCAGCTAATTTGTAGGAACTGGGAATGTAGGCATGTAGGCTTGTGACACTCCCATTCCCATTGTTTTAGAATCTTGAGTAATTAGAAATTTCCCCCAAAGGTGGGAGGGATGAACTTTCAGGCTCCTCCATGCTCACTAGTCACTGGTTGGAGCACTAGATAGAGGGGAAGGGCTAGTGCGGGTCCTGCCTCCTCACTGCTTGGGAGACGCTCGTGCTGATGCAGCAGAGGCAGAAGGCTGGCTTTGTGGCCACTGAGTACAGAGTAGAATTGGAGTAAACTGAGGACTCTTTCACCCTCGCCAGAGCGGTGACTTTGGCCCTGGGAGAAGATGAGATTGCAGGGGCTTGGCCTGAGAGTGATGCCTTTTCTCTGGACTTGTCCTGTGGAACTTTTCCTTGCAGATTGGTGAAGATGAGCGTCCGGACTCCACCCAGACTCCTGGAGCTGGCGGGGCGGAGCCTGCTGAGGGACCAGGCCTTGACTATGTCCACCCTGGAGGAGCTGCCCACGGAACTTTTTCCCCCCATGTTCTTGGAGGCCTTCAGCGGGAGACGCTGTGAGGCCCTGAAGCTGATGGTGCAGGCCTGGCCCTTCCGCCGCCTCCCTCTGAGGCCTCTGATAAAGATGGGTTGTCTGGAAACCTTCCAAGCTGTGCTTGATGGACTTGATGCACTGCTTACCCAGGGGGTTCGTCTCAGGTGAGGTGGCCCAGTTGGGCTGGTGGGGAGGCCCCAGGTGACCAGAGAAGGACCAGATGGGTCATGAGAAGTGGGGAGGCCCAAGAAGGGATGGCGCTGGTGGGAAAGCTCAGAGAGGCCTTGGCCATTCCACAGCTCCTCAGGGAAAGGACTGCTCACCACCCAGCGTCCATGGAGGTAACAGGAACCTCTCCTCTAGTGGCACTGAAAGGCACCACGAAAAATGAGAACTG
>NW_012105586.1:1462564-1485124 GCF_000951045.1 Mandrillus leucophaeus
CCTGTGCTGTAAGAAGCTGAGAATTTTGGGAATGCCCTTCCACAATATCAGAAACATCCTGAAAATGGTGAACCTGGACTGTATCCAGGAGGTGGAAGTGAATTGCAGTTGGATACTGCCCATCCTGACACAGTTTACCCCATACCTGGGCCAGATGAGGAATCTTCAGAAGCTCGATCTCTCCCACGTGGACGTCTCTCACTACGTTTCCACAAAGCAGAAGGAGTTTGTTACCCAGTTCACCTCTCAGTTCCTCAAGCTGCACTACCTCCAAAAGCTTTATATGAACTCTGTATCTTTCCTCGAAGGCCACCTGGACCAGCTGCTCAGGTGAGCGAGGGGGATGAGCTTCCTCTGCAGACCACAGCAGAGCCTATGTTACAGTAAACGCTAGTGGGCATCTACTGTGAGCCAGCCCATGAGGATGTAACAGTGAAGGGGACACTAGAATGTCCACGTATTGTCCCGTTGGTGGCTCTGTCCTGAAATGGGTTTCACACAACCATCCCAATAGAGGTAGGTGAGGTATCTG
Source organism: Mandrillus leucophaeus (assembly GCF_000951045.1). Lineage (NCBI taxonomy): Eukaryota > Metazoa > Chordata > Mammalia > Primates > Cercopithecidae > Mandrillus > Mandrillus leucophaeus. The sequence goes on from NW_012105586.1 coordinate 1,463,097, forward strand.
GGATTACAGGCGTGGGCCACCACACCTGGCTAATTTTTACATTTTAAGTAGAGACAGGGTGTCACCACGTTGACCAGGCTATCTGCAAACTCCTGACCTCAGGTGATCCACCCGCCTTGAGGTCCCAAAGTGCTGGGATTATAGGCGTGAGCCACTGCGCCCAGCCAACAAGATAATTTTTGAGGAGATGATGAGAAGTGGGGAAGTGAAGTGGGCACCGAAGAGGGGGATGCTCAGCAAACCTGCACATTTCAGAATATCAGCTTTGTGCCCCACAGCTTGGTAAGCACGAATGATCCCATCTCTATCCCTGTTGTAATAGGTTGCTTTGAGCTCCAGGTAAATTAATTACCTAGGAAATGCATGATTCTGAAACAGAGGGTCAGGGAGCAGGCAGAAAGAATAGTGAAAGTGATAGATGGTTTGCTGATGATACAGGTGTGTCAGGGATGCCTGCAGCCTGCCCACCCCAGCTGATGTTGCAGGATCCAGTCTGGGTTTGTCCCTTCTGCCTGTGTCTCCACTGGGCTCGTGTGGCCCAGAGATGTGGTTTTCTGCCTGACAGACGAGGAAAGGGAGCTTTAGGGATTCTGTGAACTTGATCCATTCCATAAATGATGGTGAAAAGACTCAGCCTCAAATGGATTTTTTTTTTTTTATACATAGTCTCACCCTGTCACCCAGGCTGGAGTGCAGTGGCAGGATTTCTGCTCTCTGCAACCTCCACCTCCTAGGTTCCAGCGATTCTCCTGCCTCAGCCTCCCAAGTAGCTGGAATTGTAGGCACCAGCCACCACACTTGGCTAATTTTTGCATTTTTAGTAGAGGGGGGTTTTGGCATGATCGCCAGGCTGGTCTCAAACTCCTGACTTCAAGTAATCCGCCAGGCTCAGCCTCCCAAATTCTGGGATTACAGGCGTGAGTTACTGCTCCGGGCCCAAAATGGAAGTGACCTCAATGACAAAGCTCTTCATCACGCAGCATCCTAAGTGTTGACCAGACAATCAGAATGACCCTGGGCTTGGGCAAAATGGTCTTCATCCTTCACCTTGACATTCTCCACCACCCTCCACTCACCCCTATGATTCTCCAGAACTAACTTCTTGCTCTCTCTCCCCAGCTGTCTGAAGACCCCGTTAAAGATCCTCGCAATAACTAACTGTGTGCTTTTGGAATCAGACTTGAGGCATCTGTCCCAGTGCCCGAGTGTCAGTCAACTAAAGACCCTGGACCTGAGGGGCATCAGACTGGCCAATTTATGTCTTGTGCCTCTCCAAGTTCTGCTAGGAAAAGTTGCAGCCACCCTTGAGTACCTGGGCTTAGATGACTGTGGCATCGTAGACTCCCAAGTCAACACCATCCTGCCTGCCCTGAGCCGCTGCTTTGAGCTCACCACCTTCAGCTTCTGTGGAAATCCCATCTCCATGGCCACCCTGGAGAACCTGCTGTGCCACACAATCAGACTCAACAACTTATGCCTGGAGCTGTATCCTGCCCCGCGGGACAGTTATGATGCTGGTGGTACTCTCTGCTGGCGCAGATTTGCCCAACTTCGGGCTGAGCTGATGGGGAGAGTGAGGGACTTACGGCACCCCAAGAGGATCTTGTTCTGTACTGACTACTGTGCTGACTGTGGCAACAGGACATTTTATGGCCTGGAGGTAGATCAGTGCTGCTGTTGAATACCTGCCTATTTGGGTGGATATATCAAATGCTTTCTTCTGGACACTTGAAAACTAAAACCTAGGTCTTACATACATCCTAAAGGGAGCACAGAAACCACCGTTTCAGACACTGGCTCTGAAGTGGGAAAGGAAAGGTGATCAAGCAGTGGCCGGACTTGGGGGAAATGTTGACATGGATTCAATGGGACTTTGGGGACCTGTGTCCTATAGAGTCAAAAATGGGAATGGGAATGTCTAGAGTGGAATTCAGGCTTGAGAATACATGAGGGAGTTCCCCTTCCATGGATGGTTGTAAAGAAACAGTCAGAAATAAAAAGAAACTAAGTGGAAACTATCTGGTGCCCTCTGTTGTCAAGTAACCTGCTTTCCAGTTTAAGTCCCAGGAATCTTCAGTTATTGATGGAAAAAAAAGGCACTGAGTTGTCCAATCAATAAGATGCAGCCCCAGAAAATCAAGGCATTTAAATGAAATTTGGTTATTTTAATCAATTTCCTTCCTTTTTTTTTTTTGAGACAGAGTTTCACTTTTGTTGCCCAGGCTGTAATGTGGAGTGCAATTGACATCTCAGATCACTGCAACCTCCATCTCCACGGTTTAAGAGATTCTCCAACCTCAGTCTCCCAAGTAGCTGGAATTACAGGCATGTGCCACCATGCCCAGCTCATTTTTGTATTTTTAGTACAGACAGAGTTTCATCACTATGTTGGTCAGGCTGGTCTCAAACTCCTGACTTCAGGTGATCCACCCAACTCGGCCTCCCAAAGTGCTGGGATTCCAGGTGTGAGACACTGCGTCTAGCTATTTTTTTGTTTGTTTTTTAAAGGTGTTGTTCTGTCACCCGGGCTAGAGTGCAGTGGCACAATCATAGCTTACTGCAGCCTCAATCTCCTGGGTTCAAGCGATCCTCCCACCTCAGCCTCCTGAGTAGCTAAGACTACAGGTATGTGAGTCACCACGCCTGGATTCTTTTTTAGTAGAGACAAGGTCTTGCTATCTTGCCCAGGCTGATTTGGAACTCCTGAGCTCAAGTGATTCTCCTGCCTTGGCCTCCTAAAGTGCAGGGATTATAAGTATTGGCCTCCTCCAGTTCTTCACTTCTCTTTATACATCTGTTACCTCCTTGTTAGTTTCTGTGGCGGTTCAGTGGGTTAATACTGGTGGACACCCAGGGCCTGGAATATTAGTGGGCAAGAACAGCAAGCCAATCCACATGGAAAGCACCCTCTTCTCAGGGTCTTTCACTGCTCGCCAGATGCTGAGACCCTGGCCACTCCTTGTGAGTCTCCACATGGTTCCAGAAGCCTTAGTTGGTGGACGCACAAGGAGCCACTCTATTCCCGCTGCCCTGGAAGGGGATGTCCATATTGTGTATTAGCTGGAGCCTCTGGGCGGCACCAACCCTTGCTTGTTCCCCTGATGACTAGCAGCCCTTCTTGAATTAAACTGGTTGTAGCCAGTAAAGACAGCCACATTCCCTTTAAATAAAATACTAAAACTATACAGGCATGTAACACTTTTAAAATATTTCCATCTGACATTTAAAAAGATACATCTTTTGGGGAAGCTAGGTCAGATCGATGAAAGATTTTCTCATAACACCTTCCTTCTCTCCCTATCAAGGAAGAGACTAGTGCAGCGTGTTTTGGAATCACACATCATCCAAGGGTGGAGAACGATCAAATGCCTGTGGGTGATGAGTGACCTCCCTGTGCTGAGGAAGCCTGCATAATGGGCACCCAAGTGAAGGATCCTGCTGAGGATTCAGGGGCTGGTGTTGCTGTCAGGGATCTTAGCCAAGAGCCTCAGATTCCCTGTAAAATGAGGATGATGTTGTCCAACAGCTTACAGGACCCTAGTAGGATCCAATAAGATGGTTTATGTTTAGGGCTTGGTACAGGGCCTGGCACATAGTAATATCAATACATCTTGATCTTTTTTCTCTTCTTAGCAGAAGTCCCAGCGTTTTCCACGTTTCAATCTCATCTCCTATTCCTGATAACAGGGAGGAAACAAGAGCCCAGGGCCTGCAATGGGACTCAGCTTCTTCAAGTCACCACAAATTTCATCATGATTCCCCCTAACAGCGGAGCCCCAGGAGCCAGCAGGGGGCAGGGCAGGCCGTTCAGCGCTGGATTCATTCCTAATAAGATAAAAATTTCCAGTCTGTGGGTCTCGGGTGCCATTTGCTCTTAGATCAGACCATATGGTATAATTTAGTGTTGCAAGGACTATATTTTACAGTATTTTTAAAAATTTCCTCTTATGAGCTAGGTGCGGTGGCTCATGCCTGTAATCCCAACACTTTGGGAAGCCGAGGCAGGTGGATCACTTCAGATCAGGAGTTTGAGACCAGCCTGGCCAACATGGTGAAATCCCGTCTCTACTAAAAATACAAAAAATTAGCTGGGCATTGTGGCACTCGCCTGTAATCCCAGCGATTGGGAAGGCTGAGGCAGAACATTTGGTTGAACCCTGGAGGTGAAGGTTGCAGGGAGCCAGGATCATGCCACTGCACTCCAGCCTGGGTGACAGAACAAGAAAAAAATAATTTACTACAATGTAAATATTATTTAAGTATAAAGATTTGTGTTGTAATTTATGTATATGAACGATATAGAACTTTCAAAGAATGCAATGTGGTATTTTAAGAATGGTTAATGGCCAGGTGTGGTGGCTCACGCCTGTAATCCCAGGACTTTGGGAAGCTGAGGCAGGCAGATCACGAGGTCAGGAGTTGGAGACCAGGCTGGCCAACATGGTGAAACCCCGTCTCTACTAAAAATACAAAAAATTAGCTGGGCGTGGTGACGGGCACCTGTAATCCCAGATACTCAGGAGGCTGAAGCAAGAGAAAGAGAATCGCTTGAACCTGGGAGGCAGAGGTTGCAGTGAGCCGAGATCGCGCCACTGCAGTCCAGCCTGGGTGAAAGAGGAGGACTCCGTCTCAAGCGGGGGCAGAAAAAGAATACTTAACTTGGTTTGGAATCTCAAAACAAATGAGATTTTAAAACTAATTTTAAAGACACTGAACAATAATCCTTTCTTCTTTAAAATATATTTAGAATAACACAATTTTAGCTTTGAAAGGAAACATGACAGTTTTTAAAAATATTGAGTTTATTTTATTTTAATTTAAGACAAGTTCTCACTCTGTCATCCAGGTTGGAGTGCAGTGGCATGATCACGGCTCACTGCAGCCTCAACCTCCCAGGCTCAGGTGATATTCCTGCTTCATTTCCCCTAATAGCTGGAACAACAGGCATGAACCATCATACCTGGATTATTTTTGTATTTTTAGTGGAGACCAGGTTTCACCATGTTGCCCAGGCTGGTCTTGAACTTCTGGGCTCAAGTGATCCACCTGCCTCGACCTCCCAAACTGCTGAGAGTTAGCCCTTAAAGGCGTGAGCCACCACACCCAGCCCTAGGTTTATTTGTTTGTTTGTTTGTTTGTTTGTTTATGTTGGAGATGGAGTCTCACTCTGTTTCCCAGGCTGGAGCACAGTGGCATGATCTCAGCTCACTGCATCCTCCACAATCCAGGGTTCAGGTGGTTCTCCTGCCTCAGCCTCCTGAGGAGCTGGGATTACAGGCATGTGCCACCATACCTGGTTAGTTTTGGTAGTAGTATTAGTATTTTTTAGTAGAGACGGGGTTTCACCATGTTGGCCGGGCTGGTCTCGAACCCCTGACCTCAGGTGATGTGCCTGGCTCAGCCTCCCAAAGTGCTAGGACTACAGGCGTGAGCCACCATGCCCGGCCTATTTTTTTCTTTATAGCAGTTTTAGATTCACAGAGAAACTAAGCAGAAAGTCCAGAGTTCTCATCTATCCCCTTCCTCCTTCAATATACAGCACCCCCACAGGATCAACACCCACATCGGCGCAGAGCATTCGGCACAGTCAATCAGCCACATGGACACATCACTATCACCCAATGTCTATAGTTTACATGACGGATCATTGCTGGTTTTTACATTCTATGGATTTTAACAAAGGGATAATGGCATGTATCCACCATTAGAGCATCATGCAGAGTCGTTTTGTTTCCCTAAAAGTCCTCTGTCCTCTTCCCATTCATCCCACTGTACTCCCAACCCGTGGCAACCACTGGACTTTCTACCATCTCCATAGAAAAAGGCAAAAGTCTTTTCCGGAATGTCTAACAGGATGAGTCTTTTCACATCGCCTTCTTTCACTTGTACCATAACGTGCATTTAGGAATCTCTCATGTCTTTTTATGGCTTCAGAATAGCTCACTGACTGGATAGTCACTGACTGAAGGGCATCTTGCTTGCTTCCAAGTTTTGGCGATTATGAATAAAGTTGCTATAAACATCCAGGTGTGGGTTTACTCATTTTGTTAAATACCGAGGACTATGATTACCAAATTGTAGGGGAATGGTATGTTTTACAAGGATTTTTTCTTTATTGACAATCTCACTTGTTCGGTATCACTGCTAAAGGTCAGGAACTTTGTCATCCTGGGGTCCCACTGCTGAGCAGGGAACCTGGCACTCGGTAGCAAATGCTGTTGACCACGTGATGCATGGAAGTGTTTGTCATCAGTATAGCCACTAAATTGCTAACTTAGGGATGTCAACAGCTCGCTACCAATAAGAGAAATAAATTGGATTATGGGAAAAAAAGCCCTTTTGATACTGTGGCTACTCCATGTGTGTCATGAAAGTCCAGCAATTGGCCAGGCGCAGTGGCTCACGTCTGTAATCCCAGCACTTTGGGAGGCTGAAGCAGGCGGATCACTTTAGGTCGGGAGATTGAGACCAGCCTGGCCAACATGGTTGAAACCGTGTCTCTATTCAAAATACAAAAATTAACTGGGCGTGGTGGCACATACCTGTAGTCCAAGCTACTGGGGAGGCTGAGGGAGGACAATTGCTTGACCCAGGAGGTGGAGGTTGCGGTGACTGAAGATTGTGCCACTGCACTCCAGCCTGGGCAGCAGAGCGAGACACCATAACAAGAAAAAGAAAAACAAAACAAAAGGAAGTCCAGCATGGTAAGAGGTACATAGAGGCACATGTGGGTGAGCTTCATTTGTTTTCCATCCTTTTGCCTTTCTCTGGACAGAATTCTCAATGCAAAACATTCCAAAAACACAGAGCAAATATCTCCTCTAATCTTCCCGTTATCCCAGACTTCTCTCCAGCATATATGTGCTAGTGTCTTCCAGATATTTCTGTGACTTGCTACACAGAAGATCAGATCAAATGGACATGTGCCTAAAAAGGTGGTGACTTGCCAGATCTGGACTCACTTTGCAGGGTGCTGGGACCTCTCCGAGAACCAAGCGGTAGCTCCAGGCGCCAGGGCTGCGGGCTCTTCTGTGCATCTTCAGGAGCTTTTATTGACCTTTCTCAGCACAGCCCCCTCCTCAATTACCAACTTCCAATCCGAAAATGACATCCCACTAGATCCGGAACTGCCACCCAGCTAACCCTGCTTGAGTTTTCAATTTTCCTCTCAAAAGGTGATTAAATTAGATAGGCATTTATGAAAGTGAAAGAATTAATAATAGGATGAAGGTCAGAAACTCATGTGTTCACTTATTCCACAAACACTGGTAAAGTTTGACTAACATGTGACCTTCACAGTGATACAGGGAAGGATTTATATATATTTACATATATATATATATGTATTTATTTATTGCAGAACCTTTGGCCACATTGAAAGTATCAAAATGTTCCAGATTTAAAACAGCTTCAAGAAGACAGTGATGTTATCCTTAAAAAACACAATAAAAATCTCAGTGTATCCACTGGTCACCTGGGTTTTGTGCTACCTAACATGGTAGATCATATGCCCATTTGGGCGGAAGACAGGAGCTACTGAGGGCGTAATTTATCTCAAGGTTAAGGTCAAGGCTTCACTAAAAGAAATCAGGTCTACATTACAAAGTAAGGAGGGGGCTGGGCCGGACCGGACTGAGTGTTCTAACGGGACCCTGGGAGGGAACCAAGACAACATAAAACATGGCAGGTATTTTGAGGGCATCTGGACAAAAGGATTGAAAGACTGTTTTTTAGATTGAGTTTAAAAATTATAAAAATGTAATTACAAAAGAGATAATACAGACTCTTAAAGCATCACACTTTCTTTGAGGGCAGAGAGGGCAGATACAGTCTTGGTTCCTACTGGAAGGTGAAGCATCATGACTCACAAACATGATGGGCTTCCCTCAGAATACCAGCTTGGGAAGAGTGAATCTGAGTGTGTGAGCTGGGGCAGAGCCCAGAGAGGAGCAGTGTGGTCAGACGTAAGAAGGGAGACTTTTCAATCCGGAAGCATGGATGGTGGAAGCTGTGTCTGCAGACTTTGGGAGAGAAATGAACCCCTTGGGGGATTCTGCACCATCCCCAGGACCCCAGTGAGAATCCTGCCCTTTGGGGGGTATTTCTACCATGTTCTGGTTGCCTGTGCTTCTGAAGGTGCTCCTCTGCTGTCCAGGTCAGAGCACCCTTCGGAGCCCATCTGAAGGGACAGCCTGACCTCAGTTCCACTCACAGAATTTCTACTGGGATTCCAAAGCTTCTCCTGGGCTTTTGATCAGGGTCTCTAAAATATTGCTGAACTTCTGTTTTCCTCCCCAAGCCTGCGCTGTCGGGGAAACCGAGTCCTCTGCTTCCTGGAAATGTCAGCCAACCTCTCCTGCACCCAGGAGTATGGCCACAAACAATGCTAAGAGATATTCTCCCTGGAATCAGCAGTGACCAATAAATTCTCCCCAAATTCTACTGAGCGATTTGGGTGCACCCAGGAAGGCACAAAGCAGGGAGCTCCTCAGCTGCTGCTCTGACCCTGAAGTGGCACCCGGGACTGATGGAGGGAACCTTGTCTAACTTGCACAGGAAGAGTTGACTCCTCTGGTTTTCCTAGAAGTGCCAGGCTGTTGGCAAAGCCTGGCACAGGTCCTGGTGGAGGGGCCATCCCTTCCCAGGCTCCCCTGGCCCAGTCTTAGAATGGGTGAGGCTGCACCTGGAGAGTAGTGAGTCTGTTTCTGAGGCAGGGCATTTCCTTTCTTGTGGTGTGTGCCCTCTGTGCATTTCTAACAGTGAAAAATCTCTGACCAGGCCCTGCTGGCCTCCTCTAGTCCTCAGGAGGGTCTCATTCCAGATCGCATTTATGACTGTCTTTCCCAAGACCAGGGGCTGGTCCTCTTTTTTCCTCCAATAAAGATCTGAGGAGAAGGTCACTCTGAGAGCAGGATGTTGAGGGAGGTGCCTGCAGCAGACTGGGGTGGGGGAAGTCTGGGAACTCCCTGCAGGCTGGATGGAGCCAGGGGCACTAAGGACAAGAACAGGGTCCAGAAAGGGAGTGACCCAGAGGAGCTGATGGGGGCCAGATTAAGAGTGGAGGAGAAAGATGGCAGCAGGGTTGGGGACTCGGTTCTCTGACTCTCACAGAGCCACATCCCTGATAAACTGGGGACTTGGGTCTGAGACCCTGAAAGGACTTGGACCTGGATGTGGGGCTGTGAGTTTCCAAGGACTTTTGATTTCGCCCTGGTCTACATGAGGTTCCAGTGGCTGCCCGACCCCACCCCAGGGACAGAGAGGCAGTCTAGCGGGGAAACCTGGGGAGAGAGAGTCCGTGGCGAGCACCCACCCTGGATGCAAACACAAGGGACAGGTCAGAGGGAGGAAGCCTTGGCGTGTGGCCAGGGGAAGAGAAGCACTTTGGATATGGGACAGTTCTGTCTCTGCACTTGTCACAGCCTCACAGGACTGTGAGAATTGAACTTTGCAGGAGGGAATGAGGGAGAATGGGGTCTGGGCTGGAGTCCCTGTCATCAGGTGACCCCCATCTACTCCTGCAAACCAGGGGAAGGTCTTGCTAGATGTAAGTCAATCCCGGGCCTATCAGACTGCCTGGCACTTTCTCATGGACCCAGAAGGAGCACAGTGATCCTCGGTCGAAAAAATCTTGCATTGTCCAGGGCTGAGGATTGTCAGGTGGCCCTGGAGGGGAAGACTCTGGGGAAAACCACAGAGAAGATTTTGGAATATTTGACACTCTTGGAACATTTGACACTCTTAACGCCCAATGCCTCCCCTTCCTATTAGTTGGGCGTGGTGGCAGGAGAATTATTAGTATTAGTATTACTTATTAGTATTAGCATTAGTATTGTTTATCTGAAAACAGAGAGAGAAAAGCTGGTTTCTGTCTCCTTTTTATATCATAACTCAAGGTGCCCTGGGGATCTCGAGTGCATGGAGCAGGGAGTCTGAAGGAGTTTGTCCTTTGAATATGAACCCATGGGAAGTAGGTGTGTATTCTGTGGCCATACTCACTGGCCTCTTTGCTTAGTGGAGACAGAAGGGCCCAGGGCCCACCCCCGAGCCTTTGCTTCCCGGGACCCCTCTCTATCTTTCCATGTGCATGCCTGAGGGGGTTCCTGGTCCTCACCCATCCACACTGGCTCTTCTTGAGATGATGCATCTACTGTACACCTGCAGGTGACCTTGTGTAGAAAGAATTCCAAAAACCCACATGGGTCCACATAGAGTGAGGCTGCCTCTAGACAGGTACAGGAACCCCAAGCCTCTTAGCCACTGCCAGAGCCTGAGACTGGGGCACTCACATGGAGACAAATGCATGAGGTTTTAGAAGAGGCTGGGTTGGTGGGAGCAGAGGAGGGCACGGATGGAAAGCAGGGGTTCCTGGAAGCTTCACGGCCAGAGGCACTTGGGAGGGGAGAAGGCATCATGGAGAGAAAGGTCAGGGCTCCTTCCATGCCCTGAGGTCACAGCGGGTTTCCCTCTCTCCCAGCTCCTCCCTGGGCTCCTGTGTTGGGGAGTCAGGGCTGGCTCAGCTGGGGATCTTTGGTGAGTGGGAAGGACATAGGGCACTCGGGGTCTCAAGTTCAACTTTTAACATGATCCTCAAATGAGAGGTTTCACCCAGTGGCCTCCAGTCCACAGACCCCATGTCTTCTTGCTGGACTCCTGGGGGAGCTGCCCAGCCAGGGACATGAGATGTTTCACTTTTGTCTGCCAAGTGCAAAGCCGTCTTAATCTACGTGAGGCCAGCTCCGTACGGGAGGGTTGTGGTCCGCAGGACTGGTAGCCCAGCCCACCAGCTTCAGGCCCTCCCTGGTTAGACAGTGGAGCCTGACCAGTGACCCTCACTTTCCCGCCTAGGAGTTTGTCTCTCTCCCACCACCACCCATGGCACCCACGTCGCACACACCGAGGAGCATCCAAAGGCCAGCGCTGATCTGTCCTTGGCCCCCTCCCATGCTGGTCAGTGCCCAAAGTCCAGAGGGTTCAAGACAGCAGGAGGATAGGGACTCAGCCCTGCCTCGAGCATGCGCACACCCACCTAGGCTGCAATAGCATCTGGGCTCCACCCCAATCCCTCTCCAAAATTAGAGCAGGTGCCATGAGAGACCAGGCAGTGGCAGCAGGCACCTCCAGCCACAGGGGAAGGGGAAAACTCCTGGGCCCTCCAGAGCACTGGGGGGCGTCAGTTGGTAATTGCAACCTGGGCAGCTTCTGTTGCACCTTTGGATCTACTGCCCTACCAACTCAGGAGGACCAGGATTCCCTCTTGTCCCAGGCTCCCATCAGCTCCAAAGTGTACACAGCCTCGGCTGTGCCCTCTCTCTGTATTTCCCCACAGAGGGGACAGGCGAGATGAAGGTTCACAGCAGCTCTGGCCAACGCTGCACAAACAAACCCAATGCTCCTGGGTCTGGTTTAACGAGCCCCAACTGCGCTCTTTTCAAGAAGATTGCAGGCTAACAGCACGCAGTGAGGAGTGAGGTCGAGGCTTGGTAGAGGCTTCAGACCTGGGAGCAGGTCCCGTTTAGCCATGAGAGGGTATGGGTGACACAATTTGCTGCCTCAGTGACATGGGGCACAGGCCTGGCCCACAACCCTGCCAAGGGGGGTGTCTGTAACAGTGGATCACGGTCCACAGGCCCAGCAATCGGGAGCGTCAGGCTCTGTGGTCACCCCTGTGGTGGGCGGATCTTGGAAATACAGCCTCAGGAGGATTTCCACAGAACCTCCCCTTTGAGGCCCAGGAACTTGACACTGTTAGCAGGGCGGGCACAGTGGCCGCACAGCTGACCAGGTCATTGAACCAGGTGCCATTTCTGCTTCCCAACCAGGCCCCTGGAGCACGGCCCCAGCTCTGCTTTCTGAACCTGGCAACCACACTTCATGTGCAAGCATGGCACCACCCCAAGCCCATCTCCTCAGGGCCGCTGTCTGCCCAATCTTTTGTGCCCGACTGAGTTGCTCCCCAAAGGTGAAAAAGTAAGGAAAAAAAACAGATGACTTAAGAGAAAAATGGGTGAAGACCATTGGCACACCTGTAATCCCAGCACTTTGGGAGGCCAAGGTTGGTGGATCACTCAAAGCCAGGAACTCAAGACCAGCCTGGTCAACACGACAAAACCCTGTCTCTACTAAAAATACAGAGGCCGAGGCGGGCGGATCACAAGGTCAGGAGGTCAAGATCATCCTGGCTAACACAGTGAAACCCCGTCTCTACTAAAAATACAAAAAATTAGCCAGGCGTGGTGGCGGGCACCTGTAATCCCTGCTACTCGGGAGGCTGAGGCAGGAGAATGGTGTGAACCCAGGAGGCGGAGCTTGCAGTGAGCCGAGATGGTGCCACTGCACTCCAGCCTGGGCGACAGAGCGAGACTCCGTCTAAAAAACAAACAAACAAACAAAAACAAACAAACAAACAAACAAAAAATATTAGCCAGGCTTGGTGGCACATGCATGTAGTCCCAGCTCCTTGAGTGGTTGAGGCATGAGAATCACTTGAGCCCTGAAGGAAAGGATGGCAGTCAGCCCAGATTGCACCATTGCACACCAGCTGAGGAGACAAAGTGAGATTTTTGTCTCCAAAAATAAAAGAAAAAGAAAAGAACAAGAATTGGTAAGAATTTATCAAAATGATCTAATTTTATATGGTTGTTATGATGTTCTCAAGCTGAACCTCAATCACAGACAAATTAGTACTGCATTATTTTTCCATCAGTAACTCAATAACTAGAGATTTCTGATGTACAAATCGCTAAAGTAAGTCAATCAAATACAGAGGACACCAGAAAGTGTTCACTGAGGTTCTCTTTATTTCCGATATTTCTTTGTAACCATCTTTGCAGGGATAACATTCTCATGACTATAGAACTTTAGGTTCTGTCTCTGACTCTGCAGGACATGGGTCCCTGAAGGTCTCACTGACTCCACCTCAACGTTTTCCTCCAGTCTTGCCCCCTGCTGGTATGTTTTTTCCATTGTACTGAGCACTTGCCTGAAGCAAAGAGTTCAGTGCTTCCTTTAAGCTGTACATGTGGCCTGGGCAAAGTCGCTCATGCCTGCAATTCCAGCACTTTAGGAGACCGAGGTAGGAGAATCCCATGTGCCCAGCAGTTTGAGACCAGCTGGGGCAACATAGCGAAACCCTGTCTCAAATTTTTTTAATAAAAATCTTAGAATTATTAAAAAAGAAATAAGAAATAAGAAAAATAACTTGCACGTACATACTAGATTTTAGTGTCTAGGTGCCTGGAAGAGAACTTTGGATGTATCTACCCCGCTAGGCATGCCTTCCCTGGCAGCAAAGATGGAGCTCCAGTTCCTCAGACGGTGGGTGATGAGCCACAGGAAGGGCAGGGGGTGGGACCAATGAAGATCCTCCTGGGCTGCCTGACTTCCCTCAGTGTGCGCATCAGCTCAGCCCGAAGTGGAGTGAAGATCTCCCAATCGACAGGAACCAAGGAATTCAAACTCTCCCAAGGGGCGGAGTATGTCTCCAGGCTTAACTTGCTCAGCCCACTGGTGTGGCGCAGTAGGTCCTTCAGGGCATCCACAGACATGAAATTTCGACCGAAGTAGAAAGTGGTGAGCTGGGAGCAGCGGCTCAGACCGGGCAGGATGGCACTGAGTTGGGAGTAGTGGATCTGACAGCCCTCCAAGATGAGGGTCTCGAGAGTGGCAGCAACTTTCTCTAGCAGAGCTCCGAGGGGCTCAAGACTGAGGCGGAACAGCGGCACGTAGCTGAGATTCAGATGCTTCAGGTAACCGAGGCTTGGGTACTAGGAGAGACACTTCACGTCCTCTTCCAATAGGTAGCCACAAGTCAATTCCAAGTTCTCCAAAGGGTTCTGGAGGCACCTGTAGAGATCAAGAAGTTAGTTCTGGGCAATGGTACCAGTTAGATGAAGGTAGTGGGGAATAACCTCAAGGGAAATGTCTGCTTCACCCAAACACAAGTTTATTCCCATCATGTGATGGTGGTCCGCATGCAAGTTGCTGCGTGATGAGGACTCTGGTCATTCAGGACAGTCCCATTTTAGCCTCGGCCCTTTCGCCATTGCTTGTGTGATTGATTCAAGGCTGCAAAATCTCTAAAGCCTTTTTGCTTCACTTTTTAGCAGAAAACTTCATCTCTGGGCCACAGGTACCCAGTGGGAGATGTGCACAAAGAACTCACCTCAGCAAGGTCTAGGGACATCAGCTAGGGCTACGTGCCGGCAGGGGCTCCCTGACATGCCTGCATCTGCAAACCACCTATCACTTTTTACCACTCTCACGCCTACTCCCTCAGCCTCCGTCCTGGAAGCACTCATTTCCCATGTCAATTACCTTTCCTGGAGTTCAAAACAACCTTTTACAGACAGGGAATTAGAGACAGAATCATTCGTGATCACTAAGCTGGTGAGGACAGAGCTTCTACTGTGACATGCACAAGTTTGATGTGCTTTTCCTTCTTTCATAGCCTCCTCTATTACCTCTTTTATATCATATCAACTTGAAACACACCTTGAAAAAAGAAATTCACATGCGCACCCTCAGTAGAGCTGAAACCCCCACTAACTAGCTTGTACATGATGTCCTTCTCTAGCCTCTACCCCAAGTGCCCCCCCTGCCCACATTGGAGCGATCCTGTGATAGCCGCTCCAGGACATGGAGCCCTGAATGGGACAATGTGTTGACATTCTGGTGTCCCCTTCACTGTGACGTTGCCCCTGACTGGCACACAGTACATGCCTTCCAGTGTTTGCTGTAACAAAACAAGGCTGTGCTGTGGTCTGCAGAGAAAGTGCGCAATCCTTTCTCACCTGATCAGCTGTTCCAGGTGCCCACTGAAGAAGGTGACCAATTTTATTTTAAGCAACTAGAGATGTTCCAGCCTGAGGAACACAGAGCTGAATTTGGCGACTAACCGTCCCTCAAGGTCATTGTCTGACATGTAATGATGGCACCTGGAGAAAATGAGTTTGCGAAGATTCTTCATCTCCTTCAGGTAACAACGAAGCTTTCTTATCAGATGCGGCCAAGACATGTTGCGGATTTCCAGCTCCTGAATACTATCCAGGTGGATTAATGTCAATGGTTTTCTGAGATATTTAATCGGCGTTAGATAATTCACCAACTTGCTACAGCACAGGTGTACTAAACCTCTCCTTTGATAAACCCACTGAAAGAGGTATCTCAGGCATTCATCCTGGGGTATTTAAATGTTTTTCAATAAGAGCAATTCTTATTCATTGATCTTTAAAATTCATTTTGAATGTGTCATTTCATTTGAGACTCAAAACCACATTAAGCATTTTTAAAATATTGCACTACATACTTTAAAGCACTAAATTCCTGTTATATGTTAACATTTCAATTTGAATCTTAAATGTGTTATATGTAAATCACAAATACATATTTATTCTCTATAAACATTTACATAACAGCAGATTTTTGGAGATACCACTCAATATCATCCTTTTTGCATCAATAAATTACAACAGATGGTCTCACCTACCAGCAGATGGCACATGAGTCTCATGGACTGGAAATTTTCTCTCAGGATCACTAGTGATGAACTCAGGCCTTCCCCGCCCACCCCACCCTCTGCTGGCTGCTGAGGCTCTGCTGTTTGGGGGAATCACGATTAAGTAGTGGTGGTGTGTAGCAGCTGAGTCCCGTTGCCTGCCCTGGGATCCTACTGCCTCCCCATTATCAGAAATGGAAGATGACATAGAATAATGCTGGGACTTCTATTAGGAGAGGGAAAACAAGAACAAGATGTATGTATTGAGCTCTTACTGTATGCTAGGCCCCGTTCCAAGTCCTGACCATGCACCATCTCACTGGGTCCTACAACGGTCTCATAGGATGGCAGGCATCATCGTCCTTATTTTACAGAGAATCTGAGCTTCTTGCCTATTTCATGCCCAATAGCACCAGCCCCTGAGTCCTCGGCAGGGTTCTACACTTAGGTGCGTGTTGTGGAGGGTCCTTCAGCACAGGTGTGGTCACTAATTACCCCCAGGCACTTGATCGTTATCCACCCTCTGAGGATGTGTGATTCCAAATACAATGCACTAGTCTTCCTTGACAGGGAGAAAGGCGAGGTGTTAAGAAAAGGTCTTTCATCGATGTTATAGGTATTATATGCCTACATAATGCAAGCATTTTGCTAAAAGGGAATTTGGATGTCTTTATTGGCCACAACTGCTTTAATTCAGCAAGGGCCACTACCCACCGTGAGGACAGGCATGGGTTGGTGATGCCCTGAGGCTGCTGCTCACACAGTCTGGAGCTCCCCTTCCAGGGCAGGGGCCATGCCTTGGGCAGTGAAGTCCTTTCCCAGTACAGGTAACGGTCAGGAACTGAGGGTTCTGGATCCACCCATTCGGAGTAAACAGGGTCTCGGCATCTGGACAGAAGCGAGGGCCCTTGAGAAGAAGGGGCTGAACTTCAGTAGCTGACACTCACTTTCCACTTAGAATGCTCCAGGCCCTGTGTGTGTCTCTCATGTGCATTAACCCACTAAGTAGTCACAGAGAATAGCAAGAAGGTAACAGATGCCCAGAGAGAAGTAAAGAAAAGGAGGGAATTGATCCAAATGATCAAATTCCATTTTAATGGCTTGATTTCTGGGAGCTGAAACTCTTTTGTCACAGACAAATCAGTGCCGCCTTTCCTCCATCAGTAACTTGAGACTTCTTAGGTTTACATTGTTAAGCCAGGTGAAGTAATCATGGAGGACACTAGACAGTTTCCATTTAGTTTCCCTTTATTTCTGACTGATTCTTTACAACCATCCATGCAGAGGTAACTCTCTCATGTGTCTCTCCTACCTGATTTTCACTCTAGCAGTTCAGATTCCCATTTCTGTTTCTCTGGGACACAGATCTCTAAAGATTCCATCAACTCCAGCTCAACTTTTCCCCCAGTCCCACCACTTCTGCATCCATGGTGCGTCTGTGCTCCCTTTAACATACACTCATGGCCTAGGATTCAGTTCCCAAATAACCAGAATAAAGTTCTAAATACATCCACCCTGATGGACAGGCATTCAGCAGAGGCAGTGACTGGGCTCCAGGTCATAGGAGGCCCTGATGCCACAGCGAGGGCAGGGGACAGTGCTGAACACAACAGTCTTGGGCTGCCTTAAGTCCCTCAGTGTCTTCATCAGCTCAGCCCCAAATTGAGCAAATCTCCCCCAGCAGAGAGCACCCTGGGCATCATAACTCTCCAGAGGGGCAGGGTACAGCTCCAGGCTCAGCTTGCTCAGCCCGACGGTGTGGCGCAGCAGGTTCTCCAGGGCGGCCGCGGAGATGAGGTTCCCACAGAAGCTCAAGGTGCTGAGCTGGGAGCAGCGGCTCAGGGCAGGCAGGATGACGCTGAGTTGGGAGTCCGTGATCCCACAGTCCTCTAAGTCCAGGGTCTGCAGGGTGGCCTCAACTTGCTCTAGCAGAACGGCGAGGGGCTCAGGGCTGAAATGGGTCAGTGTGATGCCCCTCAGGTCCAGCTCCTTTAGCTGACGGATGCTCGGGCACCAAGAGAGATGCTTCAAGTCCGACTCTGACAGCAGGCAATCGGTCATGACGACCGTCTCCAAGGGGGCCTGGAGACATCTGGGAGAGAACAAGAAGGAGATAGAGGAGAGTGGTGGGAAGACCTCAGGGTGAGAGATGACAGTCTCCACAACCCAAGGCTGCTCTGCTCATCCGAGGATAGTCAGCGCCTGGGGTGTGGGAACGGAGACTCTGCTCCTTCAGGACAGTCCCAATTGAGGCTCAGTCCTTCACCATCACTCAGGTGACTGGGTCAAGCCCATGAACTCTAAGGCTCCCTTTCTTCATCTGTCAGGCAGAAAACCACATCTCTGGGCCACACGAGCACCGTGGAGACACAGACATAAAGAACAACCCAGGCGGGATCCTGCAACATCAGCTGGGGTGGCCAGGCTGCAGGAGTCCCTGACACGCCTGTATCAGCAGCAAACCGTCTATCCTTTCTCCCTTCTTCACTCCTGCTCCCTCACCCTCTATTCCATCATCATGTATTTCCCATACATTAGTTACCTGACTTGGAGCTCAGAGCATTTTACTGACAGAGGGAGAGACAGGATTCTGCCTGTTCACTAGGCAGGTGAGGACAGAGCTTCTATTTTAAAACAGAGGGGTGTGATGGGCTTTCTCTTCTTTAGTGCCCTCTTCACCTCCCTATTTCCCATCATCTTAACTTAGACACACATCCTCGGGAGGAATTCACAAATGCACTCTCACTAGATCTGAACCCGCAGTTGCTAGCATCCTAGCGTGGCAGCCTCTCTATAGCATCTAGCCCAGGAGATCCCGCTGGCTTATTGGGATGGTTGTGGGACACCCATTTTAGGACAGAGCTGCCAACAGGACAATGCATGGACATTCTAGTGTCCTCTTCACTGTGACCTCGTCACAAGCTGGCTCACAGTAGATACCCCCTGGTGTTTACTGTAACAGAGAAAGGCTCTGCTGTGGTCTGCACAGAAAACTCACCACCCTTCCTCACCTGAGCAGCTGGTCCAGGTGGCCTTCGAGGAAAGAGACAGAGTGCATGTAAAGCTTCTGGAAGGAGTCCAGCTTGAGGAACTGAGAGGTGAACTGGGTGATAAACTGCTCCTTCTTGTCTGGGGGAATGCAGGCAGACACATGGATGTTGAAGAGAACAAGTTTGCGGAGATTCCTCATCTGGCCCAGGTAAGGGGCGAACCTTATAAGAATGGACAGCTCCCAGGGGCAGCACACTTCCACCTCCCGGATACAGTCTAGTTCCACCATGTTCAGGACCTCTATGATACTGTGGATGGGCATTCCAAAAATCTGCAGCTCCTTGCAACACACATGCAGTAAGCCTTTTCTCTGTTTGCCCCACTCTAAGAAGCGGGTGAGGCATTCATCCAGCCTCCCATTCTTGAAGCAAAGGTCTAAGGTCACCAACAAGGGCTGCTGCCCACCCAGCCTTGCACAGTTCTCTGCTGTTTGTCTCTTACTCAGGGCCTCTGGGGAGGGTGCAGAAGCTCCAGACCATATGCCCCAGAAGTTCTCATCCACATCCCGCAAGTCCAGCACTTGAAGTTTCCACCGCCTGTGGGTAAAAGAGATGAGAGGTTCCAGATTTACTCAACGATTTGAGCTTTTATCCACATCCTAGACATCAGTGACTCCCCTCCCTGCTGCTTCTCCCACTCTCTGTCTTTTCTCCATCCCTCTTTCTCCTTGAAACCTGCCTGGTCCCCACTGCTAGTGTCTTCAATTGCCACTGGGAGGAACCCGGTTCCTGATCCTTCAGTGAGCCCTGCATGGTGAGCAGTCCTTTCCCAGAGGAGCTGGACAATGGCCAAGGCCTCTCTGAGCTTCCTCCCCAGCCGCATCAGAAGCCTTTGGGCCACCTTTGGGCCTCCCACTCCTTCTGACCCAGCCAACCCTACCCTGGATGTCTGGGCCCTCCCCACCTGGCCAGCTGGGTCACCTCACCTGGGGCGAACCTTCTGGGCAAGCAGTGCATCAAGCCCCTCCAGCACAGCTCCAAAGGTCTCCAGAGGACGCGACTTCATCAGGGACCCTAGAGGAAGGCAGGTGAAGGGCCAGGCCTGCACCATAGTTTTCAGGGTCTCGCAGCATCTCCTGGTAAAGGCCTCTATGAACAGAGAGGGAAAGAGCTCCCTGGGCAGCTCCTCCAGGGTGGGGATGGCCAAGGCTCCGTCCCTCAGCAGACTCTGCTCAGCCAGCTCCAGGAGTCTGGGTGGGGCCTGGAGGCTCATGCTGATGAATCTACATGGAAAACTTTCAGAGAAAGAGCATGATTCTTATGGCAAATCACATTACTTCATCATCTCCTAGTGCCAATGCTATTGCTCTGGTAGTGATGGAAAGGTAATTAGTTCACCCCAATTCCACTCTGCACTTTCTGGACACAAATCCGTAATTCTGCTCCTGCTGGTACCATGAAGATTGTCTTCCAAACGATGAGGAGGGGGTAGGTGACCACTGGCCCATTCATTTTCAACCATTGCTGCACTAAATCTCAGTAACACTGGGAAGCGTTGCTGAGGATCCTGAAAGCTAAGCTCCACCTTTTCAAGAAAATATTTCTTGTCACTTACCACCCTAAAACAATGGAATGAGAATGTCCTGTGGCCCCACACAGCCGACATTCTCAGTTCCCACAATGAACATGGTTGCAGAAGACTAAAGGGACTCCTTGGAATCAGTGCCATTATTTTGTATTTTGAAAAATTGTAACAAGAAATTGTGAAAGCACCGTGACAGTGTTCTAGAGCCTGTGGAAGTTAGGGATAAAAACTCTAACTCTCAGATGAAGGTTCCAATGTTGATCTCTCACACAGACTCACAATGACCCACTTTAGGATGGAATCTAGGGGGAAAAAATTGATCCCATATTCAGAACAAAGACTCCACTCTTGAGAATGGTCTATGGAATATTTAAGGTTTTAGTAAAAATGAGAGCCTAGCATGTAAAATCACAATGCCATCAAGTCTATGAACTATAATTTAAGGGCACAAAAACCAATAATTTCAAATGTCATGAAATAGAAATTCAACCAGTTGTAAGTTTTTAATATCTTTTGTTTAAAAAAAAACTGCTTCGATATGAATTGTGAAATGACAAAAACCAAGGACAAATCAAATTTTGGGATGAAGACAAAACTACATTTAGAGGAAAAATCAAAGCCTAAATCTGTTCATCTGAAAACAGACAAGGAAGTTCTCTCTGCCACCTTGGGCTGCATGTCACCGTCCCTGACTGGCTGGCTGCAGATCAGATGGGCATGAACCTAAGGAGCGGGTGACTTACCAGAGCTGGACTCACTTTGCAGGGTGCTGCGACCTCTCAGAGAACCAAGCAGTACTCCAGGTGCCAGGGCTTCGGGTCTCTTCTGTGCACCTTTGGGAGCTTTTATGGACCTTTCTAACCACACCCTCCCCTTCTCAACAACCAACTTCCAATCAGAAAATAAGTCTGATTAGATTCTGAAGTTCCACCCAGTTAATCCTGATTGAGTTTGTGACTTTCTTCTAATTAATTTATTGAATCAGATATACATTTATGAAAGTGAAAGTATAAATAATAGGGTGAAAGTCCACAACTCATTATTCCTTTATTCCACAAACACTGATGGAGTTTGACTGACATGAGAGCTTCATAGTGATGCAGGAAAGGGTTGAATCTGTTTCTGGCATTTGACAGAAAAAAATAAAACCTTTGTTGGGAGATATTTGGTATCTTTGTTGGGAGATATTTGGCCACATAAACATTATCGAAATGTCTCAGAGCTAAAACAACTCTAAGAAGACAGTAATTTCATCCCTAAGAAAGCAGAATAAATATCTCTGTGTATCCCCTAGTCACCTGGGATTTATGCTTTCTAACATGGTAGATCATATGCCCATTCAGGTGGAAGAAGGGTACCACCGAGGGTGTGATTGATCTCACGACAAAGGTTCAGGCTTCTCCGGAGGAAATTAGGCCAAAATTACAAAGTGAGGTGGGGGCTGGGAAAGATGGGACTGGGTGTCCTAATGGGACCCTGGGAAGGAACCAAGACAACACAAAACATGGTGAGTATTTTGTGGGGGAGGAGACAGAAAGATTGGAAGACTCCACTCAGATTGAATTCAAAAATTAAAAAGGAAATAATTACAAAAGAGACACTGTAGACTCAAAACATAATATTGTCTTTGAGGGCATGGGACGAGATACAGTCCTGGTCCCCTCTAGAAGGTAAAGCGTGTTTATTATCCCTCTCCCCTCCCCCAACCCCTCGACAAGCCCTGGTGTGTGACGCTCCCCTTCCTGTGTCCAAGTGTTTTCATTGCTCAGTTCCCACCTATGAGTGAGAACATGCGGTGTTTGGTGTTTTATCCTTGCCATAGTTTGCTGAGAATGATGGTTTCCAGCTTCATCCATGTCCCTACAAAGGACATAAACTCATCCTTTTTTATGGCTGCATAGTATTCCATGGTGTATATGTGCCACATTTTCTTAATCCAGTCTGTCATTGATGGACA
>NW_012105586.1:1486964-1491388 GCF_000951045.1 Mandrillus leucophaeus
TGAGATATGTCCCATCAATACCGAATTTATTGAGAGTTTTTAGCGTGAAGGGCTGTTGAATTTTGTCAAATGCCTTTGTGCATCTATTGAGATCATCATGTGGTTTTTGTCTTTGGTTCTGTTTATATGCTGGATTACGTTTATTGATTTACATATGTGGAACCAGCCTTGCATCCCAGGGATGAAGCCCACTTGATCATGGTGGATAAGCTTTTTGATGTGCTGCTGGATTCAGCTTGCCAGTATTCTATTGAGGATTTTTGCATCGATGTACATCAGGGATATTGGTCTAAAATTATCTTTTTGTTGTTGTTGTGTCTCTGCCAGGCTTTGGTATTAGGATGATGCTGGCCAGATTCCCTCTTTTTCTATTGATTGGAATAGTTTCAGAAGGCATGGTACCAGCTCCTCCTTATACCTCTGATAAAATTTGGCTGTGAAGCCATCTGATCCTGGATGTTTTTTGGTTGGTAGGCTCTTAATTATTGCCTCAACTTCAGAGCCTGTTATTGGTCTATTCTGGGATTCAACTTCTTCCTGGTTTAGTCTTGGGAAGGTGTATATGTCCAGGAATTTATCAATTTCTTCCAGATTTTCTAGTTTATTTGCGTATAGGTCTTTGTAGTATTCCCTGATGGTAGTTTGCATTTCTGTGGGATGGGTGGTGATATCCCCTTTATCATTTTTTATGGTGTCTGTTTGATTCTTCTCTCTTTTCTTCTTTATTAGTCTTGCTAGTGGTCTATCAATTTTGTTGATCTTTTCAAAAAACCAGCTCCTGGATTCATTGAGTTTTTGAAGGGTTTTTTGTGTCTCTATCTCCTTCAGTTCTGCTCTAATCTTAGTTACTTCTTGCCTTCTGCTAGCGTTTGAATGTGTTTGCTCTTGCTTCTCTAGTTATTTTGATTGTGATGTTAGGGTGTCAATTTTAGATCTTTCCTGCTTTCTCTTGTGGGCATTTAGTGCTAGCAATTTCCCTCTACACACTGCTTTAAATGTGTCCCAGAGATTCTGGTGTGTTTTGTCTTTTTTCTCATTGGTTTCAAAGAACATCTATATTTCTGCCTTCATGTCGTTATGTACCCAATAGTCATTCAGGAGGAGGTTGTTCAGTTTCCATGTAGTTGAGTGGTTTTGAGTGAGTTTCTTAATCCTGAGTGCTAGTTTGATTGCACTGTGGTCTGAGAGACAGTTTGTTATAATTTCTGTTGGTTTACATTTGCTAAGGAGTGCTTTACTTCCAACTATGCGGTCAGTTTTGGAATAAGTGTGATGTGGTGCTGAGAAGAATGTATATTCTGTTGATTTGGGGTGGAGAGTTCTGTAGATCACTTGGTGCAGAGCTGAGTTCAATTCCTGGATATCCTTGTTAACTTCCTGTCTTGTTGATCTGTCTAATGTTGACAGTGGGGTGTTAATGTCTCCCAGTATTATTGTGTGGGAGTCTGAGTCTCTTCGTAGGTTTCTAAGGACTTGCTTTATTAATCTGGCTGCTCCTGTATTGGGTGCATATATATTTAGGATAGTTAGCCCTTCTTGTTGAATTGATCTCTTTATCATTATGTAATGACCTTGTCTCTTTTGATCTTTGTTGGTTAAAAGTCTGTTTTATCAGAGATTAAGATTGCAATCCTTTTTCTTGTTTTGTTCTCCATTTGCTTGGTAGATCTTCCTCCATCCCTTTATTTTGAGTCTATGTGTATCTCTGCATGTGAGATGGCTCTCCTGAATACAGCACACTGATGGGTCTTGACTCTTTATCCAATTTGCCAGACTGTGTCTTTTAATTGGAGCATTTATCCCATTTACATTTAAGCTTAATATTGCTATGTGTGAACTTGATCCTGTCATTATGATGTTAGCTGGTTGTTTTACTCGTTAGTTGATGCAGTTTCTTCCTAACATCAGTGATCTTTACAGTTTGGCATATTTTTGCAGTGGCTGGTACCGGTTCTTCCTTTCCATGTTTAGTGCTTCTTTCAGGAGCTCTTGTAGGGCAGGCCTGGTGATGACAAAATCCCTCAGCATTTGCTTGTCTATAAAGAATTTTATTTCTCCTTCACTTATAAAGCTTAGTTTGGCTGAATATGAAATTCTGGGTTGAAAATTCTTTTCTTTAAGAATGTTGAATATTGGGCCCCACTCTCTTCTGGCTTGTAGAGTTTCTGCTGACAGATCCTCTGTTAGTATGACGGGCTTCCCTTTGTGGGTAACCTGACCTTTCTCTCTGCCTGCCCTTAACATTTTTTCCTTCATTCCAACTTTGGTGAATCTGACAATTATGTGTCTTGGAGTTGCTCTTCTCGAGGAGTATCTTTGTGGCATTCTCTGTGTTGACTTGCCTTGCTAGGTTGGGGAAGTTCTCCTGGATAATATCCTGCAGAGTGTTTTCCAACCTGGTTCCATTCTCCCCATCACTTTCAGGTACACCAATCAGACATATATTTGTTCTTTTCACATAGTACCATATTCCTTGGAGGCTTTGTTCGTTTCTTTTTACTCTTTTTTCTCAAAACTTCTCTTACCGCTTCACTTCATTGATTTGATCTTTAATCACTGATACCCCGTTTTCCAGTTGATCAAATCGGCTACTTGAAGGGGTGGCCTGCCCTTCCACACCTGTGGGTGTTTCTCATCAGGTGGAACGAGAGACTGAGAAAAGAAATAAGACACAGAGATAAAGTATAGAGAAAGAAATACAGGTCTAGGGGACCAGCCCTTAGCATAAGGAGGACCCGTGCTGGCACTGGTCTCTGAGTTCCTTCAGTATTTATTGATCATTGTCTTTACCATCTCGGAGAGGGGGACGTTTCAGGACAACAGGGTAATAGTGGGGAGAGGATCAGCAGGAAAACATGTGAAGAAAAGTCTCTGTGTCATAAATAAGTTTAAGGAAAGGTGCTGTGCCTTGATGTGCAAGTATACAAACATCTCGGTGCATTAAAGAGCAGTATTGTGGCTAGCACGTCTCACTTCCAGCCTTAAGGCGGTTTTCTCCTATCTCAGTAAATAGAACATACCATCGGGTTTTACACAGAGACATTCCATTGCCTAGGGACGAGCAGGAGACAGATGCCTTCCTCTTATCTTAACTGCAAAGAGGCCTTCCTCTTTTACTAATCCTCCTCTGCACAGACCCTTTACGGGCGTCAGACTGGGGTACAGTCAGGTCTTTCCTTTCCCACAAGGCCATATCTCAGGCTGTCACATGGGGAGAAACCTCGGACAATTCCTGGCTTTCCTAGACAGAGGTCCCTGAGGCCTTCCGCAGTGTATTGTGTCCTTGGGTATTTGAGATTAGAGAATGGCATGACTTTCAACAAGCATATTGTCTTTAAGCACTTTTTTTAACAAAGCACGTCCTGCATAGCCCTAAATCCATTAAACCTTGAGTCAACACAGCATATGTCTCTGCAAGTACAGGGTTGGGGCTAGAGTTACAGATGAACAGCATCTCAAGGCAGAAGAATTTCTCTTAGTACAGAACAAAATGGAGTCTCTTATGTCTACTTCTTTCTACATAGACAAAGTAACAGGCTAATCTCTCTTTCATTTCCCCACACTATTGAAGCTTATGCATTCATCATGTAGTTCTCGTGTCATGGTTTTCAGCTCCATCAAGTCATTTATGGACTTCTCTACACTGGTTATTCTAGTTAGCCATTCGTCTACTCTTTTTTCAACGTTTTTAGCTTCTTTACGATGGGTTCAAACTTCATCCTTTAGCTCAGAGAAGTTTGATCATCTGAAGCTTTCTTCTCTCAACTCGTCAAAGTCATTCTCTGTCCAGCTTTGTTCCATTGCTTGTGAGGAGCTGCATTCCTTTGAAGGGAGAGAGGCACTCTGATTTTTAGAATTTTCAGCTTTTCTGCTCTGTTTTTTCCCCATCTTTGTGGCTTTATCTACCTTTGGTCTTTGATGATGGTGACGTACAGATGGGGTTTTGGTGTGGATGTCCTTTCTGTTTGTTAGCTTTCCTTCTAACAGTCAGGACCCTCAGCTGCAGGTCTGTTGGAGTTTGCTGGAGGTCCACTCCAGACCCTGTTTGTCTGGGTATCAGCAGCAGAGGCTGCAGAACAGCAAATATTGCTGAACAACAAATGTTGCTGCCTGATCATTCCTCTGGAATCTTCATCTCAGAGGGGTACCCAGCCGTGTGAGGTGTCAGTCTGCCCCTACTGGGGGGTGCCTCCCAGTTAGGATACTTGGGGGTCAGGGACCCACTTGAGGAGGCAGTCTCTCAGTTCTCAGATCTCAGACTCCATGCTGGGAGAACCACTACTCTCTTCAAAGCTGTCAGACAGGGACATTTAAGTCTACAGGGTTTTCTGCTGCCTTTTGTTCAGCTATGCCCTGCCCCCAGAGGTGGAATCTACACAGGCAGGCAGGCCTCCTTGAGCTGTGGTGGGCTCCACCCAGTTTGA